>NW_011493688.1:4133-4797 GCF_000754665.1 Bison bison bison | reverse complement strand
GGAGACTCAGCTGGAAGTTCAAGGGAAGAATGACAAGGAACTTTATGAATTGGAGCTGTAAGTTAACTCTTTGACAGGGAGAGCGAGATGGTGGTGGGGGACAGCCCCCAGTGAAATCAGAGGTGAGAGCCCAAAGCAAGAAAGTAGGCAGAGTCTGGTTTTTTTGGGGGGGGGATGCTCGAGAATATCCGGATGGACTCCTGAGGCTCCATCCTGCATTTGCGTATGCCGAGCCCCCTTCCTCATGACCTTTGTCCAGAGTGGAATGCCTCACCGGATCCCGGCACATGATCAGTGCCTGCTCAGTCACGATATCAGTGCATGATCAGCCACGTGATCACTGACTGCACAGTCACGTGACCAGCGCCTCTCAGTCACGTGATCACCGTATGATAAAAACGTGATCAGTGAACAATCAACCACGTGATCACTGCATGCGCAGTCAGGTGGTCAGTTCCTGATCAGCCACGTGATCAGTGCGTGCACAGTCCCATGATCAGCGCCTGTCAGTAACTGATAAGTGTCTGATAAACACGTGATCAGTGCATGATGAGCCACGTGAACAGTGCCTGATAAGCCACGTCATCAGTGCATGCGTGTCACGTGAACACTGCATGACAGCCACGTGATCAGTGCATGATCAGTCAGGTGATCTGTACTTGAT
>NW_011493688.1:0-1935 GCF_000754665.1 Bison bison bison | reverse complement strand
ACGAGCCCCCAGTGAAATCAGAGGTGAGAGCACAAAGCAATACAGTAGGCAGACTCTGTTTTTTTTGGGGGGGGTAGGATGCTCGAGAATATCCGGGTGGACTCCTGAGGAACTATCCCGCATTTGCGTATGCCTAGCGTCCTTACTCATGACATTTGTCCAGAGTGGAATGCCTCACCGGCTCCCGGCACAAGATCAGTGCCTGCTCAGTCACGATATCAGTGCAGGATCAGCCACGTGATCACTGACTGCACAGTCAGGTGGTCAGTTCCTGATCAGCAACGTGATCAGTGGGTGCACAGTCCCATGATCAGCGCCTGTCAGTCACTGATCACTGCCTGATAAACACGTGATCAGTGCATGATGAGCCACGTGATCAGTGCCTGATCATGGACGTCATTGTGTATTCGCAGACACGTGATCAGTGCATGATAGCCACGTGATCAGTGGTTGCAGAGTCACGTGATCAGGGCCTGCTGAGCTGCGTGATTCCTGCCAGCTCATCTGCATGACAATTGCCAGCTGAGCTGCGTGAATCCTGTCGGCTCATCTGTTTGACAATTGCCAGCTGAGCTGAGTGATTCCTGCCTGGTCACCTGCTTCATTATTGCCAGTTGAGCAGCATGGTTCGTCACTGCTGTGCTCCATGCTTATTGCCTGCTGATTGCGTGGTTCGTGTCTGCTCAGCTCTTTGAGTATTGCCTCCTGAGGTCCCTGTTCGGGCGCCACCTGCCGGGGACCAGCCCCAGCTGATCCAGGGTATTCAAGGAGAGATGGCCTAGGAGACTATTTATATGCTAATCGGAGATGTCAAGAATAATAGTATGAGGATAGCTCAGCAGGAACATTCGGTAGAGAAAAGAGACTGAGTAGCTTGGTTTACGCGGGAGACCAATAAAACTTCAAGACAAGAAGTTTGCACCACTTACGTAGGCCGCAGGCGCCCTCTATAAGAGCGGAAGGTGCCTCACCCTAGACACCTTCTCGAGTGGGTCTTAGTACCCCAGGCATAATTAGTAAGCGTGGTGTGTTCCACGCTCCAGATGGAGTCTCGGCTGGAAGGTACAGGGAAGAATGACAAGGAACTTTATGAATTGGAGCTGTGAGTTAACTCTTTGACAGAGAGAGCGAGATGGTGGTGGGGGACAGCCCCTAGTGAAATCAGAGGTGAACACAAGGCAATAAAGTAGGCAGACTCTGATTTTTTTTGGGGGGAGTTGCTCGAGAATATCCGGGTGGACTCCTGAGGCTCGATCCTGCATTTGGGTATGCCGAGCCTCCTTCCTCATGACCTCTGACCAGAGTGGAATGCCTCAACGGCTTCCGGCACATGATCAGTGCATGCTCAGTCACCATATCAGTGCACGATCAGCCACGTGATCACTGAGTGCAGAGTCACGTGATCAGCGCCTCTCAGTCACGTGATCAGTGAACGATCAACCACGTGATCACTGCATGCTCAGTCAGGTGGTCAGTTCCTGATTAGCCTCGTGATCAGTGCGTGCACAGTCCCATGATCAGCGCCTGTCCGTCACTGATCACTGCTTGATAAACACATGATCAGTGCATGATGAGTCCCGTGGTCAGTGCCCGATCAGCCACGTCATCAGCGCATGGGCAGTCACGTGATCAGTGTATGATAGCCACGTGATCGGTGCATGCTCATTCAGGTGATCTGTACTTGATCAGCCACGTGATCAGTGCCTGCAGAGTCACGTGATCAGGGCCTGCTGAGCTGCGTGAGTCCTGCCGGCTCATCTGCATGACAATTGCCAGCTGAGCTGCGTGATTCCTGCCTGGTCACCTGCTTGATTATTGCCAGTTGAGCAGCATGATTCGTCACTGCTGAGCTCCATGCTTATTGCCTGCTGATTGCGTGGTTCATGTCTGCTCAGCTCTTTGAGTATTGCCTCCTGAGGTCCCTGTCCGGGCGCC
>NW_011493687.1:15425-17540 GCF_000754665.1 Bison bison bison | reverse complement strand
ATAAAAACTAACCAGGCCACATTTCACGGTCTCACTTGCCCTCAGCAGTGGCCCACACTCTGTCTGTGGAGTGTGCTTCTCTCTGAAGCTGAATAAATCTGCTTCTTACCCATCATCTTGTCTCTCACTGAATTCTTTCTGTGATGAGACATCAAGAGCCTGAGCTTCATTAGGTCCTAAAAGCAGGTTCTGTGGGTGTCATCCGGGTTCAAGTCCCAATCTGAGGTGAACAGTTTCAGTTTTTCTAAGCTGTCTTCTGCCAGTGGTCTCTGCTTCCTCCCAGTTCCCCTTTTCCTATTTGTTTGTCCTGATCTTCACGTTCCAAGGGCCCCTGAGACTTCTGGGTCTGGGTAAAGTGGCCGAGTGCTCGGGCAGGAGGGTGGGGATCCCGCACTGCGAGCTTTAGCACTCGGTGACCTGGCAGGATCTCTAAATGATCAGATTCCTTCAAGAAACCCCCCTGACATCCTGCCTGGAATGGAGACCCGGTTTCCAGTGTTCTGGGCTCTGAGGGTGGGTGGTTGGGACACAGCTGGGGTCTCAGGGTCCTGTAAATGGACACTGGGCCCCCCTGCTCCTGAGGGTCCCCCAGTCCAGAGACCCTCTGTGAGCCCACCCCAGGGAGGGAGCCTGAGGTGTGGGGAAACCTCCTTAGGGCCACGGCAGACTCTGGATTGGACCTCGCTTTAGAATGATAGGACGGAAGTGGAATTCTACCCCAGCACACCTGTGCCAAGGAGGGGGAAGCAGGGTGACGTCACTGCCTCTGAGATGACCTTGGAGATGAACAAGGTAGCGAGCGATGTAAGGAGGGGTTGGGGCCAGCAGGGGTGGATTCGTGTGCCCAGGAGCAGCCAGGAGTGGGGAGCGGGCTCGGACACGGGGAGGGCTGTTCCCACGCCCTCTGGGTTCTGCCGCAGGCTGCGGTCGGCCGCCTGGGGCCCCGGAAGCGCTAGCCCACACCGCCCCCTTGCGGACACTCACGGGAGGGCGCCTGGCCCGCCACCGCCGCCCCAGCCGCCCTGGGCCGGGAGAGCGTCTCCGGAAGCAGGCCCGGTGCCCAGGGTCTCCTCCGCTGTGCTCGGACCCCTGCGTTGCTGTCAGATGCCCCTGAGCTCTGCCCTGGGGCGCCCGTGCTCACCTGGAACTGAATAGGAATCCCACAGAATTTGCATTTTTGATCACTCAAGAAACGAACTGTGGGCCCCTTGTCAGAGACTGTTCCTCCAGGTGGGCCATTGGTCGGCCCGGGCGTGGCGGCGGTGCGACCAGAGGTCGGGCGGCCAGAGGGCCCTCCCAGGGCCTGTACCCACCGCGAGGGTCTGGTGCTCCCGGGTCCGGCTCTCCCTGCTGACTGGGAGAGGGTCTCCAGCTACCACCGCCCCTCACCCGGCGCGGCGCCGGGGACCTGGGCCCTTCCGCAGCCGGCATCTCCTCTCCTGCCTGCCTCGCAGGGGGCGTCCAGCTGCTCAGACACAGCCTTGGAGCGATCTCCGCGTCCTCCCTTCCCCTGCTTACCTGGGAACCACCCGCTGGACAAGGCGAAAGTGGCCTTGTTAGACCCCCTGCTCTGGAGCTGACGGCGGGAGAGTGGAAGCCAGGAGCGAAACGTTTACCTCAGACTGGGACGCGAACCCAGCCACAACCCACGGAACCTGGTGTCAGGGCCCAGTGAAGCTCAGGTCTTGATGCCTCATTGCAGAAAGAATTCGGTGAGAGACAGTGACAGGTAGGAAGTGGATTTACTCAGACTCAGGGAGAAGCACACTCCACAGACAGATGGTGGGCCATCGCAGAGGGCCAGTGAGGTCGTGAAATGAGGCAAGGTTAGTTTTTACAGGCTGGGTAATTTCATATGCTAATGAGTGGGTAACAGAGTTTTGCCAAGAGAACGCACTGGTCATAGCAAACACCCTCTTCCAACAACACAAGAGACAACTCTACACATGGACATCACCAGATGGTCAATACCGAAATCAGATTGATTATATTCTTTGCAGCCAAAGATGGAGAAGCTCTATACAGTCAGCAAAATCAAGACCAGGAGCTGACTGTGGCTCAGATCATGAACTCCTTATTGCCAAATTCAGATTTAAATTGAAGAAAGTAGGGAAA
>NW_011493687.1:14379-15325 GCF_000754665.1 Bison bison bison | reverse complement strand
ACTGTAGCCTTCCAGGCTCCTCTGTCCGTGAGATTCTCCAGGCAAGACTACTGGAGTGGGTTGCCATGCCCTCCTCCAGGACTCATGCACAATGTAAATTGGCTGTTTAAATGGTTTACTTCTGTTTAAATTGCCGTTCATCTTTTCATCGTTGACTTGCCCAAGTTCTTTTAAGTTCTTCGTATACTCTGGACACAAACCTTTTCCCAGAAACATGTTTTGTGATATTTTCCTCCCAATCTGCTTGGCTTTACTATTTACAGAAATTGCCTTTCAGCCAGCAGATAATGTTAATTTTAATGAAGTTTAATGTAATCTATTTTTTTAATGAAGCACGGTTTTTGTTTCTTGTCTAGAAACATTTGACTATCTGAGAAATTAAATATCCTAACTCTGGAAGCTGGATAACTTTAGTTTTCACATCAAGGCTTATGTTCCACCTTGAATTAATATGCAATCTGTGAGGCAGCAGCCAGGGCTCATTCCGTACAGACACAGGCGGAGGAGGAGATGTTCCGCCCTGTGCATTTAAAGCGTTTCCGTTTCCCCATGGAATTGCATTGGCAGCTTCGTGTAAAGTCAATTGATTGCCTTTGTGCTGGCCTATTCCTGGACTCTTTATTGAGTTGCACTGACTGCTTGGTCTGTCCCTACAGCAAACCACGCTGTCCGGATTTCTGCAGCTTTGTAATAAATAAGTCCTGAAATCACAGAGTGCAGGCCCTCCAACTTTCCTTTTTTCATCAAGATGGTCTTGGCTACTTTAGGGTTTTCCTGGTGGCTCAGAGGCAAAGAACTCACCTACCAAAGCAGGAGACCTGGTTGACCCCTGATCAGGGAAGATTACACACGCCGTGGAGCAAGTACGTCTCCGCACCGCAACTACTGAGCCTGCGCTCTAGAGCTTGGGAGTCACGACTCCTGAGGCCCGAGCGCCCTAGAGCCC
>NW_011493687.1:8765-14050 GCF_000754665.1 Bison bison bison | reverse complement strand
ATGGACAGGGTGATGGACAGGGAGGCCTGGTGAGCTGCAGTCCATGGGGTCACAAACAGTTGGACACGACTGAACTGAACTGAACTGAACTAACATCTTAAAGATCCTGAGTCCTCCAAACCATGACCATGGCCTCTGTGGGTGCTGCAGTCTGAACGTGTGTGTCCTGCGCTGGCAGTGGGGGCGGGGATGAGGAGGGGGCTGGGTTCGGCGGTCTGCAGAAATCTCCTGGGTTCCTGCTCCTGCCTCAGGCCAGTCTGTCTTTGGGCCACAGCACGCGGTCCTTGCCCTTTGTGAGACCTGCCAGTGTCTCACTGCGCCCAGGGAGGAGTGCCTTACTGCCTCCAGCACCGGTGCACACTCAGAGCCCCTTGTAAACATTCCGCCCAGAGGCTCGCTTTCCTGGACGGTCACTCACTCCATCTGCTGCTAGAACACAAGTGCCCACAATCCCCACGGATGGAGGAGCCCGGCGGGCTACAGTCCACAGGGTGGCAAGGAGTCAGACACGCCTGCAGAGGCCGAGCACGCACGCGGAACGCTGATGGACACGAGTGCTCACAGAGCCCCGTGATCCACAGCTGCTGTTAACTCGCTTCTCATTCCGAAGAGTTCTTGTTCTCTTGTTTTCCATTTGAACAGGACATGCCTTCCAGATGCTTGTGTATTTTTTAAAGACCAAACTCTGTTTTAATTGGCAAACACATGAATCTACTGCTTTTATAGATCAGAAATTGCAAAATATCAACAATTTCTTTGGGAGTTCAACCTAAAATCACTTTTACTTTTATCTTTTATTTTTATTTTTTCACTTTTACTTTTAAAAAAATATTTAAGAGCAGCGTTAGGTTCAAAGCAAAATTGAGAGGAAGATATAGAGATTCCCATGCACCCCGTCGCCCCCCAACCCCCACCATGAATACCCCCCACATACCATCATCAACATGCCCCGCCCCCACGGCCACATCAGCATTGCCCTCCCCCCACCCCCTGGGATCCCTCCACTGGGAGCTGTGATGTCGGAGCCCTGCCTCGTCCAACACATTTAGGAAGGATTTGGCTTGAACGATTTTTCCATTTTTATTTAGTATTTATTTGGCTGCATCAGTTCTTGGTTGCAGCGTGTGAGCTCAGGGATCAAACCCAGGTTCCCTCTATTGGGAGCCTGAAGTCTTAGCCATAGAACCACCTGGAAAAGTCCTTTAAAAAATGGTTTTCTAAAGTACAATAAAACTAAAGTTATTATCATCTGCAGTTGGATGCCCTTTTGCTTCCTAGGGGTAATTATTCATTCTAGGTTTTCCACATTTCACACTGTAATTCCTTGTTTTTGGTTTTTTTTTAGGCTGTGCTGGGTCTTCATTAGTGTTTAAGGGCAATTGCCAGCTACTCGTCACCGAGGTGCTTGGCCTTCTTACGGTAGTGGGTTCTTTTATTGCAGAGCACAGGCTCCGGGCGTGTGGGCTCAGCACTTGCGGCCTGAAGGCCCTAGAGCGCGCAGGCTCGGGAGCTGTAATACACGGGCTTAGCTGCTCTGCAGCACGTACGATCCTGCGGGACGCGGGATCCAACTCGTGCCTCCTGCGTCGACAGGCAGATCGTTAACCGGTGAGCCACCAGGGAGGCCCATAACTCCTTGCTTTCTGATGATGTTTTCATGCTAAATCACCACTGCACGCTGACAGGTCTGTTTATTTTACTCACTTAAGCTCACAGGCAGGATTTTACTGAGAAAATCTCTTTAAAGCACTAATAGTAATTTTAAATTCCTTTATAGAAGATATGAGACAAAGAAGGAAAGAGCTGAGCTGACAAAGTCAGTCTCCCAGGTCCCCTCTCCCGTCTACGTGTAAGCCCCCCTACGCGTGCACAGATGCTCAATATCTTTAAGATGTTAGTTCAGTTCGGTCCAGTCGCTCAGTCATCTCCGACTCTCTGCGACCCATGGACTGCAGCCCACCAGGCTCCTCTGCCCATGGGATTCTCCAGGCAAGAACTCAGTAGTGGGTTGCCAATGCCTTCCCCCAGGGGATCTTCTCAAGCCAGGGATCAAACCCAAGTCTCCCGCATTGCAGGTACATTCTTTACCATCTGAGTCACCGGAGAAGCCCAGGAGTACTGGAGTGGGTAGCCTATCCCTTCTCCAGGGGATTTCCCCGACCAAGGAAACAAGCCAGGGTCTCCTGCATTTCAGGCAGATTCTTTACCAGCTGAGCCCCAAGCCCTGCCGTACTGATGGTTAATTCAGTTTATACAGCCCTTTCCTACTGGGAAAGTGACCCTGCGCCCAGCGTGGTTTGCACTCTCGCTGCTGAATGGAGGCACCCCAGACAGCATGGTCCTTGATGTTCATCTCAGGCCACGCCTGCCCTGCCCCCCAGACCCCACTGCAGATGCTCACAGCCTCGGAACCCCATCACCCACCCTGGGACACTGTCTTCCAACACTACTATTCAGAACTCATACACATGGTGAAGGTCAGGCCAGCTCCACCCCAGCTTCCAGGCCCCCTTCCCGGGGTTGGGGGGCACTCGGACGACCGGCCTTCGTACTGTGAACCTGAGGCTTCCAGGAAGCCCCGGAAGTTGAGGAAGAAGCCCTCCAGCTCTCGAACCCGCGCCTCCTGCCGCCCCAGGTGCTCGGCGTTTTCTTGTGGCGCCTCCACCTCCCCCCTCCAGGTGGGACAACCTGTCCCCAAGCAGCCCCAGCTCGGGGCTCTGTGCGTGGGGCCTGGGGCTCTCCGGGACATGGCCACGGGTGCCCTGCTCAGCGTCAGCCACGTCCAGGGACACCTGTCCTTCCCGGGACAGCTGAAACAGATGTTTCCACCTTTGGTTGTTTTCTTCAGACATTCTGAGCAATTCCTTCAGTTCAGACACTTCCCTGGACAGATTTTTAATAATGTCCCCCTTTCTGTGAAAAGCTGTCTTCGCAGATTTAAGTTTCCTGTCAAACTCATACAAAGCTTTATCCATGAGTTTCAGTCCAGTTCGGCAGCTCTTCCAGCTCCTCCTGTTCTAAGGCAGAGAATCCCTCTCACCCGCTGGAGAGAACTCTCCAGAAAACCAAGACACGCTAAACCTGGTCCTAGGCCAGAGGTCTCCAGGCCCGCGGCCCATCAGCGCCTCGGCAGAGACCCACCAGGGGACTACACCCTGCACGGCTCCAAGCTCCAGCCACGAGGTGCTGGCTTTCCGGAGCCTGTTTCCCAGGGACGCAGCCACCACCAACGTCTGCACAGACAGCCGCCTACCCAGCCCCCACGGTGGAAGGCCGAGGCCTGCCTAGGCCAGTGGTCTCGGATTGCTCCCGACTGGGTGAGGACCTGGATCCCGGGCCTAGGGGCCGAAGTTGGCATTTTTCTCCCTGGGAGCCCTAATGCGACATGGCCCAGCAACTGCTTGTAAGTGCATCCTGTTTCTGTTGTCTTCCTTCTGCCAGAGCTGGCTTTGCTCCCCACTTCAGCATTTCGGATTGCCAGGGGGCTAGCCGCTGCCCTTGAGGGGGTGAAGGGTCAGTGTTGGAGGGCCTGGAGGGAGGGTCTGCAGGGCTGTGGAGATGCAGATGGGCCTCTCTGCGAGAGGGAGGTTTCCCTTGGCTGAGTGGGGAGCCCATCTTGGGAACAAAGGGGCTGGAGAATACAGGTGGGCGAGCGCACGTGGCATTCCGAGGGCAGGCCAGGGGCAGCCCCCCGCCAAAGGCATTGCCAGGTGCAGAGAGGTTGGAAGGAGGCCGTGCAGGCAGATGGAGTTTCGGGGGGCCCTTAATGTGAGGGGACTGCTGCTCTCTGCTGACCAGGGAGTGCTCGGCGCAGACCCCAGCTTCACGGTCCATGAGAAGATGAGGGTCTGTGGGCTTCTGTCTGCTCCTGCTGGATGGCCCTTGGCTGAGAGGGGCCTCAACTGCAGGCAGCTTGGTGGGCAGCGGGCAGGGGTCCGCAGGGCGCTCTCAGCTGCATATGAAGGTGGCCCCTTGTCCTGGGAGGAGACTGAGCCAGACCTTGGACTTTGGTTCCCCAAGTTGCGGGGCACCCAAAGGCCTCTTGGTGCTGGTGAGTGGCAGTCTCCTACTCAGCAGGGCATCCAAGGTGGGGACCCTGGATGGAGAACATGCAACTGCGCATATGTTGCGGAATGGCGGACCGTGGGATGGGGCTTTTCCGGCCACGGGAGGACACTCAAGCGCAGTAAGATGAGGTGTAGGGCCGCCAGGCTCAGCGGGGGCCAGGGGCATCCCAGTGTGCATTAGTGACTGACCTTTGCCGGGCCTGGAGTCCAAGGGGACCTTGGTTTTAAGGTCCCTAGGTGGGTCACCACAGAAAAGCCTGTGGCCACTGGTCTCTGGCTGCCCTCAGCTCTGCGGGGAGCCCACTGAGAGGTTTGCTGGCTGTGGGCAGGAGTCCCGGGAACTCTCCCTAGGAGGCAGTGGCGGTCCTTAGTGGAGCAGGACGTCCCAGGTAGGCACCCTGTGAAGGAGTAAACATAAGGGGCTCTACCTTGAAAGCAGGACGTCATCTTGGGTCGGACTGTGGACTTTGAGCTATATGCCCAGTATCCATGGAAATGGCATACCAATGGAAATCCAGACCCCTGGATGAAGGAGCCTCGGGACTTGTACCTAGACTGTTCCTGTCTAAACGAATATGCTAATTATTTCTAACAGAACAAAGTCGTAAACCCCATTATGCTTAGCGGGGTATGACCACAGGTCTATGGATAAATGTCCACTGTTCAACTATCTAGGCTTATGACACATGAATCATGGCTTAATTTCGATGGTATCTCTCTTTTACCTTGTCCAGACTAGTTTCAAGGAATTTGGGCAGGTGCGTTTGGGCACGTACACTTAGGGTATCTAAGGTTTTCACAAACACTGGTCGGGGTCCTTGGCTAAGAGGAGACTCTGCTTTGGGCCTGCCGGTGTAATAATCTGCCCTCCACCATCTGCACTGTCCTTCTGAGTTGTTTCCCGGAACGCGTGGCTACAACACCTGGACCTGTTGTACGGCGCTGCTCCAAGGTCGACGAGCGTCGGAGTCGGGGTTGGAGGCCGCCCTCTGCTCAGTGTTGAGCTGGAGGACAGGCACGTTTCGGGGGCGCTCCGCCGGACTGTGCGGAGTCGGCGTGCGGCCCCGGAGGCCTGAGGGTCCTCTGCGCTCCGGTTCTCGGCGCCCGATCTCCCGCTGCTTGGAGGGGGATCACCAAAGCGAGGAGTCGGGCCAGCTCCGTCCGCGGGAGCGGGTGCGCTGACTCGCAGGGCCACAGAGCCGAGCCAAAGGGGCCGCG
>NW_011493687.1:7731-8665 GCF_000754665.1 Bison bison bison | reverse complement strand
CATTCTGACTGGCGTGAAATGGTACCTCATAGTGGTTTTGATTTGCATTTCTCTGATAATGAGTGATGTTGAGCATCTTTTCATGTGTTTGTTAGCCATCTGTATGTCTTCTTTGGAGAAATGTCTATTTAGTTCTTTGGCCCATTTTTTGATTGGGTCATTTATTTTTCTGGAGTTGAGTGCTTGTGTATTTTTTAAAGACCAAACTCTATTTTAATTGGCAAACACATGGATCTACTGCTTTTATAGATCAGAAATTGCAAAATATCAACAATTTCTTTGGGAGTTCAACCTAAAATCACTTTTACTTTTAAAAAAATATTTAAGAGCAGCGTTAGGTTCAAAGCAAAATTGAGAGGAAGATATAGAGATTCCCATGCACCCCATCACCCCCCAACCCCCACCATGAATATCCCCCACATACCATCATCAACATGCCCCGCCCCCACGGCCACATCAGCATTGCCCTCCCCCCACCCCCTGGGATCCGTCCACTGGGAGCTGTGATGTCGGAGCCCTGCCTCGTCCAACACGTTTAGGAAGGATGTGGCTTGAACGATTTTTCCGTTTTTATTTAGTATTTATTTGGCTGCATCAGTTCTTGGTTGCAGCGTGTGAGCTCAGGGATCAAACCCAGGTTCCCTCTATTGGGAGCCTGAAGTCTTAGCCATAGAACCACCTGGAAAAGTCCTTTAAAAAATGGTTTTCTAAAGTACAATAAAACTAAAGTTATTATCATCTGCAGTTGGATGCCCTTTTGCTTCCTAGGGGTAATTATTCATTCTAGGTTTTCCACATTTCACACTGTAATTCCTTGTTTTTGGTTTTTTTTTTAGGCTGTGCTGGGTCTTCATTAGTGTTTAAGGGCAATTGCCAGCTACTCATCACCGAGGTGCTTGGCCTTCTTACGGTAGTGGGTTCTTTTATTGCAGAG
>NW_011493687.1:6495-7631 GCF_000754665.1 Bison bison bison | reverse complement strand
TTTGGTGTCTCAGCTTCGGATAGCCTCTGATAGCGGATGGAGGACAGGCGGTCAGCGAAGGAGAGGTGGTGTGTAAGGGGGATGGGCTGCAGGAGATATGGAGAAGGATAGAGGAGGTGAGATGCTGGGAATGGGGCGGGGGCTCCCACCAGAGGGTCCGGGCAGCAGAGGAAACGGGCGGCCCATCTGGTCAGGCGGGTGTGTGCTCCCTAGACGGATCCCAGCACTCCTGTGCAGGTGAGTCTGTGTGCCACTGGCACAGCGAGGCCAAACGATACTGAATCCTCGGAATCTGGAGCAGAGAAAGGTTTATTGCTGCACGATGCGAGGAGACGCGTGGCTCCCACCTTAAAAACCCCAAACTCCCCAAAGGTTTCAGCAAAGCCCTTTCCTGGGAAAAGTGAGGTGAGTCGTTGCAAACTTCCTGGTGTCAGATTCTTTGTTCTTGAGGTCAGGTCATGGTCAGGTAACAGTGTTCCTGTAAATGTCTCTAAATGAATGCCATTCTCTGTTCTGACAAGAAAAGACAAGGTCTCAAGGCTCAACTTTTACCCTCCAAGGTCCATTTCCTGGCTAAGGCGGGGGGTGGGGGGGCGCTCCCTGCTAGGGCCAGTCAGCCTGCCCAGGAGTCTTCGTCCAGCACCCAGTCTGGGTCCTCCCACTAGCACCCAGGCCGGGCTGAGGAGGCAGATCTCAGCTGGTGGTGCCCTTGGAGCCAGGTCCCCAGACCCTGTCCAGCTGTCATCTCTGAGGCAGCTAGGCGCCCAGGACCCAACTGGTCCTCAGTCTCCTCAGGCCCCCCAAACAGCAGGGGGTCAGGTCCCTCGCACGGCAGCCAGGCAAACCGCTGCTGCCCTTAGGTCCCAGTGTGGGGACTGAGGAGACCTTCACTGCGGCCTCTCGGCCTGGGCCCGGCCAGCGGGCAGCATTGGCAAGGGCTGTGGAGCCCAGCAGGACAGAGCCCCTAGCCTGTCCCCACACCCCATCCACTGGCCTGAGGCCGGGTGAGCAGGAGGGCTCCGGGGTGAAGGCTGGGGTCCGCCTCTTACCTCCCTCTCTGCCTGACTACCACCACTCCCCTGACCGCTGGCCTAACAGGCCTTTAATCACCACCCTGGCAGTTTCTCAGTAGCGGC
>NW_011493687.1:0-6395 GCF_000754665.1 Bison bison bison | reverse complement strand
CAATAAATACGAATACATAAAATGTCAGCTGTCCTGGTCTCCTGATGAAATGGGCTCACAGAAAGTAGGCCCATCCCCAGGGGATGAATCTTGACTGGAGGAAAGCAGGCATGGCCCTCTCTTTCCTCTGCTGGAATGGTGGGGGTGGGGAGAACACATGACCCAGTTCTGCCCAATAGAGCTGAGAGGAGCCCTGTTTCGGAGGCAGGTGGTGTTTGGGAAAGTTTCATCTCTTTAAAGGAAGGTGGGTGGTGGAAATCAATCATCACTGTTTTCCTTCGACCTGGTAGGGGGAATGTGATGGGAGGAGATGTAGCAGTCAAAGTGAGGCCGTGAGGAAAGAGCTAAGGAGAATCCCAGAGGAGCTGGTTCAAAGACCTGCCCTTGCTGACCAAATAAACTAATCAACCCCATAGCCTCCGGACTCTGGAGTCTTGTTGGCAAGATCATCACCCCTGCACTGAAGCCATGTTGGGCCAGAAGTTCTGTTATGGGATCCATTTCATTCATTAATTCAGAATAATTAAGTACCTTATTAAATATTTCTTGTGCTGATTCCACTTTCTAATCAGCAAAATCTGACGTGCACAGAGATGATGAGGGGCAGTGGAGAGGATGAAGGCGCAAGGAAGAGGTCCCGGAGTGGACAGACTGTAGACAGAGCCTGAGGACACGCGGACCTGGGGCACCACAACCGCCCTGCAGTCCACCCCAGTGGGCTTGTCCACAGCTTGCTAGCGGGTGGGAGAGACGCTGGGGATTGCTAGGCGGCCTGGAGGTGGTGCTGGGGTGATGCACCCTGGGAGAGAGACTGGGGAGGGTCACCAGGTGGCCCTGGAGACCAGCCCAAAGGCCGAAGAGGGCAGCCTCAGGGCCGACCCTTCAGGGCGCAGGTGAGGTTCTCCTTGGTAATAAGCCCTTTCCAAGTCCGCCCTGTAAACACTCCTGCTGGGATTTCAAACCAATGCAGGCAGCGCTCCTCCCTGCCCTCCCAACACTATGCCCTCCAGGCATATCAGCCTGGTCCTCTGTAGACCCCACATAGGGTCTAGCGGGGGTCAGATGACCACATTCTGCCCACCACTGCTGATCTCTGGCTAGGAAGAGGCAAGGGTTCACAGCCTCCATTTTCCATCGCCATTTCACCCCCTCCTGTTCCCCTCCCCCTGGCTCCATTCAAAAAACTAAGATCATGGCATCCAGTCCCATCACTTCGTGGCAAATAGATGGGAAAAAATGGAAACAGTGGCAGATTTTATTTTCTTGGGCTCCAAAATCACTATGGACAGTGACTGCAGCCATGAAATTAAAAGATGCTCGTTCCTTGGAAGAAAAGCTATGACAAACCGAGACAGCATATTAAAAAGCAGGGACATCACTTTGCCGACAAAAGTCCATATAGTCAAAACTATGGTTTTTCCAGTAGTCATGTACGAATGTGAGAGTTGGACCATAAAGAAGGCTGAGTGCCGAAGAGCTGATCCTTTTGAACTGCGGTGTTGAAGAAGACTGTTGAGAGTCCCTTGGACTGCAAGCAGATCGAGCCAGTCAATCCTAAAGGAAATCAGTCCCGAATATTCATTGGAAGGATTGATGCTGAAGCTCCAATACTTTGGCCAGAAGAGCCAGCTCACTGGAAAAGACCCTGATGCTGGGAAAGATTGAAGGTGGGAGGAGAAGGGGATGACAGGATGAGATGGTTGGGTCGCATCACCGATTCAATGGACAGGAGTTTGAGCAAGCTCTGGGAGCTGGTGATGGACAGGGAAGCCTGGCGTGCTGCTGTCCATGGGGTCGCAGTCGGACACGACTGAGCGACTGAACAACAGCAACACCCCACCTGTGGGAACAAATTTGTGGGGACGAATTTCCCATCAACCTACTTTAACCTTCCAGCTGACCAAAAAAAAAGTCTTGTCAAACACCCATCTTCTCTCAGCCCTCTTTATCCTCCCAACAGCCCTCAAAGAGGGGATGTTTCGGGCAGTCCGGTGGTTAGGACTCCACACTACCACTGCAGGGGGCATGGGTTTGATCTCTGGTCAGGGAACTAAGATCCGTGAACTCCCAGCTGCCCACAAGGAAGGTGCTACTGCAGCCTCCACTGCCACGAATGGAGAAGCAGGCTCAGAGACCACGAGCCCCTGGCCACACCTGCTGCCTAGCGGAGGCCCCAGAACCAAACTGGCCCTGAGCCCTGGGGTCCATGTTCCACTCCTGCAACAGCAGCTTTCCACAGGACTCAGGAAAATGGACACATATGTGTCAGAAATGCCAGATAACCATCTGGAAAGGAAAGCGGAAGTTTATCTGAGCAGAACCTAGGAGCTGAGAACAGGAGCAGAGATCGGCGGTGACAGCGTGAAAGGCCTCCTGGTGGAGCGGGGACGTGGAGGACAGCACTTTCCAGGGACTTCATCTGGATGTGGGCTCTGCTGGGAACGGCCGGCAGACCCTGGCTCATCCGTGCTCCATCCCCGTCTGCCCCCCCGAGGAGGAGACCCTTTCCCAAGCCCCGATGCCCACTGGTGCCCACCCCCCACCCAGCGCAGGGGAGACAGCGGAGTCCTCAGCTCCTGAGTGTCAGCATCTTCGGTGGCCTTGGTTCCTCGGGTGCTCAGCGCCACGCAGAAGGCTCAGCTCTCATCTCACTGAACAATCTAAGCCTGAACTGGGGAAGTGAGGGTCTAAGGGCCGGGGAATCTTCGTCGACCCTCCCAGCAAGGGTTTGCGGGGGAGACAGCAGCTCTCCCGAGCCTGTCGGGGCGCTTCTGTGCCTGACAGGGTAGGGGCGGGGGAACCCAGGGTCTCCACAGCCATCCCCAGGCACCGCCACCCCACGCTTCCTGCTGGAGGAGGAGAAGCCATTTCTGTGCAGTGAGAAAGCTTCCTCGCCCCTTACCACCCCCCAGCAGACCAACTGCAACAGCACCCAGAGCTGCTGGAGGCCTCTTCCACCCTCCTCCCTTTTGGCCAAACCCTGACCTGCCATCTGGGCCCCTTGTCAGAGGCCCTGATGTCCTCAGCCTACCTGGGCTCCTCTGGATGGACTGTAGCAGAAACAGGAGGCCACTTTCTGGGAGGGCCAGCCCTGAGGAAGGCCGGGAAGGCGACAGGAGCTGCGCAGAGGGCTCTGCAGGTGGGTGGATCCCCGGGTGGGTGAGTGAGTGGCCAAGACGGACGGTGGGGCGGCTCAGAGGGTGTCTGTGCCAGGTGTGGGGGGCGAGGGAAAGCGGAGCCTGGAGCAGGAAGGGCCTGAGGACTGCCAGGTCAGCTGGTCTCTGTGCACCTTCCCCCAGCATGAGGGGTCTTCCTTCAGGTGGGCCGAGGGGAGCAGGTTTGGAGAGACAGTCAGAACACAGCAGCTGGGGACCCTTGGGGTTGCAGGCATGCCCACGCCACAAGGGCTGGCATTCTAGGTGCTATTCTGCACCCGACTGGACCCCCATGCCCTAAGCACTATGTCAGCAGGAGGAGTTCTGTCTGCAAAACAAGAGCAGCTTGGCGTGGGGAAGAATCCATTACTCGCAGAGGTTACTCTCTTTTAGGTTAAGCTGGGTTGATTGAAAAGCGTAGCTGAGGGGCCAAGGAGCTAGCAGCACATGCACACAGAGAAGTTTTTCTGGAATCCAGCCTTGGGGACAAAGAGGTAAGAAAGCAAGAAGGACAAATCACAGAGCAGCAGCATCCACGCTCCAGGAGCGCTGCAGGGGCTGGGCGGCGCGAGCGGCAGGACCCAGAGGAGCTGGATCCTCCGGAATTCTAAGCCTCGACCAGCAGGCTGGAGGGGCCACTGGCTGAGCAGGGGACACACTACAACAGAGCAGGAGGGACGGGGCAGCCCTCACCCTCGCCTGCTGCAGGCTCTGCGGCCCGCTCCATCGAGGTCCTCCGCAGAGGGATGCCCTGCATGCCCCATGTCCTCCCGGAACTGCTCTTTCCTGGCTTTCTTCCTGGCCCTTGTCAGCGCCTGGCATTATGGGATCTGCTCTCTGTACCCCGTGGCCTGGCAGTTCCACAAGCCAGGCTTTGTCTTTCTTGTTCCTGGCCACGTGCCCAGCCACGGGAGTGGCCCCAGCATATAGGAAGTGCTCAATTAATATTTTTGAATGAGTGAATTGTGGCAGCATATCCCGTCAAAAAAGCCACTAGAGATCAAAGTTCATTGCCCACAAATGAACAGTAATCTCATTGACAGCGGACTTCTCCTCAGCACTGCTGAGCAGTAGCTCCAGATGCTGAGGGGAAAGAACATGCAGCTGGAGTTCTGTGCCCAGCCAAGGGGTCATTCAGGACCAGCCAGGAGATGCCTTGTTTCCTGGCATACAAGGATTCCAAAAGTTTATGCTCAAGCTCTCTGAAAGGATCGTTAAAGCAAAAAGAAAACCAAATCTTGGATACAAGGAGCAACGATGAGCAAAAAAATTGCTGATGTTTACAGCTGAGTGTAAGGGTACATTAGTGAACTGGAGGGTTTTAAAAATAAAGTTTTAAACAAGTATCTGTGCCTTTAAAAATAATGAGTTTGAGTTTAATAATGATACTGATTATAAATGATATCAACACAGAAGGGGCACGTGAGCAAAGGGCACGGGGGCAACCCCACGTGCACAGAAAGCGCCTATGCGCAGTGGACCCCCGGAACGTCCTGCAGTGCTGAGCCGAGGCTCGCTGGCCAGCGCCCACCCTCAGACTTCTGCACCCCTGGCATCTCCAGCTGGGGCCGGGGGCATCTCCACCAGCTCTGATGGACAGCTCTGCAGAAAGACGGATCCGCTGAGGAAGTGAGAGGCCCTCTGGCATGTTGCACCCCAACCAGGTATTCGGGGGTGAATTGCACCCAGCAGTGAGATATGCTGACGTTCTGACCTCCAGGTACTCAGGAAGTGACCTGAATTGGAGACAGGGTCATCGAAGATACAATTAAGATGAGGTCACACCAGAACAGGGTGGGCCCTTGGTCCAACATGACCAGTGTCCTTATAGGAAGGCAAGAAAGACGAGAGCACATGTGGTGATGGAGGCAGAGACTGGAGTCTGCAGCGTTTATCCAGGGAACTCCTGGGGCTCTCAGAAGCTGGAGGAGGCAGGAAGGACCCTACCTGGGAGCATGCGGGAGGAGTGCAGCCCTGAGGCCACCTTGATCTCAGGCCTCTGCCCTCCTTGACTGCAGGACCATAAACCTCTGTTGTCAGAAGCCGCCTGGCTCGTGGGTTCATTGTTATGCTGCCCACGTATGGCACCCTGGACTTCTGGAAGCAAACCCGAACCCTCCAGCCCGTGTGCAGTAAGCCCGTCCACGGCCCCAGTCGTGGTGAGGAAAGTGCAGCGTTTGTTGTCGGGCGCCCAGCACGGAGCCCACCAAGGAGAGTGGGCAGCCTGGGGCTGGGGGCTGCAGGCTGCCTGCTGAGCCTCTGCACGTTCTCTGATCGGCTGGGGGTGAAGCAACCGGGAGACGTTTCCGGAATCTCAGCGATCAGTTTTCTCGTTCCAAGCGGCCTGGGCTCTGCGGTGCATTTCCTGGTAGGCAGGGTGTGTAACTTCTCCCACCTGGTGGGGCATTCAGTGTGTGCATGACCGCTCAGAGATAGGGCTCAGGATGTTAACTGCAGCCTTGGAGGAAGAACTCAAGGTCCTCGACTTCATGTCTAAACTACTCTTATTTTGTCTTGTGGACTGTTTTCGTTTCTGCATTTTGTCACTTCCGTTAAATTTGCTCTTTAGAATCCAGGGAAGGCCTAGGAGGCTGAAGCTTGTCTGTAAACAAGAGGCAGGCTGGGGATGTGGCCCCCCCAAGGCCCGGCAGGACCCTGCTTGGTTACAGTAGGGAACCAGCACACCAGTTCAAGATGGTTTTCTCTCAAGATTTTTAAATCAATGAAATGGTACAAAGCAACACTTAGCAGGGAGAAAGAGGGGCTTCCGTAGGGGCTTCTGTGGGCCCTGGCTCCCGAAGCGCCTGCTGTCCTACCCAGCAGTGGGCTCCACACCTGCAGCTCCCAGGTCTGTCCGAGGTCTTTCGATCTGCTCAGATACTACTGTTCTTAATAAAAAAAATAATGCAATCTTACGATAGCAACCCAGGAAATAGAGAAGTACCAAACTTCCAAAAGCAGCTGCCAGCTCCTCACCCGCTGTCCATCTCTCACCCCGTGAGCGTCCTTTGGGACGGCACTTTCAGACGTTCCAGCCAGAGTTAGAAAAGGCGGAGGAAGCAGAGGTCAAATTGCCAACATCCGCTGGATCATCGAAAAAGCAAGAGAGTTCCAGAAAAACATCTACTTCTGCTTTACTGACTATGCCAAAGCCTTTGACTGTGTGGATCACAATAAACTGTGGAAAATTCTTCAAGAGATGGGAATACCAGACCACCTGACCTGCCTCTTGAGAAACCT
>NW_011493686.1:9542-10381 GCF_000754665.1 Bison bison bison | reverse complement strand
GTCCATCCTAAAGGGAATCAGCCTGAATATTCATTGGAAGGACTGATACTGAAGCTGAAGCTCCAATGCTTTGACCATCTGACATGAATAACTGACTCATCTGAAAAGACCCTGATGCTGGGAAAGATTGAAGGTGGCAGGAGAAGGGAACGACAGAGGATGAGATGGGTGGATGGCATCATCGATTCAATGGGCATGAAGTTGAGAAAGTTCCAGGAGTTGGTGATGGACAGGGAAGCCTGTCCTGCTTCCGTCTATGGGGTCGCAAAGAGTCAGACACAACTCTGCAACTGAACTGAACTGAACTATGTGTCATGAATACTTTCAAAATGATTTAAGGCTTAGTCACTCTTAAATGGACTTCCCAGTGACACTAGTGGTATAGAACCCATCATCCAATGCAGAAGATATAAGAGATGCGGGTTTGATCCCTGGGTCAGGAAAAATCCCTGAAGGGCATGGCAATCCACCCCAGTATTCTTGCCTGGAGAAGCCCATGGATACAGCAGCCTGACAGGCTACAGTCTATAGGGTCACACAGAAGCAACTTAGCATGCCCACACACTTAAATAGTGCAAAATGAGAGATGATTAGACAAAGGCCATCTTAACATTCAGTTCCAGTTCTAGTTCTTCCAGGAAATCTTCCCTGACCCTGCTCTCTTTCAGCTATTAATGCTGAGCCAGGTGCCTCCTCTTTTTCTGTCTGACCATAAGGCCCAGTGCTTCTTTCTGTTGTAGCATATGTCTCCTGAAGGTGGGAGAGTGTTGATATTTTAGGATGGACCTTAGTCCCCACATGAACAATTGAAATGAATACACTTGAAAGTGAAAGTCGCT
>NW_011493686.1:9121-9442 GCF_000754665.1 Bison bison bison | reverse complement strand
TCAGTCCTGAGAAGTGCGTGCAGCTCTGCTCATTCCTGTTTTCCAGGAATTGATAAGGAACAGTGAGTCCTTGAGAAACAGCACACAAAGGAAGAAAACAACATATTGGATCCCTTAAAGTTGAACATGCCCTGACACTTTGTGACTCTATGGACTGTCTAGTCCATGAAACTCTCTAGGCCAGAATACTGGAGTGTAGCCTTTCCCTTCTCAAGGGGATCTTCCCAACCCAGGGATCGAATTGAGGTCTCTGGATTGTGGGAGGATTATTTACCAGCTAAGCCACAAGGGAAGCCCCAAAATACTGGAGTGGGTAGCCTA
>NW_011493686.1:4778-6663 GCF_000754665.1 Bison bison bison | reverse complement strand
AACTGGCTCCTTCTAGCCATTCCATTCAGTTCTTCCACTCCCCTCCAGAACACCAAGCAGAGCTTTGGGGAAAATTCCTTCTGTAGGGTCTCTTATCCCTTTCTTCTCATTTCACAGCTTTTGATTTATATTGGAAGGATCATGGTGAGGTTTCATGAGATTTATTTGGAAGTAAAGGAGGGTTGCTTTCCTGAACAGTTGTAGGTAAGAAGCTCAGGATACAGAGTATTTCATGCCCACTCATCTCATGAGGTATTGGAGTAGGAGTCCCATTACTTTTCTCCTGAATAAGAGTATCTTCCTCTTCTGGGTGGTAGGTGGGTTTGGGATCTGGATGCATCTGTCTCAGGGCTAGGATTAAGGTGAAAGATCAGGACAGAGCCTAGGTTAGAATGAGGGAAGTAACTAAGCTATGTGAGTGCAGGGTTGGATCCTGTATTTATGTAAAGTTTTGTCCATCATAGATTTTTTCATTGATTTAGAATTTTTAAAACATGACATTAAAATAATGTGCATTTTAATTTACTTTAATTTTCTTTTTTTGCCCTGTTGTGCACCATGTGGGATCCTAGTTTCCCAGTAGGGATCAGAACCTGTACGCCCTGCAGTAGAAGCACGGTTTTAACCATTGGACCACCAAGCAAGTCCGACTGACTGACGTTTTCATGGCCCCTAAAATTCTGTGTCCTTGTTGAGTGTTTCAGATGCTTGAGCCCAATCCTGGCCCTGACTTTATTTCCTAGAGATGGAAGGGGCTTATCATTACCTGCAAGCTCAGTGTTAACCAGAGCTTGATGATTCCCAAATCGGGTCCATAGCTGTCACTTTAAGAGACCATTTTGGCTTTCTTCCATATTGATCTGCTCTAGCACTGGGTGATTTCCACAAGTTTGAGTCTATGCCCTGGTCCATCTCTATCTTGTGACAACTTAGCAATTATTTCTCATTTGGCATTTATCTTGGCTGAACAATAAGACAAGAGGAAAAGATATCATGTACTCCAGAACCTTCCACAGATGTTGGTTCAGTAAGTTAACATAGGTGGAGTTGGGGATGATGGGGAGAAGGACATATTTCTTCCAGGTTCTGAAGTGGCAGGGGCCTGCAGAAGATACACTATTAAACATGGATTCCCAAGCCTAGTTTCATACTACAATTACCTGAAGAACTTTCAAAAATACCTATATCTGGGTTCTAACCTCAGCCTTTCACTTAATTGGCCCAGGGTAGGGCTGAGTAAATGGGGTTTTGCAAAGCTCCTCAGAGGACATTATTGTGAAACCAAACTCGAAAATCACTATGTCTGGATGGCGGAGGAATAAGACGGGGAGACCACTTTCTCCCCCAAAACTCATTGAAAGAACATTTGAACACAGAAAATTCCACAAAACAACTTCTAATACTGGAAGAGAACTTCAGGCATCCAGAAAGGCAGCCTTCCAAAGGAGGTAGGACAAAATATAAAAGATAAAAAGAGAGACAAAAGAGGTAGGGATGGAGATCTGTTCTGGGAGGGGAGTCTTTAAAAAGACAGAAGTGGACAAACACCAGGAAACACTCTCACCAGAGAGTCTGTGGCGAGCATTGGAACTTCAGAGGGCAACATAACCGGGAGGAAAAATAAATAAATAATTAAAACCCACAGATTATGTGCCTAACGGCAACTCCCAGGGGAGAACCAGCGCAGATGCTCACATCTGCCACTAGTAAGCAGGGACTGGACAGGGAGGCACGGGCTGTATTGCTTAGGGTAAGGACTGGGCATGAATGCCCCAAGGGCAATCTGAGGGAACTAACTTCAGATAGCAACCCATACTGTGGGATCGCTATCCTGCGAAAAGCCCTAACCTAAGACACTGCCAGGCCCACTCACAGAACAAAGGAC
>NW_011493686.1:4141-4678 GCF_000754665.1 Bison bison bison | reverse complement strand
AGGTGATAAGATGCAGCCCCCAACTGGGGGTGACCGTGCTTACCAAGCACCTGGTCACCTGAGCTGCTCAGACCTGGGAAGGGCACAAAACACAGGCCCAACCAAGTCTGCGCCTTTGTGGAGTACATCAGAACCTGAACCTGAGCAGCTTAGACCTGGAAAGTGCATGTAACCCAGGGCCCACCTCATAAAGTTCCTGGCAGAGCAATCTAGAGCCTGAAGAGTGTAGACTGGGAAAAAGCACACACAGCTTAAGTGGGGGCAGACCCAGTGTGACCAAGACACTGCAAGCACTCACCATACATACCAGTGATGTTTGTTTGCAGTGTTCCTCCCTCCCCACAGCATGACTGAACAATTAAGCCTAAAAAAGTGACCACCACCAGCCCCTTGTGTCAGGGTGGAAATTAGACACTGAAGAGACCAGCAAACAGAAGAAGCTAAAATAAACAGAGGGAAACCTTTGGAAGTGACAGGTGCAATAGATTAAAACCCTGCAGTTAGCACCGACTACATAGGAAGGCGGCTATAGATCTT
>NW_011493686.1:0-626 GCF_000754665.1 Bison bison bison | reverse complement strand
AGAGATCACAACAGACAACATAGAAATACAAAAGATCATAAGAGACTACTATCAGCAACTATATGCCAAGAAAATCGACAACTTGGAAGAAATGGACAAATTTTTAGAAAATTACAACTTTCCAAAACTGAACCAGGAAGAAACAGAAAATCTTAACAGACCCATCACGAGCACAGAAATTGAAATGGTAATCAGAAATCTTCCAGCAAACAAAAGCCCAGAACCAGACGGCTTCGTAGGTGAATTCTACCAAAAATTTAGAGAAGAGGTAACACCTATCCTACTCAAACTCTTCCAGAAAATAGCAGAGGAAAGTAAGCTTCCAAACACATTCTATGAGGCCACCATTACCCTAATACCAAAACCTGACAAAGATGCCACATAAAAAGAAAACTACAGGCCAATATCACTGATGAACATAGATGCAAAAATCCTTAACAAAATTCTAGCAAACATAATCCAACAACATATTAGAAAGATCATACATCATGATCAAGTGGGCTTTATCCCAGGGCTGCAAGGATTCTTCAATATCTGCAAAACAACCAATGTAATACACCACATTAACAAATTGAAAAATAAAAAGCATATGATTATTTCAATAGATCCAGAGAAAACCTTTGACA
>NW_011493685.1:13477-13760 GCF_000754665.1 Bison bison bison | reverse complement strand
GTATTGGAGAAAGAAATGGCAACCCACTCCAGTGTTCCTGCCTGGAGAATCCCAGGGATGGGGGAGCCTGGTGGGCTGCCATCTCTGGGATCGCACAGAGTCGGACAGGACTGAAGTGACTTAGCAGCAGCAGCAGCAGAGAATATATAGGATATTAAAATTCTAATGCTACAGTCTTGTGACAAAGAATATAATGAGGACAATAAATAATAAACAGTACATCATGAATCTTCTCTTGACAATGATGATAACTTGCAATAGGAAATACTTAACCCATTCTCAT
>NW_011493685.1:12508-13070 GCF_000754665.1 Bison bison bison | reverse complement strand
ATGCTTGAAGCAATGATGTAGAACTCTTCCAATGAAATGTTGGCCCCATTATTTTCACCTCAGTCTTATCTTTTAGCATTTGTGCATTTTTCTCTATTATCTGGACTTGGGTCTACCTTTTGGACCTTATCTTCATTTACCCATTCTACACTGAGCAACCCCCATAGCTTTAGGTGGGTAGGAATTATCTGCTCCAGACTTGGCCAAGTCTAACAAGAACCCAACCACCTTCTCCCATAGTCACAGCTGCAAGTTAGTGGTGAGGATTCAACTAAGCTATTTAGAAAACACTGGCACATAACTGCTTTCATTTCCTTAAAAGGTGAAAACGAAATCCAAGGCTTTGGCCCCCAGAGTGGCATTTTGAAAAATAATTCACAGTATTTCAAAGTTTAGAATCTTTATTGAATTTCCAAGTATGTAAGGCACATTAGTGCCTGTAAAGAGGGTAGAGGGTTTCAAATATAAAAGCTTAAATGAGTAACTTTCATCAATTTTTTTCCAACATTTTTTCCCCTCCTTCCTTTTTTTTCTTTTTTTTCTGCTATCAGTTGTTCTCTCT
>NW_011493685.1:11760-12408 GCF_000754665.1 Bison bison bison | reverse complement strand
AAAATACCCATTTCAAGGCAAATCATGTGTTTAAAAATTGGTGTTTTGCAGTCATTGAGGATGCTGGAACCTATGATAATAAAGTAATTCCATACAGAGGCTCTGAATAAGCAAACATATTTACATTTCACTTACATTTAACAACAGGATCCCTGTTGATATTTGATATTTGTGTTTACTGAAACTTGTTATATAGGCATAGAGCTCTGCATCAACTAAAGAAAATGTGTTTCTCCTATGGCACAGCAGTATAAAGAAAACTTCAGTGCCTCAATTTGATAATAGTTATTTTTTGTTTCATACGATAGGTGTTCAGTTTTTTGAAATGTAGAAAATAATACACAGAGGGTATTAGGAAAGAAAACAGAGAGCTTAAAAAGAGCAGACTGTGTTGGTGGCACTTTCTTGTTAGAGTGAATTTGTCATGGATTGTGGTAATTGTGGGCAAAGTCTTTCTGAGCCTTTATAGGAGCTACTTCTTTTGAGAAGGAAAATGTGTCCTATTCGGCTGTCACTTACCACACCTTTTGGCAACTCTCCAGAGATGCTGCACTGCCGTTGACACAACAACTTGATTTCCTGTCAAAATATCTTTTAACATTTGACTCAAAAGATATTTTTGAGGACTCTAAGCATGCCCAACTCTTC
>NW_011493685.1:10685-11660 GCF_000754665.1 Bison bison bison | reverse complement strand
CAATAAGTGTTTGGTACGCTGGGACTCAGCTACCTCAGAGTGAGCAGCTGTCAAATGATTTGCTGAATACTTTTGCTCAACCCACCACAGTGAATTGATGGAACTGTGCCAGCTTCTGGATGTACAGAGTGAGGGGAATCTTAGCAAGAGCTATCCAAATGCTCCTTTAAGCCTTGCACTACCACCTGGACATTTAGAACAATCCATTGTGAAACAAATGGAGAAAAGAAACTTCATGGATTCATGAGCCCTTTTCCTCAGAGTGGTGAAGAACCCCCTATTGGTGTGAAGAACACATTAATGGTTTTGATTATAGGTTAGGTGTCTTTTTAGGCTTCCTGGTGGCTCAGGTGTAAATAATCCACCTGCAATTTAGGAGGCCTGGGTTCGATCCCTGGGTCAGGAAGATCTGCTGGAGAAGGAAATGGCAACCTACTCCAGTATTCTTGCCTGGGAAATCCCATGGACAGAGGAGCCCCGAGGGCTGCAGACCATGTGATCACAGAGTTGGACATGACTGAGCGACACTTTGAACACTTTAGGTGTCTGTGGATTTTGACAGCCTTTAACTGACTGCTTACATCACCTCCATCATCAGCTTTGTGCATAACAAATACTTATTGGAAGAATCATACTCTACAGATATTTCTAATTTAGTGTTTCTTCAGAGACAGTGGCAGTATGTTTAGGACCAATGCCTGAATGACATTGTATAGAGGTCAGGACGGCCATCCTTCCTCCCTGCATGCTGTGCCCATATCTTTGCCACTTGAACTTGAAGAAGCTCCCATCTGGTCTTTTGATAATCTCGGAGCCATCATGATAATGGGATGTTGTAATGCATTATGAAGAGTATAAACATTGTAGCATCAGAGAAAATAATTCCATAGAAGTGAAACATTTTCATTTGCCTTTAAAAGTTCTGAATATATAGTTCAGAAGAACGGGTGAAGGGCTCAGCTTGCTTTCATCTTG
>NW_011493685.1:8941-10367 GCF_000754665.1 Bison bison bison | reverse complement strand
GGGTTTGAGAGCTCTCGAGCCATCGACAGGAATGCAAGATCCTGTTCTCTCTGAGGGGCGCTCCAGTCGCTCTCTTGCCAGATCGCTCAGCACCTTGAAGGGCGGTCTCAGCGGGACTCCAGGGTGGCCCCAGGACCCTGCATCATCCTTCGGGCACTGGAAGGGCAGGCTGGGCCTCGGCTCCCGGTTCCCGTTTTCAGCTGCAGCTACTGCTGTGGGTGAAGGGGCGTGCCCTCCAAGGCTTGCCAAAACAGAAATCAATCAGTTAATAAAAATGACAATGTGGTGACCAGAAAATATCTGAAATACGTGATGGATCGAACTCGCTGGGGAATGAAATATACCGTGGGAAAGGGAGAGCCTGATCTCCTCCCGGGTGTAGTCAGCAAACACTTGTTCAATTCACTTGCCCTTCATCAGGCGGCCTTTTGAGATTCAGGCTTTGGGGTTTCCCTTTATGGCTGACCTGTGGCTCCACCCCGTTCCCTATATTCCCACCTCCTCAAGGCTGGATAAACACCAGGAAGCTGAGAAAACACCAGTCCTTTCCGTCAAAGCAGGATATATGATCCACTAAAACCCATCATTTAGATTCTGACAGGAGTGCTCTGGAAAGTCTTATGAGGGAAAACTTTTTTTTTTTTTTTTCTTCCACATAAGTCTAAGAAAGCTTAGTTATGTTAACAGACACTTCCGTTTGTTTCTCTTTCATGAAGCATCATTCAACATTTATACCTCTTGTGTTAAAATTTTCTTTCATTCAACCCACACCACACCCCAGAGTAAGAATTTCTTTATATTTAAACACCAAACTTTAGACTAAGGATTTGCAATTTTTTTGTTTCAAAATTACATTTAAAACTCCAGTGTTCTTAGTACCTGAATTTATATCTTTCACGCTTTTGTCTGGGATCCCTTTCTACATCCCCAGCAACCCACTTGGCCCTGTCACTCTTAACACAGGAAAACAATTCAAACTGCCTTTTGACTTCAAATTAAACAATTGCACTCAGTTTTGTACTTACACATTTTCAATGCAAGCCATGGAGGAATTTGATCAGGAAAGCCTTCTTGAAGTGATGGAGAAAACCAGCTGAATGCCCACGCAGACCAGCTCAGTCTGGAGAAATGACTGGTGCTTCTTCCTTAGAGCAGCTTGGCAGGTCGAATGAAGCTGGGAACCAACTGGTTCTTTCTAGATTTGGAGTCCTCTTTCTGAGGTTACCAATTGCTAGGGAAGGGAGGGAGAAAGGGAGATGGGAAGAGGAGGAGGGGAGAATTCTGTGACACTCCTCTAAAGCTAAATGTATGATTCCTTTTCGCACAGTAGTAGATGAACTTAAGGGCATTCCCTGCTTTAACCCTGTTGCAGCCCAGATGGAAACACATTGCAAGATGATTTTAGAAGACTCATGGTGGCATGGCC
>NW_011493685.1:6496-8425 GCF_000754665.1 Bison bison bison | reverse complement strand
TTAAGAATTCTTTCTGAAGTTTTATTTAGAAAAGGTAGTCATCACATCTCTTCTTCCAGGTTGAAATGACAAGCACTGAGTAGAGTACCATGTCTAATCTTGTAATTTAAATTTCCACTATTAACTTGGAGAAGAATGGAGGGTGGGGGGGGATAAATTGCTTTGCAATCTGAGTTTTCTTGTGAAGATGAAACAAGAGGAACGCTATAAGAAATTCCTCTAAGAATCGTATAGGCTTTTAGTTTTTAGTTCCTCAACTTTCAGTTATTCCCTTTATCCTAACTTTCAGTTTATTGGCTCAGTATGGTGTATGTGTGTGTTTGTGTGTATGTGTAGACATATTTCCCAGACTAGAGCTCTGGAAACTTGTCTGCAAGTGAAAGGGGAGATAAAAGTCATAACAGATAGCATCAATTTACAAATATTAGCTCAGATTTTTGCCTTATAACTTTTTTTGCATAAGGTACTTTCTGTTCTTCTGGCCTAAATTTCATCCCCCTTCCTACCTTAAGCAAGTATATTTTCTCAGCTTTTATTTTCTGCCAATGATCTACAGATTAATTGCTCTGAAATTATGATGACCTTCCCCTCATCTAAAAGTACTAATCTTGCTTTAAGATAAAGCCCCAAACTTGGCCCACTTACTTAAATTCACCTAAGATTTGTGCTGTTCTAACTAGGCTTCAAAGATCTTAAAATAACTTTCTTTATTCCAAATATCAGAATCTGCTGTATATGCTGCTGCATTCCAACAATAACACATGTGTGTGTGTGTGTGTGTGCTTGCATATGTTTCAATTATCTGTGGAATGTATGTGTGCATGCATGTGTATGTATGCACTGCTACTAACAGTCACTTCTGGGAAGCAACAAACTCATAATAGAAATTTTGAGTCTCTAAGTCCACACCTTCCTGCCAGGGCACCTTGTCCTGTCTATACACTATTGAGTTTTCTTTATCTCATTGAAAGATGAAAGCAGCATGTTTCCAAAACTTCTCCCAGAGGAATCTGTTCACTTGCCTAGCATGGTTCACTGTTAAGAAAGCTTGATTCCCCAGATTCTGTTTCTGTTTTTCTTTAGCTTATTGTTTCCTTGTCCTTATATAAAAGAAAACTTATTATTAGCAATATAATTGTGATAGAGCGTTAAAGCCCTTTTAACACTTCCCAGATCAGTGGGAGTAATGAAACTTGAGCCTGCTAATAGTTGGTAAGTCATATTTATATAGTTTATGTTTGAGAGCTTGCATTTTTTTCTGAATAATAGCAAGGAATCCACAGGAAATCCTTTTATTATTATCAAAATATTGCAATCATTGGCTGTTTTTACCTAAAAATGCCTATTTAGTAAAATATCACCTTAATTGGATTACATGAGAATGAAATGTAATATAGACGCCAAATAGCTGGGCATAGTGATAAAACCAATGGCACCTTAGAATTGTCACAAACCATAATAGGTATTATATATTTATGGATTCTAGCTCAGATTTTTGCCTTGCAACTTATTTGCTTTTATACAATGAATGTTTATTGAATACCTTCTGCATGCATTCACTATTTGGTTTAGTGTGGATTATACAACAAAAGTTAAATACAAAATTGGTAGTGACTTCAAGGAATATTCAAACTTTCTGCGGAGAGAGAAAAACATCTATGTAAGAAGAATGCAATAAAAAAAGAATAGATGCAGACTATTAGCTGTCATTTTCCACAATGGAAATTCAGAAGAAGAAACTAATTTTAGGTAAAAGTAGTTGTGAAATAGTTCATGTGGTATTGGGGTTTGAGTTGTGTTTTGAAGGGTGTGTACATTATACAAGGGCAGAGGAGGAGATGGTATTCCACGCCAAGAACAGGCATGGAAGTAGGAATGAAAGGGAAAATTTGGAATTTTGTAGTTTACTTTTAATCCAAACTGGGCTCA
>NW_011493685.1:4800-6396 GCF_000754665.1 Bison bison bison | reverse complement strand
ATACGTATTTGGTTTTTTTAAATAACTGTTTTGGGGAGGGAAAAATGGGTAATGAAAGTTGAAGATTTGCCAGAAAGTAACTTAGTTGTGAAAGTGGCTAAGTTCTAAATGCCTTTCATTACCCATCACCTCTGATTTCATGAGACAACTCTAGATATTACTCACATATCTCTCAAAAGATTTTGAGGACTTTATTGAAATGATAAGTGAGAACCATACAAGGATATATTTACTTCTGTCCAGCAATTATGAGGTCATTAAAAATGTGGTTGTCCTGCCAAAATGACGTTGCTGGTTGTTTTCAAAGAAATTTCACAGATGTGTAAGTGCAGACAGAGTATCATTTAAAATTCATCATTTCTCTCTCACTAGAAAAAGAATCCAGGAGATGGAAACATAAAGATGATTTTCTCTTTTTCCATCAGACTAATAAGGAGGTGATGAAGAGATTGTCATGCTGATCTCTGGGGAAACAGTTGTCAAAAGATGCCATCCATGAACTCCCTTTCAAAATATAATGTAGCTATGCCTGTGGAAAGCTCTCAGTTTAGGATATCTAAAAGTACTTCAAGAAGATAGACCAGATACTTTTAGGGATCTGTTGCTATTTAATTCAGTGTATTAATAAGCATGAGATTAATGAAGGCATGGCACTACCCTAGAATGGGCCAGACAGAATTATTCAGTTGCGTAACTATAAGCAGTACTCCTGTCCTCTCTGCCCCCAGCTGTCCTGCAAACTCTGTGTGGTAAGTGACAAGGGTGAACAGGTGATAATGAGATTATGTCACTACCCATACTGGCAAAAGCAACTGACAAAGCATGCCTCACTGTTGGACCTATTTGTATGAAGATCAATAGGCTATTATTGCTTTTCCCAAGTTCTTTGCTCCAGACTTCTAAAAAAAATTGTTTTAAAACACGTCATTTATGGCAATGACTCCAAAACAAGTTATTGTCTTGTAGAAATCAGAAGCTATCAGAAATTCCTTCAACATAGATCACTCTAATTTTTCTTGATATCCTGAGAGTCAGAATTAGAAATTAAATAACAGTAGGGCATGCCAGATGAGAAAATATGAGGAAGGAAAAAGAAACAGATTTTTCTACTACTTACTCTGTGCCAGATATTTGATATATTTTGTCTCATTTAATAGTCACAAGTTTTTAAGACAGTTACTATTATCGTATCCATTTTATAGATGAGGATAAAGACAGCTGGAGAAGTTAAAGTTTCCAAGGTCCGGGAGATGGTGAAGGACAGAGGAGCCAGGTGTGCTGTAGTCCATCCCAAGGAGTCAGACATAACTGAGCAACTGAACAACAACAACAACAAAGCTAGTAAACAGCAGACAATATTGAGACACAGGCAAACTGACACCAGAACCCCTATTTCTTTCATTCAACCACACGGCCTCAGGACTATAGCTGTATGTGCATCACATAAGTGGCTCAGATCAAAACATGTGTACTGGATCAGAGTTTAGTTTATTTAACAGATATACGTACTGACATCCATCCTAATATAGTTCCACAATGAAGAAATCATCCAAATTGCAATACATCTCAGAAATGCAGTCCATGCAGAAATGCAGC
>NW_011493685.1:4135-4700 GCF_000754665.1 Bison bison bison | reverse complement strand
GATTACATATCTGCTGGTAGTTCAGCAGAAGGATGATGACTGAAAAGCCTTTCATGGAGCGATTGAGGTTGGTGACAGAGAAAAGAACTTAGCTATAGGACAGCACTGAGTGACTATTATTAACGAATTCATTTTAATAGTATTACCAGTGTTAAAATTATATTGATTTTGAGTTCTCAAATTGCAGATATAGGGTTACTCATACTATTTCTATGGCAGTAAGGTGTGGTGGGACTGAGCTTATAATCATGGTTAAGTCATCTGGTTTCTAGTATTGGAGCAAGTGTGAAAACAGAGTTAATTGTGTGCGTGTATGGGGTGGGTGGGTGTGAGTGTGTTGAGTGAAGTGGGGTGTTGGGAGGGTAGAGTTGTACAAGTGAGCTATTATTAATGATAACTCTGGAGAATACCTTTATGAATTAGGAAAATATATTGCTTAAAAAGTAAAATTAATGCATTTTATGTTCACCTTGGTATATATTATAAATTTAAGATATAAACATGGACTAATAAGTAAAATGAGGAAAGTTAATGAAAAACGTTGCTTTGCAGTAACCCATTAGAC
>NW_011493685.1:0-2345 GCF_000754665.1 Bison bison bison | reverse complement strand
AATAATGAAGTCCATCTCTAGATACCACTTTAAAATCTTGCCTGAATTATGCTGTCTGCCTGTTGCCAATATAAGTGTGTGTTCAAAGATCCTGGTTAATCACAAGTGCTCAAGAGCTATCTATTTGCCTTTATTTTTGAAGTATTTCAGATCCTCCACTTCCAGCTTTCAAAGAAATGTACTGATATGTGGATACTCTTCTTAGGGGGAGAGTTCATTAGAAAAAAAGATCCAATTCTGGAGGGCCAGGTAATGGGAAAGTGTCTCTTCTAAGATTACTAAAAAATAATGGAGGGATCTCACTCAGGTATTAAAGTTTCTACAGCCCGATAGTAGTATCTGAATCAAAGTAATGAGTCCTTCCGGAGGTACTGGGTGATTCTGCAAATGGCCGAACCAGAGCCAGTGGAAGTATGGGTTGTTGCATAGTCTGGGTGACCTGTTGACTTATTTGTCTGTGGTTTCTAAATTTTACTGAGTAACAGATTCATCTGGGGATCTTATTAAAATAGCAAGTTTCCAGTCTCCACCTCTAGGATTCTGATTCAGTTGATCTGTAGTGAGGTCCAGTTATCTGCAGTTTAAATCCTTAATGATTCTGATGTGGAGGTCTTTGGATTACAATAGAGAAATACTGACTAGATGGCCTTTTAACCTTGAAGTCTAGCTTTTTAAGGACAAATCCAGCCTTTAAGTGGATACTCGTATCTTCTAGGTCTAACCAACTGCCTACAGGAGCACTTGAGCAAAATACCCTTTTGACCATACCCTATGCCTTCAGTTCCTTTTTGATTCATAAACCTCCAAATACTTCGATTAGTTTCAAACAAATGTGTTGAGTTTAGTTCATCTAGAGCAGCAGTTCTGAAAGGGTGGTCTGGGGAAAATTGAGGTCCCCAAGATCCTTCCCCAAAGTCCACGAGGTCAAAATATTTTCATCATTATATGTGCGTCTGCTGTATTAAGTCATTTCAGTCATGTCTGACTCTTTGCACTCCTACGGACTCATCTGTCCATGGGATTCACCAGACAAGAATACTGGAGTGGGTTGCCATGCCTTCATCCAGGCGATCTTCCTGACCTAGGGATCGAACCTGCATCTCTTATGTCTCCTGCACTGCAAGCAAGTTCTTTACCACCAGTGCTACATAGGAAGCCCTTTCATCATTATATGAAGACATTATCTGCTTTTTTCACTCTCATTCTCTCACGAGTGTACAGTGGAGTTTTCCAAAGGCTGCATGATACGTGATGTCATTCCTTTGAGATTAATGAAATATGTGCTTCTATATCCTGTGTTTTAAAACTTCTTCAGTTTTAATTTCTAATATGGTAATTATTGGTAGATTTAACCCACCCAAACAAAATCTCTTTGGAGTCCTGAATAGTTTTTAAGAGTATTAAGTGGTACTAGACCAAAAGGTTTTAGGATTTATGTCCTATTTAACCAAAGTTTTAAAATGTGCATCAGTTAATATAAATGATGAAGTTGCTACCAAGCCTCAAGGAAATTGCAAACCTGATTAAAAGATTCAGATTCTTTTTTTGGTCTCTTCTGATAAATCCTTCAGATAGAAATCAGTACAAAACAAGTTAAAAATTCTTGACTCATTGAATGTCTCCTGTATTAACAATACTATATAAGCTACTGTAAATGAGATACAAATATGTTCTGACTTGAGCAGCTTATTGTCATTTAGGGAAAATAAAAGTAAATTGTAACAGGTGAATATCTAACTGTGGAATGTTTCCATTATTTTTTTTTAGAACCTAATCAAAAGCAAAGATGTGTGAGAGGTAAACAGTCTAATCACAGTGGGCTCAGAAGAGGTAGAACCACAGCTCTACTTTGAGGGATGAATGAGATTTGAACGGGAAAAAAAGGCTCCCAAATCAAATTCATTCCTGAAACCTACTACAGATAGAATTTCAGGGGATTTTTGTTTTCATTCCTTATCTTTCTGTATTTTTTTTTTTTTAAAGAACGTGATTTTACTAAGCAGCAACATTATTCTAAAACAAAAATATATCAGAGATCTAAAGTAATATCCAGACTGTTTGAGCTTAAAATAAGCTGAAACTTTTGCCTCAGGGTCTTAGAAATTAAGGAGTTGTTTTTCCAGTGAAATTAACCCAGATAATTGTCACAGACCTTTTACTCACCTTTGGCCTTTGGCTAAGACCATATAGAGAATTGTTACCGTTGCATTGCTTCAAAATCATATTTTCCTTTTGTTTTCACTCTGTGAAGCCACCTCATTTTTATATGCCTCTGGGTATTTTTTCTTTGGTTGTTTTCTTCTTCCCTTTTGTGTGTGGGGGGGACTCTGTTTTATGTATTTTTA
>NW_011493684.1:11815-12137 GCF_000754665.1 Bison bison bison | reverse complement strand
GAGGAAAGCAATAAAATGGGAAAGACTAGAGATCTCTTCAAGAAAACTAGAGATACCAAGGAAATATTTCATGCAAAGATGAGCACAATAAAGGACGGAATTGGTATGGACCTAACAGAAACAAAAGATATTAAGAAGAGGTGGCAAGAATACACAGAACTATACAAAAAAGATCTTCATGACCCAGATAACCACAATGGTGTGATCACTTGCCTAGAGCCAGGCATCCTGAAACGCGAAGTCAAGTGGGCCATAGGAAGCATCACTATAAACAAAGCTAGTGGAGGTGATGGAATTCCAGTTGAGCTATTTCAAATCCTAA
>NW_011493684.1:11318-11715 GCF_000754665.1 Bison bison bison | reverse complement strand
CACTGCAGATGGTGATTGCAGCCATGAATTAAAACACGCTTACTCCTTGGAAGAAAACCTATGACCAACCTAGAGAGCATATTAAAAAGCAGAGACATTACTTTACCAACAAAGGTCCATCTAGTCAAGGCTATGGTTTTTCCAGTAGTCATGTATGGATGTAAGAGTTGGACTATTAAGAAAGCTGATTGGGAAAGAATTGATGCTTTTGAACTGTGGTGTTGGAGAAGACTCTTGAGAGTCCCTTGGACTGCAAGGAGATCCAACCAGTCCTAGGTTGGATCCTAGGAAAGGAAATCAACCTAAAGGAAATCAACCCTGAATATTCATTGGAAGGACTGATGCTGAAGCTGAAACTCTAATACTTTGGCCACCTGATGCAAAGAACTGACTCATT
>NW_011493684.1:10708-11218 GCF_000754665.1 Bison bison bison | reverse complement strand
CAAAGCTAGTGGAGGTGATGGAATTCCAGTTGAGCTATTTCAAATCCTAAAAGATGATGCTGTCAAAGTGCTGCACTCAATATACCAGCAAATCTGGAAAACTCAGCAGTGGCCACAGGACTGGAAAAGGTCAGTTTTCATCCCAATTTCAAAGAAAGGCAATGCCAAAGAATGCTCAAACTTCTGTACAACTGTGCTCATCTCACACTAGCAAAGTAATGCTCAAAATTCTCCAAGCCAAGCTTCAACAATATGTGAACCGTGAACTTTCAGATGTTGAAGCTGGATTTAGAAAAGGTAGAGGAACCAGAGATCAAATTGCCAGTATCTGTTGGATCATCGAAAAAGCAAGAGTTCCAGAAAAACATCTACTTTTGCTTTATTGACTATGCCAAAGTCTTTGACGTGTGGATCAAAACAAACTGTGGATAATTCTTCAACAGATGGGAATATCAGACCACCTGCCCTGCCTCCTGAGAAATCTGTATGCAGGTCAACAAGCAACAGTTA
>NW_011493684.1:10281-10608 GCF_000754665.1 Bison bison bison | reverse complement strand
GGAGAAATATCAATAACCTCAGATTTGCAGATGACACCACCCTTATGGTAGAAAGTGAAGAAGAACTAATGAGCCTCTTGATGAAAGTGAAAGAGGAGAGTGAAAAAGCTGGCTTAAGACTCAACATTCAGAAAACTAAGATCATGGCAGCCGGTCTCATCACTTCATGGCAAATATATGGGGAAAAAATGGAAACAATGAAATTTGGGGGAGCTCCAAAATCACTGCAGCTGGTGATTGCAGCCATGAAATTAAAAGACGCTTACTCCTTGGAAGAAAACCTATGACCAACCTAGAGAGCATATTAAAAAGCAGAGACATTACTTT
>NW_011493684.1:5044-6967 GCF_000754665.1 Bison bison bison | reverse complement strand
AACCAGAGCAGGCACATTGACAAGGGTAACGATGACCAGCCTCCTGTCTCCCACACTGATACAGGTACAGCATATTAACCAGCTTAGATTTTAACCCATCTGAGAGTCAAGATTTGTACTAAGTTTGTAACTTTCTGACCAATGGGCTTAAGAACCTAACACGTGTTCTTTATTTGAGTTCTTCGAGCACGACGCACCTGTTGGCGTGCACCACCTACTTCCCTGCTTTGTATGTGTCACAGCACTCTGTTCGTAAATGGCACATTGATTCATATGGACTGTTATCTTCTGCCAGTTTTCTATTACATCTTTTTGGCACCTTCTGCCATGCCAAAGTTGATTTAAATCTTTGTATGGGCTGGCTTACTGTCTTCATGTCTTCCAGGGCTCAATGCCCCCTACTCAGTAAAGCCTTTCTCCTTTCTGTGTTTGGTGGTGGTGGTTTAGCCGCTAAGTTGTGTCCGACTCTTTGTGACCCCGTGGACTGTAGCAGCCAAGCTCCTCTGTCAGTGGGATTCTCCAGGCAAGAATACTGGAGTGGGTTGCCATTTCCTTCTCCTGGGGATCTTTCCCACTCAGGGTTTGAACCTGAATCTCCTGCACTGGCAGGTGGATTCTTTACACCCAAGGAAGCCAATCTGATTATAAACCAAAACATTTTTTAAATGTCCTGCTATGTTTGACAAATCATCCTTCCGTGTTTTCCACTAAAACTGTCAGAGCAAACATATCCTACTGGGACCCTGTTGTGAACGGCAATTTATAAACATTTTAATGGTAGTACTTCATCTAGAAAAATATCGTTATTTCTCCTTTTGTGGACATTATTTCCTCGTATTTCCTATTGTTTGATGCTTTAGTAATATCCTTTCACCTCTATTCAAAAATTGCTTTAGTTTTTCTTATTTTTGATGGGAGAGTTGTATTATTCTCAGACAAATAATTAGAACCTTTTGTATATTTTGTTTCTCTCTGCAGGGGACTGCAAGTTGGCAAGCTAGTAAGTAAATGCTTGAGGTTTTGCGGATGACGGTATCTCTGCTGCAGCTTCTCAGCTCTGCTGTCGTGGCCTGACAGCTGCCCCAGGCAGCATGTAACCATACTGTGAGCCATGTCTGTGAGCCAATCAGGCTTTACTTATGGACTCTGAAATTTAAATTTCATGTAATTGTCATGTTGTCATAAACTATTATTCTTTTCACTTGTTTCTCCATTAAAATCATTTTTAAAAATTAGGCCATGGGCTGTTTGAACACAGTCAGTGAAACTTGGGCCGTGAGTCACACAGTCCAGATCAATTTGCCTGAAGGTTAGTGGTTCCTTAAGTTTAATGGAATTTACTCATAAGCCCTGGTGACTTTAAATGATCAAGTCTTGCTGAATGTTAAGTAATTTACCAACAAGGTGACAGCACCTCACACAGGCAGATAAATGAAAAGCCCCAATACTAACTCAGTATTATGGAATTGAGTTTTAAACCAAAACCGGAAAAGCCTCACTGACTATCTTGAATGGCCCATCCCTGATCTAAAATCCTTAGCTTCTTCCTGTGCATCGTTTTTGGTCAGTTGCCAATGGTAACTTTTCCGTGTCCAAAACGAATGTTCTATAAAGAGCTAACACCACTCATCCCTTAGCATGGACCACTGGTCCTGCTACATACATCTTACACATTCACCGATCTGAAGGATCGCATCACCAATTTTTACGTGAGCAGTAAAAGAAATTCCGCGTTCGGTTTAACTGGCAATCTGAAGAGGAAACAGGACAAGAACGGGACAGTCCTCAAGGAAGAGGGAGACGGGGTTTGAAGCGCGGCCATCGGCGGCCTGCAGCGCGGCGTCTCAGGACGGCAGGGATGGCAGCGAGGGCGGGCTCCAGAGGAACGCGGGCAAGAGGTCCGCGGGGCGCGCCGCGGGCGCC
>NW_011493684.1:817-1781 GCF_000754665.1 Bison bison bison | reverse complement strand
AAACCGTGCACCTCTGAAAGACCGGAAAGGACACTCACTGGTGAATGAGACCACGATGAGGCCGCAAAACCAAGCATCTCTGACACGTGGAAAAGTGAATTCCCTCGTGAATGAAACCCTAAAGAAATCAGTGAACCGTGCACCTCTGAAGCATGGGAAAGCACACTCACTGGTGAATGAAACCGTGATCAAATCACTAAACTATGCACCTCTGACACATGGAAAAGTGACCTTCTGGAGAACAAATCCCTAAAGAAATCAGGAAGACATGCACTTCTGACAGGCGGCAAAGTGAACTCACTGGTGGATGAAACCCTGATGAAACCACTAAAATGTGCACCTCTGAAACACGGAAAAGTGAATTCCCTGGTGAATGAAACCCTAAAGAAACCTGTATACCATGCACCTCTGACAGACGGGAAAGTACACTCACTGGTGAATGAAACCCTAAAGAAATTACTAAAACGTGTACCTCCAACACATGGGAAAGTGTACTCACTGGAGATGAAACCCTGAGGAAACCAGTAAACGGTGCGCCTCTGAAACACACGAAAGTGAACTCACTGGTGAATGAAACCCTAAAGAAACCACTAAATAATGCACCTCTAACTCACGGGAGAGTGAACTCACTGCTGAATGAAACCCTAATGAAACCACTAAACCATGCACCTCTGACACACGCAAAGTGAAATCCCTGGCGAATGAAACCCTAGAGAAATCAGTAAACCAAGGACATCTGGAACACGGGAAAGTGAACTCACTGGTGAAAAAAACTATAAAGGAACCATTAAGCCATGCAACTCTGACACACAGGAAAGTGAACTCACTGCTGAATGAAACCCTAATGAAACCACTAAACCATGCACCTCTAACACACACAAAGTGAAATCCCTGGTGAATGAAACCCTAGAAAATCAGTAAACCAAGGACATCTGGAACACGGGAAAGTGAACTCACTGGTGAA
>NW_011493684.1:0-717 GCF_000754665.1 Bison bison bison | reverse complement strand
TAACACGTGTACCTCCCACACATGGAAAAGCGTACTCACTGGAGATGAAACCCTGAGGAAAGCAGTAAATGGTGAACCTCTGAAAGACAGGAAAGCACACTCACTGGTGAATGAAACCCTGATGAAACCACTAAATTATGTACGTCTGGAACACGGGAAAGTGAACTCACGGGTGAAGGAAACCCTGAAGACACCAGTAAACCACACACCTGTGACAGACGGGAAAGTGAACTCACTGGTGAATGAAACCCTAAAGAAATTACTAACACGTGTACCTCCCACACATGGAAAAGTGTACACACTGGAGATGAACCCTGAGGAAACCACTAAGCCGTGCACCTCTGACACAGGGAAAAGTGACCTCAGTGGTGAATGAAACCCTAAAGAAACCAGTAAACCATCCACCTCTGACAGATAGGAAAGTGAACTCACAGATGAAGGACACCCTAAAGAAACGAGTAAACCATGCACCTCTGAAACACGGGAAAGTAAACTCACTGGTGAATGAAACCTTCATGAAACCACTAAAATCTGCACCTCTGAAACACGTCCAAGTGATCTTACTGGTGACAGAAACTAAAGAAACCATTAAGCCATGTACCTGTGACACACGGGAAAGTGAACTCACTGCTGAATGAAACCCTGATGAAATCACTAAACTGTGTACATCTGGAACACGGCAAAGTACACTCACAGGTGAATGAAACCATGATGAAG
>NW_011493683.1:16278-16597 GCF_000754665.1 Bison bison bison | reverse complement strand
CCTTTTACTGAAAGTCACCTTGCCAGGATGTGGGAATGATAAAAGCAGAGGAAACCCGATAGGGGCTGGCATCGCACTGAGGCCCTGTAAAGCAATAACCCCTGAGCAGCTTCAAAATATGGCCACTTTTTGTTTTCCAGCTTTGCACTTGAGCTGAAAAAGCAGCCAACTAAGCAGTGTCCAGCTCACTTTAGATCTTAACTAAGCAAAACTTCGGACACTAAACAGAACCCCCCCAAATCCTTTGGAAATGGCATACACTTTCGTCGCTCAACCCATAAACTATCACAAAATTAAACTTAATTGTATTAATAATTAA
>NW_011493683.1:16001-16178 GCF_000754665.1 Bison bison bison | reverse complement strand
AAAAATACTGGCATACCATGTGTAACTGAGATTATACACATAGGCTTATCTCTTAAAATAGCTGAGGAGAAGTTAAGAGATGGAAGAAACTGCAACATTTAGCTAGTATTTACTTAATAAACCTTCACTCTCCATCACCCACCAGCTCCCAACCCAATCAAAGAAATGGGGTCCTTT
>NW_011493683.1:11107-11981 GCF_000754665.1 Bison bison bison | reverse complement strand
ATAGGGAGTGACTGCAGTTTGATGGCTGCTAGATGGCAGGTATTCTTTTCCTTCCTGAGTTCCCTCAGGGCTCACCAGCTCACCTTCCCTGGTGGCTGGAATTGCTGATGACTATGACATCCTTTGTTCACCGATGTGGCAGGGAATATTCCATTTCTCTTGTTCTTTTGGTTTTTGGCCTCAAGGCATGTGGGATCCTAGCTCCCTACCAGAGATAGAACCCATACCCTCTGTATTGGAAGGTGAAGTCTCAACCACTGGACTGCCAGGGAATTCCCCAGTGATACAGTTTGATTCCCAGACCTCAGTTGCTCAGGAAACATGGCAGCGACCTTGCGGGGAAGGCATAAGTCCTCGTCTTGTTGCTCCCTCCCACTGGTGGGCCCCGTGTAGGCAGCAAAGGGAGGTGGCAGAGGAGGGCAACTTGCCCGTGCTCAGGGCCCAGCTCTTTCCTCAGAACTTGAAATGCAACTTTACCTGTGGCCAAATAGTCTAAAGATAACCACACAGTGGCCTCAAACAGATTCATTATTTTCCAGGGGAAATGAGCACAACAAGAACATGAGTGCAAGTCACAACAGTGGGAAGAGGAACTAGGCTGATGAACATACTTACTCAGTTTTTACATACTTTGTACTTTGTTACTAAACCCTCATGCCAACCCACTGTGGGTTGCACCTGAGGAAACTGAGGCATGCAGAGATTAAGTAGCTTCTCCTAAGATGCCCATCTATGATGTGGTAGAGCCAGGAATGGAATCAGGCAGTGTTATTCTCCAGTTCCTGTAATCTTAATGTCTGAATATAAAAGGTGGACTGTTGAGATGGCAAATGCATCAGATAGACAATCAGGAAATGTTTATCTGACAATCAGG
>NW_011493683.1:9828-10245 GCF_000754665.1 Bison bison bison | reverse complement strand
GGTTAGATCCCTGGGTCCAGAAGATCCCCTGGAGGGGGACATGGCAACCCACTCCAGTATTCTTGCCCAGAGAATCCCATGGATGGAGGAGCCTGGTGGGCTACGGTCCATAGCATCTCAAAGAGCTGGACATGACTGAGGTGACTTAGCAGACAGCATGCACAATGGAACAAAGGTTTATGTCTTACACTACATTGTCATTAAAGGTTGGAACAAGGAGCTCTACTGCCTGCAGTCACTCAGGGATCCAGGCTGACTGAGTAACCGCCTTCTCAAACAAGGCAGATTGCTGAGTTAGAAGGAAAAGAAAGTTCTAGACCACAAGCATTTCAATGCTCCAGCCCAGAAGTGATCTGCAGCACTTCTCCTCCCAACTCACCAACTGGCACCATTCCTATAGTATCGCCCAGGCACAGA
>NW_011493683.1:4793-7116 GCF_000754665.1 Bison bison bison | reverse complement strand
CTTAAACCCCACTCTGAAGGCACAGGCACTATGCCTTCTTTTCCCTGGTTCAGGCCTTCACTCCCTCATAGCTACATGCTGCAGTAGTGTTCTGACAGACGCCCATGTACTTCTGTTGTGACTGGTCCCACTGGCTCCTCAGACCAGCCCACAGCACTCCTTCCAACTTATGTTACTTGCTTGTTTTGTTTACTATCTATCTCCCCAAAACAATAGAAACTAAGTTTCATACATCTCATAAGGGCAAAGTTGTTTTTGTTGTTGTTTTCACTATTTTTGTTACTGCTGTGTCCCCAGTGCCTAGCTAGACCTGTCCCTGCCACCTGCTGCTGCTGCTGCTGCTAAGTCGCTTCAGTCGTGTCCGACTCTGTGTGATCCCATAGACGGCAGCCCACCAGGCTCCCCTGTCCCTGGGATTCTCCAGGCAAGAACACTGGAGTGGGTTGCCATTTCCTTTTCCAATGTCCCTGCCACTTAGTTGATAGTTAATAAGTATTTGATGAGTGAATGACTGTGTGAATCATATATTCATATAAGAGAAGGTGATGCTTTTGTTTTTCTATCAGGTAACTTCCTGGAGGGCATTGGCCTTACCTGAGTAGATACACTAAAGGAAAAGTGTACATGGCCTCTTAAAAGCTTATACTCTGTAAAACCTGTAGTGCTGGAAACTTCTCTTGATCCTTTGCTCTGCTCCCTCCTATCTGTACACTCAAGAGAAGGAGAAGGACAAACTAATGAAAGCTTCATAAATGTTGGTGCCAGGGCTTTTCTTCTCTTCGGTTTGCCTCTGGATGGACCACGTCCCCAGGGCAGGCTGGGCAAATCATCGGAAAACAGGCTCCTAAATAGAGTTTCCAGGGACACTCTGGAACACTGCTGCTCTCTTCTTCCACCTGAAAATAAAAGTTCAAAAAACGCAAGTTATTCTCCAAGTCACCAGGTTAGGTGCCCAGTTTCCCTCCGGGGAACTTCTGCCCTGGCAAGAACAACAATAAAATCCCTTTCTCCCAAGCAGAGAGGTGGGACTGTTAGGAATAACTGAAATCCCCTGCTTTTTGTTTCATCCTCTTTATTCCTTCACTCCACCAAGCGAAATGTGATAGTAGTGTAATTTCTGTAGCTTTTCTAAGAAATTCCTCTTTGCTGGCACATAAAAAGGACTCTCCTGGATCCCTGCCACTGGCTATGGAGCTTTAACACATTGTTGTTGGCTCAGCTGGGGAGCCAAGATGAATAAAATATTCTCTAAACTCCTGTGGAAACACACAGCAAGTGTTTCCAACCATACTGTATTATTTGACCCAAAATATTTTTTCCCCTTCTATTTGCCAATCCATGTGTTACTTCCCTCAAAACTCCAAGTGGCCCTCCTTTCTCAAAGCCCACAGCCCCCAAATTACTGAGAGGATCTAAAGCACCTTCTAACTAGTTTTGTGAACTTTAGCAAGTCACCAAACTTTTCTGGGTTTCTAGTTCCACATACATGGAAAAAGCTATATTAAAACAGTTTCTCAAACTTTAGTGTGGATTGACATCATCCAGAGGGCTTGTTAAAACTGATGGCTGGGTGCTTTCTCCAGACTTACTGATTCAGCAAGTTTAGGATAGGATTCCAGGGTTGGTGTCTCTAACAAGTTCCCAGGTGAGGCCAAGGCTGCTGGTATAGGAATCACACTTGAGAGCCCCTGTACTAGAAGAACTCAGAGGTTCCTGTTGCTTGTTCATTCAATAAGTCTGTAAGTCTGAGTCGGAGCTCTCTTGGGTGTGTGACAGAAACTTGACTAAAACCGAGTTAAGTAAGGAAGGGAATCTATCAGTGCACACATCTGGGAAGGACAGACGTGGAATGAATTATGGATACAGGAATTCAAGTTATATCATCAGATCTCTGTCTCAGCAATTGGTCCCAATCCACTCCCTTCTCACAGGGCTTCTTCATGCTAAGTTGCATGAGACAGGGTTGTAGACAATCTAGCTTCTGTTAGCCCAGACAGCAATCCCGGAGAAGAAATATAACTGCTGCCTCCTGGTTCTGTGTACAATAATCTCAGGGACAGATTCTCACTGGCCCAGCTTGGACCATCACATGGTGAGGGGAATAGAGTATTATGATTGGTTAAGCCTAAGTCACATGCCTCCACTTGAAGTGAAGGGCTAGAGCATTACAATGGGCAGGACCCTTCTCAGATTGTAACCTCTTTATCCTGTTCACTGCTATATTTTCAGGATCTAGTGTCTGGTACATAACAGGTGCTTAACAAATATTTGTTGAATGAGTGGAAGAATCATTTCATGAATAGTGTAAACTTTTTTTTTTTTT
>NW_011493683.1:1084-2176 GCF_000754665.1 Bison bison bison | reverse complement strand
AGTAAAGGTTCAGTGTTGGTCGTTACTAATATTTATACTGATAATTCTCAAGATAAATTATTCTATTTCTATCCCTGCCTCTCAAATTTTTTCTGGACCCTCTCATTAATATTTTAGTCTTTGTACCATTTTTTAACCAAAATAAACATTTATTCCCAAAGTTACTCATTATTAATGATGTAAAATACAAATGTTTTAATTATAAGTGGAGAAAACCCAATAACGAAGTTTGGGATTATATTTTTGTAAATTAAATTGAAAATATTTCTCCATTGCCTATCTTCAGTGCCCTTGACAGCCATATAGTTCTTTCTCAGTTTAGAAAAATAAAAATGTCACAAAATTAGGACTGGTCTTTAAAACTATCATGCTTGGTATATTCTATTTTAATGCAGAGTTTATTCAGAGAACAAAAAAATCATTAGTTTAACTTTTTTTAATTTTTTAAAATTTAAAAGAAGAGACTTTAATCTGGGAAAAGTGAAATTCCACAACCAGAGAACCCAATGACATCGTGATTAAAAAAAAAATTCCATGTTTTCTGGACTTACAGTTTACCATATTACCAAACAAATTCATAAATCAACACAATCCTAAACCCCAAGCTCATTGAATATAGCATTGGCCACCTGAGACTTCACCAAATCAGTCTCATTTTATAAGACTATTTTCTGATTCTTCTAACATTTATTTTTACTTACTGGTTTTTGCCTAGAAGATTGTTAAATATTTTAGTGACCATGAATTTTCTGACACAGACCCATTTCTTCCATATTCTTCAGGCTCAATCAAGAGAGAACTCAGACACAGATACAAAGACCTTGATGTTCTGTGGGAGGAAAAGAAAATCTATGCTTTCCTTCCTGACATAAGCCTTCTGTTCTATTTCAGAACACTCAAAGACCTTGGCTGAAGCATAAAGATCTAAGAATGCTGCTGCTTGTAATCTTGGTTCAACATATTTCAGGTGATATTGGCTGTTGATATCCATGTCTCTGAGGGTGGGAGCCTTGATTGGCACCTATGTGAATAAGGAAGCAAAGACCACCAGCTACAACCCTAATCACTCCATTTCCCTCCCTTACAAAGGCA
>NW_011493683.1:0-825 GCF_000754665.1 Bison bison bison | reverse complement strand
TTCCAAAACAGAACTGGTATTTTCTTTTTTTTAATGTGGACCATTTTTAAAGTCTTTATTGAAATTTTTACAATACTATTTCTGTTTTATGTTTTGTTTTTTTTGGCCATGAGACATATGGGATCTTAGCTCCCAGACCAGGGCTCAAACCAACATCCCCGGCATTGGAAGGTGAAATCTTGACCAGTGGGCCACTTGGAAGTCCAAGAAATGGTAGTTTCACAAGATCCCCAAGTGATTTGTATGGACATAAAAATTTAAGAAATACTGTTTTAGACACTTTTATACAATATCTTCTTACTCCATATTTTAAAAAATTGATTTAGGAGAGTATTGACAACTTATCCTGAATATTTTTCCCCTCAAAAGAAATTTTAAAAACTCCCAAATATTAATGTCTTCCATTTTCCCTCATTTGGAGGGAATACTTTTCCCTACATTATCCCCCTTGATTTTCTCATTTTTAGTCATACATTTTATTCATCATTCCAGAAAGTGATTCTGTGAAAAAAGAGGGTGTAAGACTGTTCCTCAGAGCCCCCAGGGACCAAGTGTAAAACCATCAGTCACACCCCTTATGAGGCAACTAACTCCTTATTGTCAATGTGAAGTTCTTTTGTATCCTCAAGGATGGCTTTCACAAACAGAAAATATTAATCAGAGTCTAATTTGGTTCATGGAAATAAAATTTGATTTAAATTAAATTAGCAAACTTTAAAACAAAAACTAAGATCTTTCTTTAGCTTTTAAGATCAACTTACAAATCTTTTTGTTTCTTTATAAATGTAATTGTATTTTATCAGTAATTTTACAGGGCCTTTGCCA
>NW_011493682.1:13541-14030 GCF_000754665.1 Bison bison bison | reverse complement strand
TCCAGCTCTTGCTTTACTTAGGTCTCTTGCTTTACTTAGCCCTGCCATGAGGTAGGCCAAGGATCCTTCTCTGTACTTTTAGACTTAATTCCATTTCTTATTTATTTATTTATTCATTATTTGGGGCTGTGCTGGGTCTTAATTGCTATGGAGGCTTTTCTCTAATTGTGGTGAACAGGGGCTAATCTCTAGTTGCAGCGCGCCAGTTTTTCATTGTGGTGACTTCTCTTATGGAGCGAAAGCTCTAGTGTATATGGATATAGTTGCAGCGCATGGTCTCGGTAGTTGTGGTTCCCAGGCTCTAGAACCCAGGCTCAGTAGTTGTGGCACTCAGGCCTAGTTGGTATGTGGGATCTTCCCAGTCAAACCTGTGTCCCCTGCATTGGCAGTCGGATTCTTCGCCACTGAGCCACTTGGGGAGCCCCTTCATTCCATTTCTATTGGCTATGATGACTGGCTCTCTGAATCCTGGCAAGACTCTCATCACTG
>NW_011493682.1:9257-10493 GCF_000754665.1 Bison bison bison | reverse complement strand
ATGTCCACCAATTTTGTTCTGCTTTAAGATGTTTTGGTTATATTAAACCCTTTATGGCTTACCTGCTGGCTCAGAGAGTAAAGTGTCTGCCTGCAGTGTGGGAGACCTGGGTTCGATCCCTGGGTTGGGAAGATCCCCTGGAGCGGGAAATGGCAACCCACTCTGGTACTCTTGCCTGGAAAATCCCATGGATGGAGAAGCTTGGTAAGCTACAGTTGATAGGGTCGCAAAGAATCAGACACAACTGAGCAACTTCACTTCACTTCAAGCCCTTATATATATCCTTATACATTTTAGAATCACTTTGTCTAAAGTGCCTTCTGGGGATGGTTTTGAGCTTATTAACTCAAATGAGCCTCCTCATGCCCTCGTAACTTCAAAATCTACGTAACATTTGAGACAGTGACCAGCAGAGTTGTCTGTGGCAGGCTCCTCCCTTCTCGCGATAATTTGCCTTCAAATACCGCGAGACTTGGAAGATTGTACTTCCACGTGCGATGGCCGCCATGCTCAGCTAACCTGAGGTAAAGATCAGCCCAGTACTTCGGGCTTCTCAAATTTCCAATTCAGTATGATAGCCTCTAGATTTATGCAGATTTCTCATTTTCCTCAGTAGAATCTCTCTGCCTTGGTGCCAAGCCTCTTCTTTGACTTGTGCACAGAATTAGCAAACGTCTCAGTGAAGAAAAAGTCCGTGATTATCGCTCACTTAAAGGGAAGGACTCTTTACCTCTGAAATTTTAGTTCATCTTGTTCTTGTTTCTATAGATTGCAGATATTTTTAAAACTTATTAATTTTTCAGTTTATCTTTTGTTGTTGTTGTCATTGTTTTTAGTTGTGGCAAGAGCGTTCACATCCCACTTGAAAGTCCAGTGAACATTTGGTTGGCATAACCTTGACCCTCTCACCCATCTTGGCTGAATCGCAGGTGAGTAGTTCATGGGGGGGCCAATTAAGTAGGTCAGTGGAAGGGCAGGTATTAATAAAATGGACACAGCGTTCCTGTCACAGATAACGGGGATTGCTGCGGACTGATGTGGCTCTCTCCATCCTTCTGCCTTGGTACTCACAGTCAACTTGAAATTCAGCCAGCTTCCAGGGATGGGAAATGAGATAACATTCTCTCTGAGTTCTATTCCTGCTTAGAATGAGATGTCAGTGCTGGATCTGACATCGAAAAGATGTCAGAATAAGGTGTATTTTCCTCCTGTAGGCACCTGAATTTGTACTCTCTG
>NW_011493682.1:8751-9157 GCF_000754665.1 Bison bison bison | reverse complement strand
TAAATGTTAACATTTATTAGAATATTTATGGGCATGCCATCTCATCTGATATATAGTTTTTGAGATTGGGAATTATGCTTGATTACTTTTTAGGGGAAAGTAAAATTTACATATAGTGGCATGTACAAATATTCAGAGTACCATTTAGTGAGTTTTGAAAAATGCATAACCTTATATAATCCATCACCTCAGTTCTCTTTAGCTTCTTCCAGTCATTTTCCATTCCCCAGATGCAATTGCTATTTTTATTTTTCCACTGTAGATCATTTTGCATTTTCTAGAATTGCATATGAATAGAATCATACAATATATATTTTTTGGGTCTGGCTTCTTTCATAAAGTATGATGTTTTTGATATCCCTCCATGTTTTTATCCTTAGCAGCAGTGGCTTTCCTTTTATTGCTG
>NW_011493682.1:3865-5590 GCF_000754665.1 Bison bison bison | reverse complement strand
ATGCTTGTGATGGGTCTGTTAAGATTTTCTATTTCTCCCTGGTTCAGTTTTGGAAAGTTGTACTTTTTAAAGAATTTGTCCATTTCTTCCAAGTTGTCCATTTTATTGGCATATAATTGCTGATAGTAGTCTCTTATGATCCTTTGTATTTGTGTGTTGTCTGTTGTGATCTCTCCATTTTCATTTCTAATTTTATTGATTTGATTTTTCTCCCTTTGTTTGTGGATGAGTCTGGCTAATGGTTTGTCAGTTTTATTTATCCTTTCAAAGAACCAGCTTTTGGCTTTGTTGAGTTTTGCTATGGTCTCTTTTGTTTCTTTTGCATTTATTTCTGCCCTAATTTTTAAGATTTCTCTTTATTTTTGTGTCATTGAAGCTCTTTATATGTCTTTATATGTCACGGTTACAAGTTCTTTGTCAGATATATGTTTTGTGAATATTTTCTCTCATTCTGTGCATTGTTTGCTCATTTTATTAACCGTGTGTTTTGATGAATTGGTTTATCTTTGTACCCCTGCTGTTCATACATATTTGAAACTTGATAATATTTACTAAATGAAAGAGTTAAATTTTGTCCCTCCTTCCCTTCTTCCCTTCCTTTCTTTAACAACACTTACTGGTTACCTATGTGGCAGGCACTCTTTCTATTTGCAGAAAACAGAAGAGTCAAACTTCCTAATTTCATGGAACTCCATTTTAGTCTAAATGTGGGAAGGGGTGAAAAACAGAAAAAGAAATGAATAAGCAAGAAAATATGAAATGATTGTAGGCACTGGAATATAAAAATGTGCTGTATGCATAATGAGAAAGGGATGGTTAAGACTATTTTTCAGGTTGGTGGGTCAGAAATTAGAGATGATATTTAAGCTGAGACCAGAATGACAAGAAGCCATTTTTTTCCTAAGGGAATGGGATTCTAGGCAGAAGTAACAGCTGATAAGATGGTCCTTATGAAGAGCTGGGACTAGGTGCAAACTACCCAAAATACACTGTTAGGCAAGCACCTTAGGGTCAGGGGTTGCTTTAGAAATTTTCATAACTGGAATAAGCTGATGCTATGCTGTTACTCGGAGAAGGCAATGGCACCCCACTCCAGTACTTTTGCCTAGAGAATCCCATGGACGGAGGAGCCTGGTAGGCTGCAGTTCATGGGGTCGCTAGAGTCGGACACAACTGAGCGACTTCACTTTCACTTTTCACTTTCATGCATTGGAGAAGGAAATGGCAACCCACTCCAGTGTTCTTGCCTGGAGAATCCCAGGGACGGGAGGCCTGGTGGGCTGCCGTCTGTGGGGTCGCACAGAGTTGGACACGACTGAAGCGACACAGCAGCAGCATGTTGTTACTATTCTTAGCACTGCAGTATTTGGCAATTTCTCGACACCCTCCCTGTCCTCCCCACATCCCCACCTCCTAGGTTCCAAGATGCTTTGAATATAGAAATTGTGAATTAGCTAACATAGTGGTCAACAGGGTTATGGCTAGGTCACAAAATTTTTTCCCATCAAAGGTAACCATGAGATAGAAAAAATAAATCAAGGGTTACATAAATAATAGGTAACTTCATCTGTCTTTGGGCTTCCCTGGTAGCTCAGCTGGTAAAGAATCTGCCTGCAATGCAGATCCCAGTTTGATTCCTGGGTCAGGAAGATCCACTGGAGAAGGGATAGGCTACCTACTCCAGTATTCTTGGGCTTCCCTGGTGGCTCAGTTGGTAAAGAACCA
>NW_011493682.1:0-563 GCF_000754665.1 Bison bison bison | reverse complement strand
CCACTGTACTTATTGATGGACTTATTGACTGTATAGCCCAATTAATACGAATAGCTGAAGAGCTTTTACAGTTTATTACACAAGAACCAGTTCCTTGTATTGAGCAAAATGATGGAGCAGAAGAACCAGAAGTAGATGCTTTTCTTTCTGAGGAAGCTCCACTACCAGACCTTGCTGATCTCCTAGACTTAGAATCAATACTGACACCAAGAGAAGATGAAGACCTACTCTTTGATGTAGATCAAGCTCTGTTAGAAATAGGTGAATTATATGAAAAACAACTCGATAGTGTTAACAAGGAGTTGAGAAATGGCTAAGACCTCATGTACCCCCACCAACATGTGAGAACTATTCATTTCTTTGTTTTAAATATATTCAGAGTTTTCTGAATGTTAGCAATAAAAGTTTTTCTAGTTCTGCAGTTTGATTACTAATCTTTTATAGAACAAATTAATATTTTATTTACTTCTGGCAGAGGGTGGTTGTATTTGTGTAAAAAGCTCTGACTTTAGCATGTGGCTCTGTCTTTACCTGTTCTTGTTCTCTTGCTTGGGTTCCTGATA
>NW_011493681.1:15193-15560 GCF_000754665.1 Bison bison bison | reverse complement strand
ATTGCTAAAATGTCGATGTTCACTCTTGCCATCTCCTGTTTGACCACTTCCAATTTGCCTTGATTCATGGACCTAACATTCCAGGTTCCTATGCAATATTGCTCTTTATGACATCGAACTTTACTTCCATCACCAGTCACATCCACACCTGGGTGTTGTTTTTGCTTTGGCTCTGTCCTTTCATTCTTTCTGGAGTTATTTCTCCACTGATCTCCAGTAGCATATTAGGTTCCTACCGACCTGTGGAGTCCATCTTTCAGTGTCCTATCCTTTTGCCTTTTCATATTGTTCATGGGATTCTCAAGGCAAGCATACTGAAGTGGTTTGCCATTCCCTTCTCTAGTGGACCACTTTTTGTCAGAACTCT
>NW_011493681.1:10398-11329 GCF_000754665.1 Bison bison bison | reverse complement strand
ATAAAGCAGCTTTTCAATAAATGGCACTGGAGAAACAAGAGATGGAGTTTCCTTTAAAAATCTAGGAATATCACCACAATATTGTAAAGTAATTAGCCTCCAATCAAAATAAATTAATTAATTAAAGAAAATACAGGGTCAGCACGTAGTGCAGGAAGTCTTCTGTTGGGGCTCCTGGCTGGCTTCTCGCGTTTCCCGGGCCTCCTGTGCTGGTAGCCCTCATGTACTGAGTGAGGCAAGGCTGAGTGGTGGGCTTTCTGGCTACCTGGGCCCCAGGACAAAGCACTGTCCCTTTGCTGAGCTGACCTGCAGTGGGGGAGGTGACGCCTACCTGACGCCCACCTGGAATCCTGGTGACATACTCTCACACCTTCCCCAAGCCCGATGTTCAGGGTCCCAGTGGCCTTTTCTGCCAAAACCATGGCACGAGTCTAAATACATACAACCACACTTTAGCAGTACTTTACAATAGCCAAGATACTTCCATTTAGGTAGTATTCTCTACACTAATTCTGTCATCATTGTAAGGAAAGAGATATGTTAAGATAGGATTACATGGGACTTATTTTCTACTGTTTATGATTATTCCACCTTCTTACAATAAGCATGTGTTTTATTAATGTTTTTTCAAATGTTCACTAAGATGAGGAAGTGTATTACTTTTTTTAGAAATATCCAGGGTTCTGCCTCACTTGTGCCTTAAAAGTGACCCCATCTCCTCCTCATTAGCTAATCTCAGGTCACTCCCCCCACATCCTCACCCCCACCACAGGCCCTCACCTCTCCAGCACTTCTGGTTTCTCATCAGTGTGTAAAACATTCTCAAGCTTCTCCCACTTTGTCAAATACTGATGATCCCTTTATACACTGGGATACTCCAGTATCAGGAATCAGCAGCGTGCTGTCTGTTTCATGCCAGGGAGTGATCCTC
>NW_011493681.1:9760-10298 GCF_000754665.1 Bison bison bison | reverse complement strand
AAAAATGATAGTGATGAACCTATTTGCAGTGCGGGCATAGAGACAAGATATAGAGAATGGACTTGTGAACACAGCGGGGGAAGGAGAAGGTGGGGCAAATTGAGAAAGTAGTATTGACATATATATATTACCATGTGTAAAATAGATAGGTAGTGAGAAGTTAGTTATTAATATAACACAGAGATCTCAGTACAGTGCTCTGTGACAATCTACAGCAGTGCAATGGAGTGTGGAGTTGGAGGGAGGCTCATGAGGGAGGAGATACAAGTATACTTATTGCTGATTCATGTTGTACAGTAGAAACCAACACAACACTGTAAAGCAATTATTCGCCAATTAAAAATGCATTTAAAAATAAAATTTAAAAAAGAGAAAAAAAGACTGATATACTATACATTTTACTTCTTTTTTTTTGTTTGTTTGTTTGTTTTTCCTTCTTCTCCTACAATAATGTAAGTTCCATGCAGACAGGGATTTTCATTTATTTTCTTTACTTTAGTATCACCTTTGTCTTGAACAGTGTCTGACACATAGTAAG
>NW_011493681.1:5305-6248 GCF_000754665.1 Bison bison bison | reverse complement strand
CCAGCAATCTTGATTCCAGCTTGTGTTTCTTCCAGTCCAGTGTTTCTCATGATGTACTCTGCATATAAGTTAAATAAACAGGGTGACAATATACAGCCTTGACGTACTCCTTTTCCTATTTGGAACTAGTCTGTTGTTTCCTGTCCAGTTCTAACTGTTGCTCCCTGACCTGCATACAGGATTCTCAACAGGCAGGTCAGGTGGTCTGGTATTCCCATCTCTTGAAGAATTTCCCACAGTTTATTGTGGTCCACACAGTCAAAGGCTTTGGCATAGTCAATAAAGCAGAAATAGATGTTTTTCTGGAATTCTCTTGCTTTTTCTATGATCCAGCGGATGTTGGCAATTTGATCTCTGGTTCCTCTGCCTTTTCTAAAACCAGCTTGAACATCAGGAAGTTCACGGTTCACATATTGCTGAACCATGGGAGTGCGTCTAGTAAGATCTTTACAACCTCCAGACTTTCTTTTGATAATTGTAATAACTAATTAAAAAATATATAACTCTCTTGCTAACACTAGCAAGGGGGCACTCTCCATCCCCCTTTTAATCTGTGTCAGCAGCTTTCTCTATCTCTTTTATACTTTAATAAAAATTTATTACCCAAAAGCTCTGAGCGATCAAGCCTCGTCTCTGGCCCCGGATTGAATTATTCTCCTCCAGAGACTAGGAATCCCAGCGTATCTTGTGGTTCAGCAACAATCTTTCAGTAATAGTAGTAGTAGAAGTAGTAGTAGAATATTATTCTGTCATAAAAGAGAATAAAATCATGCCATTTGCAATAATGTGGATGGACCTACAGGATATTATTCAGAGAGAAATGTCAGCGAAAAAGACAAATATCCTTTGTTATCACTTATATGTGAGATCTAAAAAATAAAATAAATGGATGAATATAAAAAACAGACTTACAGATTTAGAGAACTAGTGATTACCAGTGGGG
>NW_011493681.1:4615-5205 GCF_000754665.1 Bison bison bison | reverse complement strand
AGGGAAAGCAGGAAGTGCAAGACAGGCATAAGGGGTTAAGAAGTATAAGCCAAAATGCATAAAGTAAATAAGTTAGAAGTACATTTTATACAACATGGAGAATGTAATAAATATTTTATAATAACTTTAAATAAAGTATAATCTCTAAAAATTGTTAATCACTATGTTGTACACCTGAAAATAATGCAATAGTCTTACTTGACTATATCACAATTGCAAATTTCACCTAAAAAGAAAAGTATACTTCTCAAAAAATTACACCACAATCACAAATGTATCCAATAAAATTATTCAAAAAAGAAAAACAAATATAAAAATTAAGGAGAGACAGAGTATGTCTTACGTGGTCAAGCTCACTAAAATTGAATTAATCTACTTTAAGAATTTGTAAAATAAGATTTAGTAGCAATAAGGTTCTTATGCAAAATCAGAATATAATTCTCTTTCATTAATTAAAAGAACAAAGTTTTCTTATACTATTGATTTGCTTTTTAAGAGGGATGGTAGGGGGAGGGAGGTGGGAGGAGGGTTCCAGGATTGGGAACACGTGTACACCCGTGGCGGATTCATGTTGATGTATGGCAAAACCA
>NW_011493681.1:0-862 GCF_000754665.1 Bison bison bison | reverse complement strand
AATGGGAGAAAATAATAGCAAATGAAACAACTGACAAAGAATTAGTCTCCAAAATTAGCGGTGCATGCAGCTCAATACCAGAAAAAGAAGCAACCCAATCAAAACGTGGCAGAACACCTAAACAGGCATTTCTCTAAAGAAGACTTACAGATGGTTGGTAAACACATGAAAAGATGCTCAGCATCGCTCATTATTAGAGAAATGGAAATCAAAACTATAATGAAATGTCACTTCACACCAGTCAGAATAGTCATCACCAAAAAATCGACAAACAATAAATGCTGGAGAGGGTGTGGAGAAAAGGAAACCCTCTTGCACTGTTAGTGGGGATGCAAACTGATACAACCACTGTGGTGAACAATATGAAGACTCCTTTAAAAACTTGAAATTTAACTACCATGTGACCAGCAATCACACTACTGGGCATATACCCTGAGGAAACCAGAATTGAAAAAGACACATGTGCATTTAAAATAACTAGGACATGGAAGCAATGTAGAAGTCCATCAGCAGATAAATGGATAAGGAAGGTGTGGTACATATACACAATGGAATATTTTTCAGACATAAAAAGGAATACAAAAAAAGTTCTTAATGACCCAGATAACCATGATGGTGTGATCACTCACCTAGAACCAGACATCTTGGAGTGCGAAATCAAGTGGCCCTTAGGAAGCATCACAATGAACAAAGCTAGTGGAGGTGACGGAATTCCAATTGAGCTATTTCTAATCTTAAAAGATGGTGCTGTTAAAGTGCTGTACTCAATATGCCAGCAAATTTGGAAAACACAGCAATGGACACAGGACTGGAAAAATGTCAGTTTTCATTCCAATCCCAAACAAAGGCAATGCCAAAGAAT
>NW_011493680.1:5784-12988 GCF_000754665.1 Bison bison bison | reverse complement strand
AGGTAGGCGGATGTATTAGTTGTACTTCCTGATAGTCATTTCATGGGTGGTGTGAAATGGAATATCTCATGTCATGTCAACAAACAAAGATGTCATATCTATCTGTGATTCTGGCCTTCCCAAATGTGAATTTCTGGGACAAAAACAATTGAAGTCACAGAAGCAGATCCAGTGTAAATTCAAAATTAACCCTTCCTGGTTACAAACTAAGCCTATAACCAAGATGATGAATCCTCCAAAGTCACTCTCATGAAAATAAAGTGTAACCACCACTCCTGTCCAAGTGTTCAAGTGGTGAGAATGTCCCTTTTTTATCCCAGGTCCTTGTCCTTGCCATGTCCAAGCAACCCACTTTTTTATTAGCTCCTTTTATACGGTTTTCATATTGCTACCTCTTCTTTGTCATGTGTATTTCAGTTTGTAAAAGCTGTGCTAATGCTCCTACAATCTTTTCAATTTCCACTTTGACGTTTATGGCAAAAAAAGGAACAGAAATGTAAATGAATAGAATAGTTAATGTATTTCCTTCGCGATTTCAAGAGATCAAAACTTTCCACTCAATGAACATTCCTAGAAAGTAAAAGGAAGCAGTGAGTGAAGAAGTAACCCACAAAGGTAAAGTAAATGATGTAATGAAAAAACTATAGTGACGTCTCTGTCCAAATGACAAATGTCACTTAACTACACAAACAGGGATGAAGAGCTCTACAGAGTGACAGATTTCAGACCAGCTTATGTGAAATGGCTTAGCTGCAGACAGAGCCAGGGGAGGGTAGCAGGCTCTTAGGCACAGTGTTACCTAAAAGGATAGTGGACAGCTTTGCTGACTCCCAGTGTCTATTTATCTTTATTTGTCTGTTTACATTTCTCAGTCTTCGTGGATGGTATTGGATTCTGAGGATGTAAACCTATTAACTCACCCTGAAAAGAGACTGGGGTACAGACTGGACGGTCATTTTATTCATGTGTGAGGGGTCAGCTGTTAGCTGGAAGCTACTAGATGTAGTGTTTGGACAGCACATCATGTTCACACAAGAGATGAGATTAGATGTTATAATGTTGACCAGTGAGCTGAGCATTAAGGGAAGGGAAGCAGGTCATCTCAGGGAAATTCTATCCAGTTTCCATAGTTGGATGTGTGAATTTTCTGCCTCGTGGGAACAGCTAACAGATACTGAAATCTTATGTGTCCAAGCATTGTCAGAAGTACGTTATGTCCTACAATCTTCAGAAAAATCCAGAGAAACTTATATGATTATCAGTTCCATATAAGAGGAGACAACCGTAGTGCCGAAGGTCACACAGGCAGTGCAGGCTGCAGCTGTGACATCAACCCAGGAGTCTTGCCCCCATGTCCACTGTCTCATGCACCGGACCAAGCTGTCTGCTCTGACAATGTGCTTCCTATTTTAGAGGAACACTTAGTAAGGTCTTCCTTTCCAGTTCCTATTCGTCATTGTAACAAAAGTGCCATTCGCTCATTCCAGGGACATGACAATCATTAGATGACAGCTGAGTACACAGTTCCCTTTGCACCTGATAAGTTCCAATCCTATATTTCAAGTGGTGTTACGTTGAGATCTACAGAGGAGCCTGGCAGATTATGGCAATTAAACAACAACTCTGAGAGTCTCTGCTTCCACCTGAGATAATATTTTGAGAAATTATCCAGAAAGTTAAAAAATCCATTTAGATTTACTCTTACTCTCTTTGTTTGCAGATTATCATTTTCTGAAACAGTCTTCAAATACTAGGTCTACTCAAACTTTTGTGTGTATAGTTCTCTTAGAACTACTTCTGGGACAGAGCTGAAGCTCCAATACTTCAGCCGCCTGATGGGAAGAGCCCACTCACTGGAAAAGACCCTGATGCTGGGAAAGATTGAGGGCAGGACGAGAAGGGGACGACAGAGGATGAGATGTTTCGATTGCATTGGATCGACTCAATGAACATGAATTTTAACAATCTCTGAGAGATAGAGAAGGACAGGGAAGCCTGGCGTGCTGTAGTCCATGGGATCAAAGAGAGTGGACACGCCTTAGTGACCAACAACAATGGGACAGAGACCCCTCGGTGCACTTCCTCTGGGACAGACACCTTCCTGGATTCCCCACATGTGCCATTACTGCCTTTAGGGAGCTTACAATCTATCAGGGCAGTCAAATGTTACATAATTAGAGGGATTACTTAGCTCACTTCCCAGTGGAATATTTAAGGAGATGAGATTATCTGTACTATCTCACAAAGACTGAAGCAAAGGATCCTGTGAAATATTGTAGTGGTAGAGGAGAAAGAGAAATAAGCACAGGCAAACATGAATGTTTTAGGACAACCAGCACCTTAAAAGGTGACTTGTGGATTCTTGTTGCAAAATAACTCATTTTTAACAAATGATATTAGTGATAGTGTTCCCTATAATGTCTCCAGGGAGCTTAAGGCCTACTCAGGTGATATCGTAAAGGTACAATCACAACTGGAATTTTTTAAAGAAGGGAGAAAAGGGTAAATGAGGAAAACATGAGAAAAATCAAAAGCTTCTCTCATAAGCTCTTTTCGTACTGAGCATTTCTTGGTCACCTGGAAAAGCCACCTTTTGTATGAATATTTTGTCCTTCTCTGACATTGACCAGACTCTTCTCCCAGGAACAACTAAGGAGGTGTAAAAAGCACAACATACGGCTGTGTAGCTATCAACCACAGTGGCACGCATGATTTGATGTCCCCACGTAGGCACTCATGGCAAAAATTAGCACTTTTATTGATTTCATTACAAAGAGTAGAAAAAGAAAGGAAAGGGCAAACTGTGGAAAAACCCAGAAAATGAAAGTTTCTCTACTCACTCTTTAAGAGCCACCCATCACCCCAAGCCCTCAGACCTTGCCTAGATCTCCCCTGCAGGCAGTCCTGCAAGCCCCCAGCATCCCAGTGGCCCTCCGCATCTCTGTGCTGCTGGCCCTGGTGATGCTCTGCTGCAGCCCCACGTGCTCCCTGGGCTGTGAGCTGCCTGCAAGCCACCTCGGCAATCTGGAAAGCTTCACACATTGGAGTCAGATGGAGAGACTGCCCGTTGTGTCCTGTCTGAGGGACAGGACTGACTTCAGATTTCCTCAGACCGTGGTGCACAGGACCAGGCTTGAGAAGACAGAAGCCATAGCTGTTGTGCACGGGTTGCTCCAGCAGACCTTCCAGCTCTTCGGCACCACGGGCTCTTCTGCAGGTCGGGACGAGAGCCTCCTGGACAGATTGCTCGTGGGACTTGATGCAGCTGGAGGACCTGGACACATGACTGAGGGAAGGAAGGACACCAGAACAGTCACCTCTAGGGAGTGAAGACTCCAGATTGGCTGTGAAGAGTTACTTCCTGCGAATCAGTGTGTATCTCAAAGAGAAAGAATGCAGCCACTGTGCCTGGGAGGTTCTCAGCCTGGAAATCAGAAGGTGCTTGGTCTTTGCTAATGAGCTCATTGGAAAACTCAGGAAATAAAAAAAACATTGAATGTGAAAACAGTTCATCTGGTCAACTAAATGGCTATTTTCTAAGACTCAAAGTGCAACCTTTAACTCGTTTTGTGTCAGATGACATATAAGTAATAGCTAATATATGGGATTATTTAAATGTATGTTAAATGTTTTGTTACCATAACTTTTCAAAACAGATGTAAGAATCCATTTTCCATATCTTAAAAAGTTGTAATATTTATTTATTTATTTAAATTATCGGAAATATTTACGTCGTTCATAGCATTTATACTTTATCATTCACATTTGCTTTGTTTATATTTTGTATAAGACTACTCTTGTTTTTCAGGAGAGAAAATAAAAGTAATTTGAAAAAAACAAATGGACTAGCACACACTTTTGAATAAAATCTAACCCAAAGCCTGATCCTACAAGATAAACCTATACTGAAGTCATCTGAATACAAAGGGAATGGGGTTACCCACCTAGGGTCATAGAAGGAACAATGGACAATGTGAGGAGGGATGAATGTGATTCTTGAGACATAGATTAGAAGTGGGAGGGAGATGAGTGGAGAAAAGCCCAGGTCATGGACACAGTTTCCTGCTTGGGACCTGTAAGAATTGGATCGCCTTCAAGGATTAGTGGAGAACCACATACATCATGCGGAGAAGGCACTGGCGACCCACTCCAGGACTCTTGCCTGGAGAATCCCAGTAATGGGGGAGCCTGGTAGGTGCAGTCCATGGCGTCTCTAGGAGTTGGACACGACTGAGTGACTTCACTTTCACTTTTCATTTTCATGCATTGGAGAAGGAAATGGCAACCCACTCCATTGTTCTTGCCTGAAGAATCCCAGCGACGGGGGAGCCTGGTGGCCTGCCGTGTATGGGGTCACACGGAGTCGGACACGACTGAAGCAACTTAGCAGCAGCAGCACATCCATCATGGGAGGTCAATCTGCATATGTGGAATCTAGGGTCCTGGAGTAGGATGTGGAAGGCAGAGTAAGTTTTCTATACTGGGTCACTCCTGAGAAAAGAGTCTTCCTAAATTGTTCAAATGGAGGCAAGAAGAACAAGGCAGCCTGGGGATTGCAGAGACAGCTAAGAGATGTGAGAACCAGTAGCTGCCATGTGACTCTAAAGAAGTAAAGAGGGTTTCTTAAGCTTATTTATATATATTAAACACACACATGTCATCCATAAACTTTTAAATAACTCATACAAAGGAATGCATACCCTTGACTTCTAGGAGGATGCACCCAAATCCAATACTGTTAACAATTTAATGTGTATCCTTCTAAACACTTTTGTATGTTGTTAATAAATCTATACATATGGACATACTAATGTATATCACATAAATATCCATTTTTCATATACTTTAGTTTCTCATTTATTTATATTTCCTTGCAAATAGATCTTTGAGATTTTTCTTCATTTATACATCAAAATAGTTTGCCTAGTTATAAAATCCTGCATTATGTCTTAACTGCAAAACTAAGATAATCATAAAAGCTCCTCTTGAAAGTGTGGTAAGATTAATTGCCTTAATTTATAGCACATGCTCAGAATGTGCTACCAGACACTTTCCAAGTGCTCGTGATGTACAAACTCTTTGGATTTGAATCTGGTTAGAAGATTATTTCCTGATGTTCTGGTTCTGTGCTCAGGAAGATGAGGCAGTTCCCAGAGAGCTGTTCAGAGACAGATTCCTGCAGCTCACCCACCACTCAGTGAGAGGGGAAATAGCCATTCACTGGGATGACGAGGCCAAGCCTGTTGCAAAAATACCCAGAGATCTAGATGGAAACATTCTTACGTGGCACAGAGGCCAGCTGTCTACAAGGACTCACCCCCACCCTCACTGGATTCTTTGTTTTCCCTGGACTTTAGGAGCTCAGAGTTTCAGCCAGGAAGACAGGCGTCTGGCAGGCACTGAGGACCATCCTCTGCTCTGTGCACTCAACTCAGCCAGGAGGCCAGGCCAGAGGGAATTCCCAGGCTGGATCCTGAAATCCCGTTTGGCAGCTTGCATTTAGTTTCCTTTTCACTTCTTGCATCAACTTCATTGCTATTTTTGCCTTCTGGGATTCATTACGCAACTCTGATGATGTAACAAAATTCAAGTCACTTGTCAGTTTTGAGTATGCAGATGGCTTTGCTTTGGGCTGTTTTGCTTTAAGGAAGATTCAGAAACTGCCTCAGAGACAGGAAACTAACCCAGAACCCACATAGTGGGACTTGCTCACCTGTCAGCAGAGAGCCTCTGAGGCTTGTTCCGCAGCTGCAGTCAATGTGTTGTCCTTTTAACCATTTTCTCAACCTTGGGTTAGCCTGACTCACTGCACCCCTGATAGTGATTCTGAGGATTAAAGTCCAGCTCAGAGAATGGCCTGGGATCTGAAGTAAACGCAGGGTTGATGCTGACGGGCACGTTCTGAAAGGGCAGGTCTGTGTCCAGCAGCAGCGGGTCCTGGCAGCAAACAGTGACAACAAGGCCTGGGCTGCTCCTGCCTGTTCCTGGGCCATCGACCCTCTGATGGGCGCATTCTGAGAGTGACAGGGGAGCACAGTGTGGGATCCTCTGGTTGGGTATGTTCTGGAGGAGTTAGGAGAGCTAGGCAGAGAGGCCTTCAGCCGAGTACCTAGTTCCAGCTGCATCCTGAAGTGAGCTAGAAAAAAAGTGCACAATGAGTCTATCCAAGGCCTGTGACGAGATGTCCAGGGTGTGAGAAAAGGGAAGAAAGAAGACTGCAACCAGGGGCACTTAGATCTCTCTGCATATTGTCCCTCTCCACACCAGGTGGGAGGCCTGAGGAGCGGCTCTGGGCCCTTCAGCTATTGGCTGTGAGCACAGGGCAACCCCAGCCTGGGCAGCATCAGCCTCAGGTGCTGAGAGAGGGCGAGAGCGAGGCCGCAGCTGGAAGGTGGGAAGACACGCTCTTCCCTCAAGCTGGAGACAGACTCTCCATTGTGGTCCTGAAGCTTCACAGGAGCTCTCTAGGTTGCCAAGCAAAATGTCTCCAGTTAGGTTGGCCCATTTTTAAAATTTGTATACACTTATACAAATGGTTGGTTTTCTTTTGAGTTGAGTTTCTCTTACTCACTACTATGTTTGTGCATTTATTGTGCTTCTTACATCTTGTTATTAACAACCCTATTATAAGCCTAGACAACAACTTATTTATTTATGCCATTTTAAGGGATTTTACGTCATTTCGTGTTTGGTACTGTTATCAATAGTGCTGGTATAGGTATTCTTTACTTATATCCTGATGCATATGCACTTGATTTTTTTCCCAGGCTGATTGCTGCAGTTACTAGATCATAGGCTATGCATATTTCAACTATGCTACAGAATGTTTTTAAAGTACAAATTTATACACCAAATAGCAGTTGCTCTATATGAACATCACCCTTGACATTTTCAATCCTTTAAAATTTTTATTTGCAGACAATATACATTCATTTAAACATTTGAAAATCCAACCAAATACTTTTAGATATAGCATTTGTAAACTTAGCCAGATTAAAAACCAAAATTATTTTGTTATGTGTTTGTGTATGAAAATGCAAGGAAAACCCAGTCGATTAAAAAGTAGAAAATAATGAAAAAACTGTTTCATTCATTCTTGCAACAACACTAAATAATAAATATGTTAGGGGAAAAAAACACCCCAGAAAGAATGTGAAAAATATATAATCCAGGCATTAGTTAAAGTTTATTGAGAGACATTTTA
>NW_011493680.1:4366-5684 GCF_000754665.1 Bison bison bison | reverse complement strand
TTATAGCCTTGTACTTAGAGGCCAAAAGTGAGGGTAATTTGCCTGTCAATGCTACATTCAAAAGGATTAAAGTCTGGGACTTCCCTGGTGGGCCAGTGGTTAAGAATCCACCTGCCAATGCAGGGGACATGGGTTCCATCCCCGGCCAGGGAGGATTACATGTGCTGTGAGGCAACTAAGCCTGTGCACCCCAATAGAGTCTGTGCTCTGCAGCAAGAGAAAGCTCCACAGTGAGAAGCCTGAGCTCCTTAACTAGAGATCAGCCCACGCTTGCTCCAACTAGAGAAAGCCCACCTGCTGCAACAAAGAGCCAGTCCAGTCATTAATTAATTAATTAAAAATTACCTAGTCTACACTTTATTAAGAACTCCTTAATGCCTCTCTCTCCCACAGAGACTCTGGTTGTAGCAGCTTTTTATTTTTTATTTTTGGTTCTGAGACTTGTGGGATCTTAGTTCTCTGACCAGGGATGGAACTCGGGCCTGCTGCCCTGAAAGCATAGAGTCCCAACCACTAGATCTCCGGGGAATTCCCAGATCTCCTTCGTTTTTTTACCTAATGTTCTTTTTCTGTTCTGGGATGTCATTTAGGATGCCCCATTACCTTTAATTAACTCCACCAGACTCCGCTTTGTGCTCAAGGTCCTCCCATCGTCCCATCTCTCACAGTCTCACCCCCACCGCCAGGTTTTCTTGGTCCACATCGCGGTGCCACCACCCCAAGACGATTGTCTCATCACCTATGCGCGCTTTCACTTTGTCCGCAAAGCCGTCCCATCAACTCGAAGCCAAAAGCCTCAGCGCTGCCACCGTGTTGCATTTTGTGCCCAACGCCTTTCCGTCTTGCCACAGCGAATAGTCTCGTCGCCACTTCCAGGTTCCCCTGTGTGGACCACACCCATCCATCGTCCGGTAGTCTCATCCCTCCGCCGGGTTTAACTCTGTCGCAAAGCCGTCAAATCGTCCCACCATCGGTAGTTTTTCGCCAGCGTCACGTTTCACTTTGTCCGCAAGGCGGACTCAGCGTCTCAAATCCAAGCAGGGCTCCCCTGTATGAGAAACGCCCTCCTATCACCCCATAGCCAATAGTCTCCTCGCTTCCGCTGTGCTTCACTTTGAGCACCAAGCCCGCCCATCGTCCGACAGCGAATAATCTCAGCCACCGCGGCATCTAAAGTGAGCGCAACGCCGCCCCCAGTGCCCCACAGCCTCTCGTCTCAACGCGACGTCCGCTTTCACTCTGTCGGCAACACATTCCAACGGTCTTATCTGCAACAGCCTCACCCACCCCCCACCCTCGCCGGATTTCACGTGGTGCA
>NW_011493680.1:0-720 GCF_000754665.1 Bison bison bison | reverse complement strand
CTTCCACACACTTCGTTAAAATACAATCTGACCCAAATGCTTTTTCTCCAAGTTCAGCTTTGGGGAGAATGACAAGAATGCCAGTCATACTTCACAGTATCATCCACTGTTTGAAACAAATATTCAAGCTGATCCCCCAAAGGCATTGCCTACAGGAAAATATCCACAGTGTAGACACATTACAGGCTGTTTCCTTACTACCTGAGGGAGACAAGAAAAGAAGAATCAGGCAGTTCCTTGCAACTACTTGAGGATGACTGAAGAAACGTGATGAGTGAGTCTTCCATTTGGGTCCAGGCCCAAGAGCCTCATCCTGATCTTCTAAATATTGGAAATGGAAAGTTGAAGACAGTCTTCCTAAAAATGAGCTTCAAAAACTATCTCACACATGCTGTGTGGGAGGACAAGAAAAACAAAAACAAATTTTTGTATTCACAAAGAGTTAAGAGATAAAATTAATTGCAATTGATGAAACACTATATAAAATGTTTGACACATTACTATGCTTAGTCTATTAATACCACAAATAGTCACTGAATTAGTCTTGCTGTTATCCTGCTGATGAGGTAACATTTATGGTGCAGGAGAATAAATAATAGAGGATAAGATAGCAATTCAAGTAAACATTTGCTGTTCACCCTTTTATGTTAAAGTAGCAAGACACATGTGTATACTTATTTAATATATATTGTACAAGTGTGTGTATTTATATATGTGTAT
>NW_011493679.1:13614-14498 GCF_000754665.1 Bison bison bison | reverse complement strand
CAAAGTATTGGAGTTTCAGCTTTAGGATCAGTCCTTCCAATGAACACCCAGGACTGATCTCCTTTAGAATGGACTGGTTGGATCTCCTTGCAGTCCAAGGGACTCTCAAGAGTCCCTTTACAGAAAAAAAATTTTTTTTTGTCAAACCTTGCTCCGGTGCAGTGGTTTCAGGTCATCATTCTAATGCATACCAGTGAACAACACAGGTTTAGTGTCAGACAGATGTGAGTTCAAAAAAGAGCTTGGCAACTTTATGCAACCATGTGACCTTGAACAAGTTCCTCTCAGTCCTTCAATTACCTCATCTGAAAATGAAGATGATAATAATACCTACCTTATTGGACAGTGTGAAGATGTGAGGGTGAAATGAGGTAGGCCATGTGAAGAATTTAGCACAGTGTCTGGCACGTAGTAAGAGCTCATTTATCTGGTATTATTACTGTTGTTGATGTTGTGAGCTCCTTACTGGAAGCTCACTACCTTTGCTAGATTGGTAAGTTGTGGGTGGGGAGGTGCCGGGGACCAGCCCCGGCTGATCCAGGCTGTTCGAAGCGGGGACGGCGTCGGCGAGGATCAGGAAACAATTGCTTAATTAAACGTTAATTAAGGATATAAAGAGTAATAGAATGAGGATAGCTCAGTGAGGAAATTCAGTGTAGAAAAGAGGCTGAATAATTCAGCCAGAAGGTAAGAGAAAGAACGACATGGTGAGACCAAGTTTCGGTGAACAAGGCCCGTGCTTTATTTTTCAAAGTAGTTTTTATACCTTAAGTTATGCACAGAGGATAATGGGGGAAGGGGTAGAGTCTTGCAGCAAACCAGGCTTTCTTCCTGCAAACTTATCATATGCAAAAGCTTAGGTGATTTGCATCATCTTCTGGCCC
>NW_011493679.1:9803-10355 GCF_000754665.1 Bison bison bison | reverse complement strand
CTTTATTTTGCTACAGGACAAGGGACAAAAGTGATTATGGTATAAAATGTAATTTATTGTTTCTAAAACTTAAGTTGCAAACCAAGGCAGAAGCCATGAGAGGACAAGAAAAAGAAGCAGAATGGTCAGCTGTTCTACAGTAAAAGGAAATATCTGCAAGACACTGTATTGCAAAAAATGGAAGATACTTGTTATTGAGAATTTTCAGGCAGATTTTCAGCTAGTACCATGCACTTACTAAACATGCACTTAGGTTGACTTAGTTGAGGAAGAAGGACATTGAAGATTTCCTCCATCTGGTGCCTTTCAGGCTCTTGCAGCCTGGCATTGCTAGAGGAGAGATACAGAAGGATGGCTAACGCTCTGGAATCAGACAGTCCTGGATCAGATCCTAGCTCTGCCACTTGTAATGTGACTCTGAAAAAGTCCTGCATCTTTCTAAGGCTCAGATTTTATATCTGTGAATTGAAGACCATACCAACTTCTCAAAGTTCCTGTGAAGATTAGAATAGATAATTCAGGTAGATGACTTTGCACCTTGTAAATCTATAC
>NW_011493679.1:9138-9703 GCF_000754665.1 Bison bison bison | reverse complement strand
GGGATCGAACCCGGGTCTCCTGCATTGCACAGATGTTTTTTACCATCTGAGCCATGAGGGAAACATTAGGTGGTAGCAATTGTGATGTTGGTGAAAGCTAACCGTAGCATCACAAGTTGAGCATTAGCCTGTATATTCACAGTATTTGGGGGTATTAGTATGTTTTCAGCAGACCTGGGTTAAATCCAGGATTTTCTACTTCCTATCTTTATGACTTTGGATAAGGCATTTCACCTCTATACCTCACCATAAGGATTAAATGAGTTAAAATGTTTAAAGTACTTAGAATACCCAAAACATAGGAATGACAAAGCAGTTTTTAAAAAAATTATTTTATACAGACATACACATTCCTTTCGATATTCTTTTCCATTATGGTTTATCACAGGGTGTTAACTATGTTGTAGTTCCTTGTGCTATACAGTAGGACCTTATTGTTTATCTATATCTAATGGTTTACATCTGCCAACCCCAAACGCCTAATCCAAAATCTCCATCTTTCCTCTCCCTCAGCAACCACAAGTATGATCCCTATGATGGTGAGTCTGTTTCTATTTCACAGATA
>NW_011493679.1:8699-9038 GCF_000754665.1 Bison bison bison | reverse complement strand
TGGTTGGATCTCCTTGCAGTCCAAGGGACTCTCAAGAGTCTTCTCCAACACCACAGTTCAAGAGCATCAGTTCTTCAACACTCAGCTTTCTTTATAGTCCAAATATCACATCCATCCATGACTACTGGAAAAACCATAGCCTTGACTACACAGACCTTTGTTGGCAAAGTAATGTCTTTGCTTTTTAATATGCTATCTAGGTTGGTCATAGGTTTTCTTTCAAGAAGCGAGCATCTTTCAATTTCATGGCTGCAGTCACCATCTGCAGTCATTTTGGAGCCCAAGAAAATAAAGTCTGTAACTGTTTCTATTGTTTCCCCATCTATTTGCCATGAAGTG
>NW_011493679.1:4681-5164 GCF_000754665.1 Bison bison bison | reverse complement strand
ACTCTTTGTGACCCCATGGACTGTAGCCTACCAGGCTTCTCCGTCCATGGGATTTTCCAGGCAAGAGTACTGGAATGGGTTGCCATTTCTTTCTCCAAGCTAGAGAAAGGATGCCAATATGGTGCTTGCCAGTGCTGGTGTCATTGTTTTAGAACAAGATTCTACAAATGGCTACCACCAGTGTCTAAATCCCCAGGGGAGTCCCAGCTGTCTTTTCCCTCTTGGGGATACTCTTCATGATCAGCAAGTGTTTGTGACTCAGGAACCATTCAAACTCCTGAGCTGAGGCTTGGACCATGGGAGATCTTGTGTGTGCCCTTTTAGGGTGGAGTCTCTGTTTCCTATAGCCTTCCATCTCTCCTGAATGTAAGCCCAGCTGGTTTCTAAAGACAGACATTCTGGGGGCTCATCTTCCCAGTGCAGGACCCCCAGGAGGGGGCTCAGACATCTGGCTTTTGGGGGAGGACCTATACAGTTGTGTGA
>NW_011493679.1:0-585 GCF_000754665.1 Bison bison bison | reverse complement strand
CCCTGAGATTCTCCAGGCAAGAACACTGGAGTGGGTTGCCATTTCCTTCTCCAGTGCATGAAAGTGAAATGTGAAAGTGAAGTCGCTCAGTCGTGTCACTGAGGTATAATTGACCCAAAAAATGGTACACATTTAAATACACAAACTGATAAGTTTTGACATTTATTTACTCATGAAACTGTCAGTACAGTACACCCATCCCCCTTGCAGGTTTTCATGTGTCATTTGATAAATTGCTCTCTGCTGTTGTCTCCAGGCCCCACCATCCCCAGACAATGGCTGATCTGTATTCTGTGAAATTTTTAGTTTAGATTGGTCTGAAATTTTTAGAACTGTACATACATTGGATCATATAGCTCTACCCTTTTCTGTATGGCTCCTTTCAGATAGAGTAATTTCAGATTCACTGGTGTTAATTCCCATGAGGCAAGGGTGGAATGATTTGAGAAGATAGCACTGACAAATGTATATTACCACATGTAAAGTAGATGACCAGTTCAAGTTCGATGCATAAAGCAGGACACTTAAAACTGGTGCTCAGGGACAACCCGGGGGGATGGGGTGAGGAGGGAGGTGGGAGGGGGG
>NW_011493678.1:11174-11715 GCF_000754665.1 Bison bison bison | reverse complement strand
TTTGCTTTTCCTATTGTTCATATACATATATATATATATATCTTCTCTATCTACCTCTATTTAGCTTTGCATATCTATTATTTATTTATTTTCTTACTTTTTTTTAGTCTCAACATATTTGTTAGTCTTATTTTCATTGCTTTATACCCCAATTGGCACCTTGCTTTGGTTTTGTTTTCCAGTTTGTGCTTTAGTTAGTTTTTTCCTGGTAGATATAACTTTTGGTTCCCTTTGCTTGCCAGGTCAATCTATTGCATTATATTTTTGCTGGACTGTTTTGATTTTGCTTATGTGCATATACGTTCAGTCAGACTTTTTATTGTTATAAACCTCTGCCTCTATGTTGGGCCTTTGCAGTTCTGTGGTGTTTTCCTTTTTTTTTTTCCCTCTTCTCTTTCTTTTTCTGTTATCTTTTAAAATCTATTTTATAATTTTAATTTATTTAAACCTATTATATTTTTCTCGGAGAAGGCAATGGCACCCCACTCCAGTACTCCTGCCTGGAAAATCCCATGGATGGAGGAGCCTGGAAGGCTGCAGT
>NW_011493678.1:10770-11074 GCF_000754665.1 Bison bison bison | reverse complement strand
AACACAGAAGAGTAGGACCAGATTAGAATCTGAGCTGCCCCCAGAGCAGGTCCAGAGATCAGCACAGTGTTAGAAGGCATCCTAAGGAGGTGAGTTGGACTGCCTCCCAGCAAAGGAAAGGACTCTGACAGCAGTAACTCAAGAAAAACATTTATTATTCTATGTTTTGACTTGTTCTGTAGATTCTTTTGTTTTTTTTTTTTTTTCTTTTTTCTCCATCCTCTGTTGTAGTTGTCAATTTTATTGGAACTAAGAAATCCAATTAAACTTTTGAGCTTTTTTTTTCTTTTTTTTTCTCAGTCAC
>NW_011493678.1:6370-7371 GCF_000754665.1 Bison bison bison | reverse complement strand
CATAGAAGGAATCTACCTCAACATAGTAAAGGCCATATACGATAAGCCTACAGCAAACATTATTCTCAACGGTGAAAAACAGAAAGCATTCCCCCTAGGATCAGGAACAAGACAAGGGTGCCCACTATCACCACTATTATTCAACATAGTTCTAGAAGTCCTAGCTACAGCAATCAGAGAAGAAGAACAAATGAAAGGAATCCAGATCAGAAAAGGAGAAGCAAAGTTCTCACTGTTTGTAGATGACATGATACTGTGCATAGAAAGCCATAAAGATAGTATCAGAAAATTTAGCAAAATTGCAGGATACAAAATCAATACACAAAAATCACTTGCATTTCTATATACTAACAATGAAAAATTAGAAAGAGAAATTAAGGAACCAATCCCATTCACCATCACAACAAAAAGAATTAAATATCTAGGAATAAATTTACCTAAAGAGACAAAAAAAAACTGTACACAGAAAATTATAAGACACTCATGAAAGAAATCAAAGACAACATAAACTGATTGGGAGATATTCCATGTTCCTGGGTAAGAAGAATCAATATTGTGAAAATGACTATACTACCAAATGCAATCTACAGATTCAATGCAATCCCTATAAAATTGCCAATGGCATTTTTCACGGAACAAAAAAAATCCACAATTCATATGGAAACACTAAAGACTCCAAATAGCCAAAGCAGTCTCTTTTTTTTAATATAAATTTATTTATTTTAATTGGAGGCTAATTACTTTACAATATTGTAGTGGTTTTGCCATACATTGACATGAATCCGCCTGGAGGAATCAAGCTTCCTGACTTCAGATTATACTACAAAGCTACAGTCATCAGGACAGCATGGTACTGGCACAAAAATAGAAATATTAACAAATTGAACAAGATAGAAAGCCCAGAAATAAACCCATGCATCTATGGGTATCTAATTTTTGACAAAGGAGGCAAGAATATATAATGGGGCAAAGACAGCCTCTTCAATAAATGGTGCTGGGAA
>NW_011493678.1:5676-6270 GCF_000754665.1 Bison bison bison | reverse complement strand
AAAAGCTGGTTCTTTGAGAAGATAAACAAAATTGACAAGCCTTTAGCCAGACTCATCAAGAAAAATAGAGAGAAGAATCAAATCAACAAAATTAGAAATGAAAAAGGAGAGGTTACAACAACAATGCAGAAATACAAAGGATGATAAAAGACTATTATGAACAACTGTATGACAAGAAAATGGATAACCTGAAAGAAATGGACAGATTCTTAGAAAAGTTCAATCTTCCAAGATGAACCAGGAAGAAATAAATTATGAACAACCCAATGAAAAGCACTGAAATTGAAGCTGTGATCAAAAATCTCCCAAAAAAACAAAAGCCCAGGACCACATTACTTAAGAAGATAATTCTATCAAACATTTAGAGAAGAGCTAATGCCTATCCTTCTAAAACTCCTTCAAGAAAATTGCAGAGGAAGGAACACTTCCAAACTCATTATACAATGCCACCTTCACCCTGTTGCCAAAACCAGACCAAGACAACACACACAAAAAAGAAAACTACAACTGAGTATCACTGATGAACATAGATGCAGAAATCCTCAACAAAATTTTAGCAAACAGAATTCAGCAACACATCAAAAAGCTCATACA
>NW_011493678.1:0-1338 GCF_000754665.1 Bison bison bison | reverse complement strand
TTTTAATTAATGTCATATATAAGAAACAATCACCTGAAAATTAACAGGCTAAAAATGAAAGAACTGGATAACAAATGTTTCCATATCTCCTTAGCTACTGCTGACTTGCTAATAATTTTTTTTTTCCTTTCTGGTTTGTCTCTTCATCAGCTGTTTGAATAAAAAATGTTGAAATGGCCACAAATTCTAAAAATATCTTTGTCCACCATCAAATTACTTGAACTTTCATATCCGATGAAGACAATGGATTAAGAGGGCTTAAAAAATATCCCATCAAGGATGCATATGTTTGAAACTAATGAAGAACTGGCCTCATTATCAGCAACTTGAAATAAAAGCCACTGTTGAACAAAACAAATTTTATAGATGTTGACTAGAATACATAGCTTTTCCCATGTATTTTCAAAGGCAAATGTGTTAATTCTTTCCTGTGCCTAAAATAGGATGCATAACCCATCTCTGAATGCCAGTGGTACTACTGCAAACACACACAGACTGTGGGGGAGTCACATGGATCACATTTTGCACAAAGCATTAGCAAACTGTGACACAGAAAGGCAGGAATGTGCCTGCTGGGTGTTCACTTTACTTGATCCTACACTTCGCAAAATGTTTTTCTAACACTTAATTCTTTGATTGTTGATGCGTCATCCACCAGGCCTTCAAAATATGATTTGCAGTTAAAATGAAGAAGATACATTTTCAGAAAAATGAACACTTGGTGTTACGTTTTTCCATTTCCAAGAAGGAGCACTAAGACAAGCTGGAGAGAGTAGGGGCAGAGGGTTGCAGAGACTCTAGAATATGCATTTAGTAGGGGAGGTAAAACCAAGTTTGGTTTCCCAAATTGTTCTTGGTTCTAACTACAATTTTCATGTTCATGTGAAAAGTGAACATTGACTAGAAAAATCTTAATGTTAAAATGCTTGAATGGAATATAAATTTTGTCCACATAACTTTAAATGACTGACCTTTTCAGTTATTGCTGTTCTTCCTTGGGATCATTCTTTTACACACTCTGTTAGAAAGTCCATTCAGTATATATTTTTCTAATAAGAAAAAAAAAAAGAATAGGTCAATATTATTATGAAGATGTCATATTATTTTTATCTGCCTATAAAAATTCAGAGAAACAAAAAGGAAGAAACAAAGGGACACAGAGACTATCACTGACTTTGGTTTCCCACAATTGTCAATAAATTTGAGGAAGATAGAAGGTTAGGTTACTGGAGGTGAGGGGTAAAGGGAAGGGTTATTGGATGAAGGTGGTCAAAAGGTACAAACTTCTAGTTGTAAGATAAATAAGTACTAGGGATGTAGTGTACAACATGATTAATA
>NW_011493677.1:17124-19783 GCF_000754665.1 Bison bison bison | reverse complement strand
GGTAATGGTTGCCACTTTCCTATCCCCATAGTATTCTTTGGGAAGAATTTACGTATGACCTCTTGTAAGAACCAACCATGTCTTCTTTATTGTTGGAAGCCCCCCATCCCACTATTTAAAATGGTGGCCCATTAACAACATCCAACCTGTAATGAATCAGTGCTAGGCCTCTGGAATTTCTCTCTGTGCTGTACTTAGTCATTCAATTGTGACCAAATCTTTGCAACCCTATGGACTGCCCACAGGATCCTCATGGGATTTCCCAGGCAAGAATACTGGAGTGGTTGTCATTTCCTTCTCCAGGGGATCTTCCTGACCCAGGGATTGAACCCACATCTCCTGTGTTTCCTGAATTGCAAGCGGGTTCTTTAGCTGCTGAGCCATCTTCTCACTTCCTTGTCCTATGCTAAAAGGATGAATATGTATGAAGGAACATTCATTGAGAATTTACTGTGAATCTTTATATCAGCCAGGTGAGATAGGGATTATTGTTGAATTTTACACACAAGAAAGTGAAAATTTTACAACTGGAATTTAAAGCCAAGTCTTTATTTAAGCATTCACTTCCTTTCAGCAGAGGTTGGATTCCTATAAACATCTCACAGTCTTGAGTCACATGAGTGTTGCCAAACTCATTCCACCTCCCTCTACTCTGACTCCTCACAACCAAGGGGGCACACTATAAATTTAGACCTTCATATGTGCATCTCAGAAGTGTTGTAAAGTTGCAACTTTGTGCTTATGGCTTCATTTGCAGAAAAATCATGTAGTTTCAAAGTAGAGATTATGGTTCCATTTCTCTTTCTCAAAGAAGGCACTAGTTAGCCTGAGAAGATATTAGGTAGGTAACACATTTTATACATTCAATGGATTCTGTCTCTGAACATTCAACTGTTTTTGTTTCTTAAATTTTTAACTTCACAGAGAAGCTGAACGTAGAGTAGAGCACTGGCTTTGGTCAAAGAGATGGCAGACACCCAGTCAAGAAACTCCTCTGCTTCAATAAAACCAAAATGAATAGCAGTTCATTTTAAGAGGAGGGCACAAGACAATAAAAGACCAATCAAGCAACTTGATAAAGACCTTTCTTAAGAGGTTACAGAGGGCATTGTGACTGGAGTCACTCTGTTTGTTCGACAGCCATTATCAATATTATAATTTATCACATTTTTTTGGAAACTCAGACCTAGCAATAGATTTTCTTAGTAAACTAAAAAAAAAAGTTTGAAGTCCATTTTATAGATGACAAGGCAGAGGCCCAGAGTAGTCAAGTAACTTTCCAAAGGCTACTTATGAAACTTAGGATTTAGTCTTAGTAAAGGGAAAGACACTCATTTGTGTCTGACTCTGCAACCCCATGGGCTATACAGTCCAGAATACTGGAGTGGGTAGCTTTTCCCTTCTCCAGGAGATCTTCCCAACCCAGGGATCAAACCCAGGTCTCTCACATTGCAGGCAGATTCTTTACCAGCTGAGCCACAACGGAAGCCCAGGATTTAGTCTTACCTAAGACTTAAACTGCCTACCATAAATCCCAACAAAATATGTCCACACTTTTGAATAATTATTTACTTATTTATTTTTGTAGCCATATTGTTTTTAGCAGTCTGCTTTATGTTTAATTTAAATCTACTGTTCTTGATTTCAAAAAGTGAAATTCTCCCTGCATAGAGCAAAGCCCTGATTCTTTTTCTTTAAATATCCACAAATAATTCTCATGATTTCAATTTTTAAAATTTTAATTATTTTGAAAGAAAACATAGAATGGTAGTGTTTTCAAGGAACATTTGTGATTATATAACAGCCTCAAAATTTATAGATGAGATCCAGACAAATAAAGTGATGTTCACACATCACATTTAGTGCCAGAGAAGCCTATGTAAATGTCAACCCATCACGTCCAACAGTATCTTGTGGGGCCTGCATATGCAGTCAACTAACAGACAGAAAGTGAACTTAATACTAGATGGCCACAATTATAGAATGGTAGCTGGAGAATGGTGGACATTCCTTTTCTCTTCCCAGCTGGTCAAATTTTAGCTCTATATTGAGTACTGAGTACTGAGATTGGCTTGTCTCTTTAGTCTTCCTCCCTTTTTCCTGTCCCTCTGCCTTTTCCATCCAGGTCAAGAGTAGGAAGTACATTACTCAGTACTTCATTATGGAATGGCTCCTCTGTGGCTAGTGTGGGAAGCATTTGGTTCTCTCAGATTCTTGCCAGTGGTGCATCAGGAAAACAAGCAAATACCTGTCTTACTAAGATAGCTTTCTTTTCACATGGAAAAGACTAAATGCCCTTTTATATATAAAGGGCTCTTTTAAATATCTTTGTATAGTACTATGGGATTATGTCTATGATGAAATGTCAAATGAAAAAAAAAACAAGGTGGAGAAAAAGTCTTATATTTTAAAAAATAATGATACAACCAGAGATCCCTGAACACTGACAAAATATCTGATAAAATTATTACTTTCTGAGGGACAAGAGTGTTTTAGTTATGTTTTTTTAAAAAGATTGTTTTTTTTTTTTTTTTGAGATTCATAATGAAATATTTAATCATTAAACTATCTGATGTGTGGGATTTTCCACAAAATAATCCAGGGCATGTTTTGGGGGAAGTGAGTGGGGCAAAGGTTAAATAAGGTTGTCCATGAATTG
>NW_011493677.1:13303-14749 GCF_000754665.1 Bison bison bison | reverse complement strand
CTTAGCCAGGAGTGCTGTTTGTTCTGCCTGAAGTCTTCACTCTGGTCCTCAGACCTTCCTATGACCTTCTTTGTCTTTTAGCCACCTCCATTTTGGACTCCTTTTCCCTATTCTACCTACCTAACATTCCCCTCTCAAGAGATGGGAGGCCCAATTCTTTGGGTATAGGGACGTCAGGGTCTTTCTGGCTACTTCCTGCTGAACTGGGATGGTGAGAGGTATTGGGCCTCTTGCTAGTCTCAATCCTCAGAGTCCCTGTGGGAGAGGGAGAGGGTGGGAAGATTTGGGAGAATGGCATTGAAACATGTAAAATATCATGTATGAAACGAGATGCCAGTCCAGGTTCAATGCACGATACTGGATGCTTGGGGCTAGTGCACTGGGACGACCCAGAGGGATGGTATGGGGAGGGAGGAGGGAGGAGGGTTCAGGATGGGGAGCACATGTATACCTGTGATGGATTCATTTTGATATTTGGCAAAACTAATACAATTATGTAAAGTTTAAAAATAAAATAAGATAAAAAATAAACAAATGGGACCTAATTAAACTTAAAACCTTTTGCACAATGAAGGAAACTATAAGCAAAGTGAAAAGACAGCCTTCAGAATGGCAGAAAATAATAGCAAATGAAGCAACTGACAAAGAATTAATCTCTAAAATATGCAAGCAGCTCCTGCAGCTCAATTCCAGAAAAATAAATGACCCAATCAAAAAATGGGCCAAAGAACCAAACAGACATTTCTCCAAAGAAGACTTACAGATGGCAAACAAACGCATGAAAAGATGCTCAACATCACTCATTATCAGAGAAATGCAAATGAAAACCACAATGAGGTACCATCTCATGCCAGTTAGAATGGCTACTAGTGCAAACAATAAATGCTGGATGGGGTGTGGAGAAAAGGGAACCCTCTTACACTTTTGGTGGGAATGCAAACTAGTACAGCCACTATGGAGAACAGTGTGGAAATTCCTTAAAAAACTAGAAATAAAATTGTCATATGACCTAGCAATCTGACTGCTGGGCATACCCACTGAAGAAACCAGATCTGAAAGAGACACATGTACTCCAATGCTCATTGCAGCACTGTTTATAATAACCAGGACATGGAAGCAACCTAGATGTCCATCAGCATAAGAATGGATAAGAAAGTTTTGGTACATATACACAATGGAATATTACTCAGCCATTAAAAAGAATACACTGAATCAGTTCTAATGAGGTGGATGAAACTGGAGCCTATTATACAGTGTGAAGTAAGCCAGAAAGAAAAACACCAATGCAGTATACTATTGCATATATATAGAATTTAGAAAGATGGTAATGATAACCCTATATGCGAGACAGCTAAAAGAGACACAGATGTATAGAACAGTCTTTTGGACTCTGTGGGAGAAGGCGAGGGTGGGATGATCTGAGAGAATAGCATTGAAACATGTATA
>NW_011493677.1:12655-13203 GCF_000754665.1 Bison bison bison | reverse complement strand
CAACCTTCCCATTCCCAGATCATCTCTGGGCTCTATTTAGATATGGCTTAACAAATGTCTCCAAAATTACTCATCTAAATATTACTGCTTACTATGCTATCTACCAGTGTCTCCTCTCTGATTCCTTCATGGTTCTCACCACCAGATATACTGATGCTTTTCCTAAAACCTATGTCTGCACCTTACCTTCAGAAGGCACTGCTCCACTTCTTCACCATCATCTCTAGCCTATATTATCCACTCTCTCAAAATAATATTACTAATATCTTCTATTTATTGAGTGATCATTATATACCTGAAACTTTAAGTGCTTTTACAAATGTTATCTTGTTTAACCTTTATAATAACTCCCTGAAATAGGCATTAGTATTGTTTCCACTTTATACACAAGGAAACAGAGAAATCAAGTATATGGGTTTAGCCCATATAATTGTTAAGTGTCAGAACTAAGATCTGAATACAATAGCCTGTACTATATACTGCTGCTGCTGCTGCTGCTAAGTCGCTTCAGTCGTGTCTGACTCTGCGACCCCATAGACGGCAGCCCA
>NW_011493677.1:11532-12555 GCF_000754665.1 Bison bison bison | reverse complement strand
CAGGTTCGATACATGAGACAGAGTGCTTGGGTCTAGTGCACTGGGATGACCCAGAGGGATGGGATGGGGAGGGAGGAGGGTGGGGGTTTCAGGATGGGGAATACATGTACACTCATGGCTTATTCATGTCAGTGTATAGCAAAAACCACTACAATACTGTAATAAGCCTCCAATTAAAATAAATAAATTTTAAAAAGATAAATATTTTAAATAAATAGTTTTTTTTTTTAAAGAAAATGGATGGGTACATGGAGGTTTATTATAGTATTCTATGTTCATGAGATTTAATATTTTCCATAATAAGTTGAAGAATTCTTATTAGTACACTTAACGGAGAAAGCAAGAACTCACATTCCTTGAGTTCTCAAGGGCTTAGAGAGGGAGAAGTAAAGAGGGTGATGGGAATCCCATTCTGCAGTATCATAAATATTATTTATCTATGTATCTATTAATTTTTAAATTGAGATGTAATTGACATGTAACATTACATTAGTTTCAGGTTCAATATTTATGTATGTTATAAAATGATCACCATAGTAAGTCTAGTTAACATTCATCACCACACATTGTTCCAGTTTTTTTCTTATGAGAACTTTTAAGATCTAATCTCTTAGCAACTGTCAAATATAGAACACAGTATTATTAACTATAGTCACCATGATGTACATTACATCCCCGTGACTTATTTTGTAACTGGAGGCTTGCACCTTTTGACCCCCTCCATCCATTTTGCTCCTCACCACTCTGGAAATCATCAACCTGTTCTCTGTTATCTATAACTTCAGTTGTTGTTGTTGTTGCTTTAGATTTCACAAATAAGTAAAATCCTAGAGTATTTGTCTTTCTACTTTTTTCACTTGCCATAATGCTCTCAAGTTTCACTCAGGTCATCAAAAATATCACCGTTTTTAAACCAGAGTTATTTTTTCTTTTTACATTGGTTTCTTCTTCCCTTTACCTGAATGAGTTGAGCCTCATCCAGTGAGGCTTTGAACCCTCTTTTATTATTTCTCCTGGAATGAA
>NW_011493677.1:10358-11432 GCF_000754665.1 Bison bison bison | reverse complement strand
CCACCAGGCTCCCCCGTCCCTGGGATTCTCCAAGCAAGAACACTAGAGTGGGTTGCCATTTCCTTCACCAGTGCATGAAAGTGAAAAGTTAAAGCAGAGTTGCTCAGTCGTGTCTGACTCTTAGTGACCCCATGGACTGCAGACTACCAGGTTCCTCCGCCCATGGGATTTATACTGCCTCCTACTTATTGCAGGCTTTGTTATCAGTGAGGGTGTAGCCCTAAGATGCACAAAACAAACAATACTATTTTCAGTTTTTGAATAAGGTGGTGATTTTCCCTGTGAGCCATATAGAACAGTAAGCCTAAACAAGAGTCTCCAGTCCAGGAGAGGTATTTTAATCTTCCAGACTGCTTAGTGGAGTTCATAGAAATTTCCTGGTACACTGAATCTACCAATAAATGGCAGCTATGATTACCACTTGTTTTTTAAAATAATAATGATGATGATAGAGAAGTACTGAATACAATTAATGATTGAAAGGAAAGGCATTATTTGATAGAGCTTCAGAAAAGGTGAACTGAGAAACCAAAGTCTGACTATGATGTGTAGGCTTGTTTGGTTTTTTTAATCAGTTTCTTTTTGTTCATTTTCACTGAGATGAGAGGTGTAGGAAGATTGATGATGCTTATGCTGCTCTGGGAGTCTCTCAACAGAAATGCTTAAAATGCAGCAGTGAGAAAAGTCCCAGGTGTCAGGGTCACTGAGTCCTGGGCTACAAACAGCTGGCTCAATGCATCTTTACAAGAATTCCTGATGGGCCCATTCTGAAATGACAGTGAATATGCTCTGTAGCACCAATTGCTTTGCCTGAATTTAGTCAACTCGTCTCCTCAATGGACTGAATTTCATTAAAAAATTTTTTTAAAGATTTTTTGAGTATACATAGTGACAAGTATGGAGAAGGCAATGGCACCCCACTCCAGTACTCTTGCCTGGAAAATCCCATGGACGGAGGAGCCTGGTAGGCTCTCGACTATGGGGTCGCGAAGAGTCGGACACGATTGAGCGACTTCACTTTCACTTTTCCCTTTCATGCATTGGAGAAGGAAATGGAAACCCACTCCAGTGTTC
>NW_011493677.1:9734-10258 GCF_000754665.1 Bison bison bison | reverse complement strand
CTGTCCCGCTTTCCAGCACAATGGGCCTTCCCCCGTGCTGGGTTTCTTTGCCTTCCACAAGTGTGGGAGCTTCACTGAGTTGGGCTCCTGCTGTGCTTGGCCTCTTCCTCCAAGAGGTTGTTTCAGCCAGGTTAAATCCGAGTCATGGCACCATAGATGTCATGCAAGTGTATGTTCCTCGGTTCTTTGTCTTATCACAACAAAGATTTGGAGTGACAGACATTAAAGCCCTTGGCGTGTCACAGCTCTCAGGTCTTGGGCAAACCGTGCTACAACTCTTAGGCAAATCAATGTTACAGCTCTATTTTATTTAGTAGATAGCAGGAGAGAGAGTGAGAGTGAGAGAGAGAGAGAGAGAGCGCACACACGTGGGAGAGAGAGAGTCCATCCGAAAGCACTTTGGCTCCTCCTTTTATATGGTTTTTTCCTTCACGTGGGCCTGCCCTATTCAAATTGGGCTTAGCCAGGAGTGCTGTTTGTTCTGCCTGAAGTCTTCACTCTGGTCCTCAGACCTTCCTTTGACT
>NW_011493677.1:5464-9634 GCF_000754665.1 Bison bison bison | reverse complement strand
AATCCCAGGGACGGGGGAGCCTGGTGGGCCACCGTCTATGGGGTCACACAGAGTCGGACACGACTGAAGCGACTTAGCAGCAGCAGCAGCAGCAATGACAAGTAACCACCTTTTCTGCCTCTCTCTTTTCTGTAGGTTTTAGTAAACTTTTATTAAGTGCTTTTTCGGTGCCAAGTCTCATTCTGTGGAGCTACCAATATGACATTTGAGCTCTAGCTGGCACAAACATGAAAAGCTCCCAATCTGTCTCAAAAGTTACCTAGGGCCTGAAATTCCTACTATTAAGATTAATCAGTTGAGTTTAATTAACACTTATTGACTGTCAGGTATATATAAGACTATGGTAAATGCTGAATAAGAATATGACATTGCTGTATCCTCATGAAGTTCATAGTCTGGTGGAGAATGTGTACATGGATAATTAAGGACATTACAACATGCGCATTACTCTACTCATAATATATACTAAGTATGGTGATGCAAGAGAAGGAGTCTAAGTCACTCTGCTTGGGAAAGTTAAAGGAAAGAAAGATCACATTTGAGAAGGAATATGAAAGATAAATGAGTGTGTATTAGTTAGATGGAAAATAACAAAGAGGGAAGAGTAGGGGAAACAGAATCAGAAAAGGTTTACATATGTTAATCCAATAATAGCTCCATCTGAGTGTGAAGTGCATTTTATGGCATGCCAAAAAATGAAAGGATCTGAAGGAAGGGGTTGGGAGAATTTGAATATTTATTGAGTGCTGCTTAAGCAGCACTGTGCTAAATATTTTACACATATTTTATCCTAACAAGTATATGGAACAGAAATTATTGTTACCTCATACAGCAATGACTGTGAATTGCTCACCAAATATTCATATTTGTTGCTGTATAGTTGCTCAGTTGGGTCTAACTCTTTGCAATCTCATGGACTGTAGCATACCAGGCTTCCCTGTCCTTCACTATCTTAAGTTTACTCAAACTCATGTTCATTGAGTCAATGATGCCATCCAACCATCTCATCCTCTGTTGCCACCTTCTCCTCCTGCCCTCAATCTTTCCCTGCATCAGGGTCTTTTCCAATGAGAACCCCATGAACAGTATGAAATATTCACATATGCCTCTATATTATCTAGCCTGTCTTTCGATAGATTTGAGCCATGAGATTGCATTTTGGCTAATGAGATATGGGCTAAAAATTTGTAAGCTATTTCCTGTATTAATGGGATTCTTCAGCTCTCTCTTTGCCTTCTGTGTCACCCAGAGGCCATGTGTTCTAGATAGTATTACCTCATTTATCTTGAGCATAATATGAATAAGAAATAAACTGTTATTATGTTACATCTCTAAGATTGGAGGGTTAAAATTTTACTATAGCATAGGCCATTCCAGGAGTCACCAAGATATCACCAGTGGGTCAAAAATGACCTGCCACCTGTTTTTGTAAATAAAATCTTATTGGAACACAGTCACAGCCAAACATTTATATATCGACCTTATGACTACTTACATGCTAGAGTTGAATGGTAGCTACAGTGATTATATGGTCTGCAAAGTCTAAAATATTTGCTACCTAGCCCTTTACAAAAACAATACAAAAAAACTTTGCTGACCTCTATCCTATTTTACAAACAAGGAAAGGAAAACACATTAGTCGGTCATGTTGTTGGCATTTGAACCTAGTTCTGATTTTGATGCTATATCCTGTTATTTGCTTTTATTGCCATTGGTTCTTGACCTCCACTTGGTTCAGTACTTCAGTGATTATAATTCTCCTGTTCATCTACCCATACCTCACACCAAATGGATTGACAATCTATTCTGGAAACAGTGTTCCGGTCAATATTGTCATGCTTCTGAGTAACATCTTACATTACTTATCCCCTAATACTTAAATTTTCCTATGAGACTTACCTTATCACTGAGGGACTGGCAATGAGGAACGGAAGAATCAAGACTAACTCCTAGAACTAAGATTTGCAACTGAATGGAAGCAGGATAAATAGGTTGAGAGCTGATGTAGGGATGGGTTAGGGGACTGAAATGAGAGTGAAATCTAATACTAAACCTGTTGAGTATAAGGTTTCCCTGGGAAAATGCAGGTGAAGATATTCTACAGACAGATGGATGAATGTGAAGCTCAGGAAAGAGGTCTGGGTAGTAGATAAAATAGAGTGTATGATATCCTTTCTTATTTAAGTATTACTATGGTTAGTGTTAGAGACTTTTTTATATCTAATTTTATTTATGTTTGGCTGTGCTGTCTTTGTTGCTGCATGGGTTTTTCTCTAGTTGCAGAGAGTGGGGGCTACTCTCTAGTTGTGGTGGCACTGTCTTATTGGGGTGCTTTCTCTCATTGAAGAGCATGGGCTCTAGAGTGTGTGGCATTCAGTAGTTTTGACACACGAGCTCAGAGGTTGTGGCTCCCAAGCTCTAGAGCACAGCCTCAGTAGTTGTAGGGCATGGGCTTAATTGCTCCATGGCATGTGGGATCTTCCTGGACCAGGGCTTGAACCCATGTCCCCTGCATTGGCAGACAGATTCTTTACCACTGAGCCACCAGGGAAGCCTAGTGTTAAAGTTTTAAGATGGCTTGCCCAGGTCAGGGCTCAATCCAAACCAGGTTTGTGTTCATTCTGTGATTATATAAAAGCAAAGTTAATGGACACAGCTGTGACCTTACCCTTTTAAGCAACAGACCTATTTATCCCTAGAACATAGCACACCATGTCTTTATGGCAGAACCAGAGTGTTTCATGTTTCCAGGCCATATGAAACTCTATTTGGGACTGGGGAGCTTCCTATCAGAAAAATAACTAAAGCCTTTACTGTTAATCCAAGATTTCATAGGAACTAGTAGCAGCCTCAGTATCTCAAGGCCATAGTTTTTTTTTCCTGAGAGAAACAATGGTATGAATTATTCAGTATGCCACAGGAAGGCTATAAATTATTTGAGTACTGCACAGTGTAATGGTAGTTGAATCTAGGATTGCTAATGCAGTAGAGTAAATAATCTTCAAGATATGCAAAAGTGGAGCTTCTCCCCTTTATGCCACCCCCTTTCTACCAGGAGAGGGGCTGTGGGCCAAGTACCTGACTTCAGACTTAACTCATGTCAAAAATACTTGATCTTCTCACTACCCTCTCCAGGGAAACCTCATTTAAGAAATCAAGAATAATAACAAAACAATAAAATCAAATATTAAAAATCCAATAACAATGTAATGTGTTTTCTTTTCTTCATAGTTTGCTCCTTCTCACGGCCCTTCCACACTTGTTCAGTTGCTAAGTCGTGTCTGACTCTTTGCAACCTCAGGGGCTGCAGCATGCCAGACTCCTCTGTTCTCTACTATCTCCTGGAGTTTGCTCAAGTTCATGTCCATCCACACTAATTCATTGCAAGTAAGTAATCTGAGGAAAAAATGAATACCTAATATATTGACTTGGCCAGAAGCATCATCTCCTTTGAAAACCCATATATCACATCAGAATCCACTTTATGGGCATGAGTCCTGTGCAGTCAACCAGGCTCTATGCTCAGAAGAATCCCAGTGTTGACTTAGGGCTTTGCTGTCACTGTCTTGAATTTTTAAAATAATTTTTGAAAAAGGGTCTCATGTTTTAATTTTGCACTGGGGACCTGCTAATGATGTAGCTCGTTTTGTCTTACACTTGACTTTGGTTTCCTAACATCCAGTCCTTTAAATATACTCAGGCCAAAAATGCTGTGGAAATGCTTGAAAAAATTTTGTGCCTCAGTATGTATGGTAATAAGTGGGATGTTTTTGTTAATATGCTTACTGGCATATATCTGGACTGTTTCTGCATCCTCCGGTTTTGAGCTATGACAAGATGATGCTTGGCTAATTTCTAAGATTTTGATAGGAATAGTGACAAAGAAAACCTAGATATCCATATACAGAAGGGTGCTTAGTCCGTGTCAATAATATTGACCATGGAAAGGTCCATTCTGCAGAGATGGTTGGTCTCCGTTCAGCTTGTTTAAGGCAACACTGCTGATTGTGTCTTCTTACATTTAGTCTCTTTTGGACCTCCCTTAGGGATTCCTCTACCTCTCTCCCACCAGCGGGCACTATTAGCTACTCTATAGGAAAGTTTACAGTTAAGAATGAATGCATGCATGCTAAGTCACTTCAGTTGTGTCTGACTCTCTGTGACCTCATG
>NW_011493677.1:3203-5364 GCF_000754665.1 Bison bison bison | reverse complement strand
AGCAGTCCATCAGGCTCCTCTGTCCATAGGATTCTCCAGGCAAGAATACTGGAGTGGGTTGCCACCTCCCTCTCCAACAGTTAAGAATGCTTTCACTTTATTATACTCCTCTATATTATCTCCCTCTTTAGGCAGCATGACCACCTTTGCTAGAATTCAAGCTAACTGTTGCTTCATCTTGGGCTCTTCTGCCTCTGATATCTTCTCTTAGTCATGAGAAAAGAATGTTATTGTCTGAAGCATAGTTAAGGGAAGTAGGGGCAGGGGACGAAATTTCTAGAGGGTCCTTTAAAATAAAACATCTCTGGATTTTCCTCTTGAATCCATGAAAAACCATTATTTCAGGCTTCAGATGTTTGTGTATATTTATGATTCTTTCTAAACCAACCAAGCCATATACCCCTGAAGCCTAGCACGATCCGTGCCCTAAAGAGACGTTGTCAGTCGCTGGATTTTCTCTACCCTTATCTCCTTTTCTGAATCCAATTTTCTTTCTTTTGTTTTCTTCTTAGTGACCTTTTGTAACCTTCTTTTGATGTCATGGAGAGCGAAAATCTAGATATGGGACAAGGTAATGGTGTAGATGTTCACTGTGACTTGGCAAACTTTCTCCCTGTCGGTTGGAGACTCAGGCAGGAGGTGTGAGAAATGTACTGTCACTGGCAGAAATGCTCCCTGAAATGAGGCATTAGTTTGAATCCCAATTTAAAATTAAAAAAGGATGGAGAGGAGGAGGCCCATCCATTGCCCCCACCCCCCGTCTTTATTCACCTGCTTAATGACTCAGGCTGTTCATTAGGCATCAAAGGAGCAAACTGTATCATTTCCCCAGCTTCAAAAATGGAAACGCCTGCATTTAAATTACACCAACATGCTCCAAAGCCTCTTTAATTGAAAGTATGTGATGGGATCTAATGTAACATTTATTTTTCTACCATTCACATGAGAGGAAGAGGTGTGGGGTTTAAGAAATATTTTATTTAAAGACAGAGTTTAAGAGGCTGTGGGAGTGATTGCGAGCTTGTCAGCGGACTCATTGATGCCTGGAGAGAAATCTTTGTCATGAGCCAATCTGAATCTCAACATGAGCCAGGACAGTATACTGAAGGTTCTGTCCCTCCCCTGTGCCCACTCCCTCTACCCCCATATCTTCTCTCCCTGGCAGTTATTATCTCCATTAACAAAAAAAAATCAGTGCTCAATATCTATTGGAAACATTCACTACAAAATTAATCCAATAAAAGGCCTACACTGAGGTCTTATTTATTAACAGACATGTATTTCCAGCCTACTTGTATGTAAAATATGTGTGCTTTCAGGAATTACTGGTATTATGGGTACAAAATGCTGGCATTCAAAAAGAAGCCACCAACGGTGTGGGGAAACATCCTGTTTATCTTACTGAGTTTGGCTGTGCATAGCCCTCTGTGTTGGGGAAAAATAATTTTGTAAACCAGCTTAATTTTGGGTGGGGGAAGAAAGAGATATTCTTACTTCCAAGGGAGGTACTAGGTTGGCTTACTGTGATTATCTGCAGTATCAAAAAGATTCAGGGAAATACTCTCAGGTTAACTGTCTCCTCATAATCGCAGCTATTAGGAAAGGATATTGCATAATTATATATTAGAACTCAGTAATTGCTCTGTTGGGTTTAGGCAAGGCACAAGGAGGACGAGGGACTAGTGCATGCACAGTTCAGTTCAGCTGAGTTGTTCAGTCGTGTCCGACTCTTTGTGACTCCAGGAAACACAGCACGCCAGGCCTCCCTATCCATCACCAACTGCCAGAGTCTACCCAAACCCATGTCCATTGAGTCAATAATGCTGTCCAACCATCTGATCCTCTGTTGTCCTCTTCTCCTCCCACCTTCAATCTTTCCCAGCATCAGGGTCTTTTCAAATGAGTCAGCTCTTCGCATCAAGTGGCCAAAGTATTGAAGTTTCAGCTTCAACGTCAGTCCTTCCAATGAACACCCAGGACTGATCTCCTTTAGGGTGGACTGGTTAGATCTCCTTGCAGTCCAAGGTACTCTCAAGAGTCTTCTCCAACACCATGGTTCAACAGCATCAATTCTTCGGCACTCAGCTTTCTGTATAGTCCAACTCTCACATCCATACATGACTAGTGGAAAAGCCATAGCCTTGACTAGATGGACCTTTGT
>NW_011493677.1:2968-3103 GCF_000754665.1 Bison bison bison | reverse complement strand
GGACCTTTGTTGGCAAAGTAATGTCTCTGCTTTTTAATATGCTATGTAAGTTGGTCATAACTTTCCTTCCAAGGAGTAAGTGTCTTTTAATTTCATGGCTGAAGTCACCATGTGCAGTGATTTTGGAGACCAAGA
>NW_011493677.1:388-2192 GCF_000754665.1 Bison bison bison | reverse complement strand
TGGGAAAGATTGAAGGCAGGAGGAGAAGGGGACGACAGAGGGTGAGATGGTTGGATGGCATCACAGACTCAATGGACATGAGTTTGAGTAAATTCCAGAAACTGGCGATGGACAGGGAGGCCTGGCATGCTGTAGTCCATGGGGTCGCAGAATCGGACACGACTGAGCGGCTGAACTGAACTGTGTAACTAAGACTAGGAGTGAAGAATCAGAAAGCCTTCTTTTTTCCCTTTGTGTTCTTCTATATTGCTTAAATTTTTATTCCTAAGGGCATATACAGTTCCAGGATGCCTTATATATAATTCAGAACCCAACTAACTGTGAGGAAAGATTTTTCATAATTTTTCATATCATTTAGTAATTGTGAAAATGAAGGTGTTTAGTGGCTCAGTTGTGTTTGTCTGTTTGTGACGCTGTAGACTATAGCCCACAAGTCTCCTCTGTCCATGGGATTCTCCAGGCAAGAATACTGGAGTAGGTAGTCATGTCCTTCTCCAGGGGATATTTCTGACTTGGGGATCAAATCCAGGTATCCTGTATTGCAGGATCTGAGCCACTAGGGAAACCCCATTTAGTCATTAAGCCTGATTTAATTTGAAAAAAAATTGTTTATTATTCAGCAAAGTCTGAACTGATGTAAAGCTGTTTTTTTGTGTGTGTGTGTGTGTTCATTAGTGCAATGTAGTCATATTCATTGATTTTGCTTCGGAATTATTACTGTGTTTGATTAGGGTGCACTGTCCCATACCCCTTCGGATATGCTAAATACCATACAATGTATGGCGCTGTATTATCCTTCTAAATCCCGAAATTTTTTGAAATTTTGAAACATATATGTCCTTTAGCATTTTAAATATGGTTTTGTTGCCTGTAATGTTTTATTGTAATACAAAAGAAGAATGGTACAGCCCAGAAACCTTACATAGTACTTTAGCATGTTCTAATTATAACAATTCCCAGTTAATCACCTCCCACAGTCTAGATATCATACTTTTATTAATGCAGCCTAAGAAAAATTACTTGTTTTGGTGTTTGTACCACATCTACTGAATCATTTTTATTTTGTTAAATGCTGAAGGCTCCTTTATAAGAGCTACTCTTGCTAAACCATGTTCCAAAGAGTAATATTAAAGATGAATGTGTATTTACTAAAGGGTTGTTAGAAATAACAAGCTCCCTGGTGCATTTAAGTATCATTCAATCATATCAATGATATGATAGCCAAACAACTTTTCAGTGACATGGTTACTGCACTGTTACCACCTAAATATCGTGCATTATGCATTGTACACTATCAAATTAAATATGCTTTATTTTGAATCCTGAATCTGGTGCTTCTTATGGATATGACCTTGGTAAAGTGGTTTAATGACTTTGAGCTCATTTTCTTCATCTATAAAATGGGCTTTTTAATACTAAGTATACCAAAGAATTGTTCTATATCCCTGGCCTGCAGTAGATACATGAAAAGATAGGTATTACTATTGTCCTAAATAATAACAACAACATAAAATAGTGGTTCCCAAACTTTGTTGCACATTAGAATCAGATGGGAAGGTTTTAAAATGCCTATGTCCAAGTTGTATCCCATATCAATGAAATCATTATAGCTGGAGGTGGGAGTCAGGTGATTCCAGTGTGCAGCAAAGTTTGGGAATCACTGACCTAAAGTAAAAAGCCTTTGGAGTTGCCACCAGAAGATAATTTGTTTTTGCCATGTTAATATAATTGGCATTTGAAGTTACTAGGCTCTCTTAATAGCCTTTTCCAATCCCAGCAGTCAGATTCTTGTTATTTCTTATAT
>NW_011493677.1:0-227 GCF_000754665.1 Bison bison bison | reverse complement strand
GTACCTACATGTTTTTTGGAAATCCATTTTGTTTCAAGAAGCTGATCCTTGCAAAAATGATGAGTTTATTTTCATTATAAAGTGATTCTCATATTAAGTTTCTTCATGTATTTTGTTATTTTTGTTTTTGGAAGGTTGGGTATTTTAGGCAGTGTATTATAGTAAGTCTGAAAAATTGCTGTACTCTCCCATTTGGGAAACTTCATTTATTGTTATTTTATTCTTTA
>NW_011493676.1:12488-14128 GCF_000754665.1 Bison bison bison | reverse complement strand
ATTTTTCCTCCCTGTTATGTTGCCCTCTGTGCTTCCAAGGCTCGGCACAGATTCGGCAGTGAGAAAGTTTCCTGGTGTTTGGAAACTTCTCTCTTTTTAAGACTCCCTTCCCAGGATGGAACTCCGTCCCTCCCTCTTTTGTCTCTTTTTTGTCTTTTATATTTTTTCCTACCTCCTTTCGAGGACTTGAGTTGCTTTTCTGGGTGCCTGATGTCCTCTGCCAGCATTCAGAAGTTGTTTTGTGGAATTTACTTGGCGTTTAAATGTTCTTTTGATGAATTTGTGGGGGAGAAAGTGTTCTCCCTGTCCTACTCCTCCACCATCTTAGCTCCTCCCCCCATTTCTTTTTAGAGCAAGGTAGGAGACCAAGGGTACTGATACGGTTCTGATTCTCTGTGGCAGTGAAACTACTTTGTACTATACAATAATGATGGATAAAAGTCCTTATACACTTGTCCAAACCTATAGAATATACAAAACCAAGAGTGAACTTTAATGTAAACTATGAACTTTGGGTGATAATGACAGATCAGTGTAGGTTCATTATTTGTAACAAGTATACCTATCTGATGGGCGTTGTTGATAATGGGGGAGGTTGTACATATTTATGGGGAAAGAGTATGTCAACTGAAAGTAAAAACACACAATCTAAAAGCTGAGGATTATGTTTTAGTTAGGCAGGCAAAACTGAGGACTTCAAGTCCATGTGGCCTCTCAAGTAGCTCTGAGAGACATCTCTGAAGAGGTAAGGGAGGCACCAAATGATATAAGAGTGTCTGCAAAAGAAAACTCCATGTTGTTGGAACAGCAAAAGATTACAGTTAATTAAAGAAAATCAGATACCCAAAGTTAAGGAACTTAGAACTTTTCTATGTCTGGGAAGATAAAAGATGCAAGTGTGGGTCCATTGAAATCACTCCTATGATATGCACCTCAACAATCTGGGGCTTATATCCTATACATTCTCTTCTTAAGTCTTCTCAGGGTGTGCCATCAGGGGTGGTTGTGGCAGCTGACTGCTAGATGGGGGGTGTTTTGTTCCTATCCTGAGTTCCCTCAGGGCACACTGTTGGGACAACTATAATGTAGTAACTTGAGGACTGCACTATCCTTTGTTTACTGATATGGCAGGCAACTTTTTTTTTTGATAGATATATGGGAACTCTCTGTACTACTCAGTGTTGCTATGACTGTATAACTGTGCTAAAAAAAAAATCTGTAGAAACAAAAAGGGTGTATTACTGAAAGCAAGTTTATGTATGTGATACATGGTGAAACAGTACTGAAATACTGAAGTTTGAGGCAGAGAAAGGTTTATTGCAGGGCCATGCAAAGAGACAGGTGACTTATGCCCCCCAAACCCTAAATTTCCCGGAGTTTAAGCAAAGCACTTTTAAAAGGCAGGTAAGGGAAGGGGCATTGCAGGGTATATAATCAGCTCATGCACAGTTCTCTGGTTGGTTGATGGTGTCACAGATTAACATTATCAACCTTTAAGCTTTAGGAGGCCTGGAGGCTATATGCTCCTAGTATCAAGTAGTTAACATTTTCCTTTGGTGGTGGGGGGTGGTTTTCAAATTTGTAAAACAACTCAGGAATGTACATCAGATACTGTTGTCTAGGTACTTTGTGTGTGAAGT
>NW_011493676.1:11537-12080 GCF_000754665.1 Bison bison bison | reverse complement strand
ATACAATTTCTAATCAATCTTTTAACTATTCAAAAGAATCTGTGTTTAGACAGTTTAGAACATCTCCTGCCTCTCACAGTTGGGAGGCTCTGAACAATCACATGAGGCCGGAAAAACCTATTCAGGCAGGCTAGAGGATTTCCAAAGGAGTTTGTAGATTAAACACTGTCACACCCAGGAATTATTAACTGGAGCTGTAAGCTAACTTTTTTCAGAGAGGTAGTGGGGGACAGCCCCCCGTAAAGTCAGAGGTGTAGGTGAAAGCACAAAGCAGAAAGTAGGCAGACTCTGGTTTGGGGGGTAGATTGCTCGAGAATTTCCAGGGAGACTCCTGAGGCTTGATCCCGCCTTTGCGTATGCCAAGCCTCCTTCCTCATGACCTTTGCCAGAGGTGGAGCTCGCTCCCCGCACCAAGGCCAAATTTGCCTGTTACCCCAGGCGTTTCTTCACTTCCTACTTTTGCATTCCAGTCCCCTATAATGAAAAGGACACCCTTTTTGGTTGTTAGTTCTAAAAGGTCTTCATATAACCATTCAACTTCAT
>NW_011493676.1:8519-10074 GCF_000754665.1 Bison bison bison | reverse complement strand
GACCTTGCTTCTATCACCAGTCACATCCACAACTGGGTATTGTTTTTGCTTTGGCCCCATCCCTTCATTATTTCTGGAGTTATTTCTCCACTCATCTCCAGTAGCATATTGGGTACCTACTAACCTGGGGAATTTGTCTTTCAGTATCCTATCATTTTGCCTTTTCATACTGTTCATGGGGTTCTCAAGGCAAGAATACTGAAGTGGTTTGCCCTTCCCTTCTCCAGTGGACTACATTCTGTTAGACCTCTCCACCATGACCCTCCCATCTTGGGTGGCCCCACAGGGCATGGCTTAGTCTCATTGAGTTAGACAAAGCTGTGGTCCGTGTGATTAGATTGACTAGTTTTCTGAGATTATGGTTTCAGTGTGTCTGCCCTCTGATGCCCTCTCACAACACCTACCGTTGTACTTGGGTTTCTCTTACCTTGGACGTGGGGTATCTCTTCATGGCTGCTGCAGCAAAGCACAGCCACTGCTTCTTACCTTGGACGAGGGATATCTCCTCACCGCTGCCTCTCCTGACCTTGAACGTGGAGTAGCTACTCTAGGCCCTCCTGTGCCCATGCAGCCACTGCTCCTTGGATGTGGGTTTGTTCCTCTCAGCCACTGCCCCTGACCTTGGGCATGGGGTAGCTCCTCCTGGCCGCTGCCCCTGACCTCGGATGTGGGTAGCTTCATTCGGCTGCCACCCCTGACCTTGGGCGAGCTCCTCTCGGCCAGGCTTCTGCGCAGTCCATCGCAGCCAGCGCACTTTTGTGCGGTCTGGTTAGTGCCTTTGGGATATACCAAAGAGTAGCCTCTTCAGAGTCCCTCAATTGCGCCCACTGCCACCTGTTTGCGGGGGATTCAAGGAAACAAGAAATGAGAGATTGTAAAGGAATTAAGATTTTGTTAGGCATGTCCCTCCAGCCATAGGAGCGAGGACCACCTAAGTTAACCGGAGGTCTTCTGGAATCTGAGACTGAGCTGTGTGAGCTTTCTGCTGAGTTCATTTTTCACTGTCCCGGTTTCCAGCATGATGGGCTTTCCCCTTCGTTGGGTTTTCTTCACATTCTGCTTCTACTGCAGGAGCTTTGCTGAGTTGGGCTCCTGCTGTCCTAGGTACTTTAGAGAGGAGCTAAAGCAGAGGATGGGCTTCCCTTGTAGCTCAGCTGGTAAAGAATCTGCCCTCAATGCCGGAGACCTGGGTTTGATCCCTGGGTTGGGAAGATCCCCTGGAGAAGGGAAAGGTTACCCACTCCAGTGTTCTGGCCTGGAGAATTCCATGGACTGTATAGTCCATGGGGTCGCAAAGAGTCGGACATGACTGAGTGACTTTCACTTCACTTAAAGCAGAGGATATGGGGGAAGAGCTTGCCCCAGGAAGGCCCCATGGATCCTGCTTGATTACAATACCCCTTTTCTCTTCGATACTCCTCAATCTTCAGGAAAACTGGTGTTGGACAAGAAAAAGGAATTATTTTTGGATAAAGAGTTTAATCATAAACTCAACAGAGGAACTAGATTTTAGGGGAACTTGGTTTCAATCTCCAATCCTATCTCATCCCTCCCC
>NW_011493676.1:5781-8171 GCF_000754665.1 Bison bison bison | reverse complement strand
GTGTTGGAGAAGATTCTTGAGGGTCCTTTGGACTGCAAGGGCATCAAACCAGTCAATCCTCAAGGAAATTAGTCCTGAATATTCATTGCAAGGACTCATGCTGAAGCTGAAACTCCAATATTTTGGCCACCTGATGTGAAGAACTGACTCATCTGAAAAGACCCTGATGCTGGGATAGATTAAGGGCAGGAGGAGAAGGAGAAGACAGAGGATGAGATGGTTGGATAGCATAACCGACTCGATGGACATGAGTCTGAGAAAGCTCCAGGAGCTGGTGATGGGCATGGAAGCCTGGCATGCTTCAGTTCATGGGGTCGCAAAGAGTGGGACACGACTGAGCAATTGAAATGAACTGAACTGATAAGTAAGAATTTAAGTTAAGAACTTCTATTAGGTGCAGCCGGGTATATCCACAGGTTATCTGAGTTTGTTTCATACTTATCCTTTTCTTTAAGGGAAATTGTATATTGGTATTGTCCAAAAGATACCCAGCCCAATTTCTTACTATTACTAGGCTGGTTATTCTAGCATGGTTTAAAGGGATCCTTTAAATTTAAATGACCACAGCCATGTGTTAACCACATAAATCCATCCCATAGTTGTGGGAGGTTATTTTCTATGGCTGAACTACTGTTTGTTGGTCTGATGGAGTGCGAGTAACTTTAGAAGAAAACTCATATTTATGTCTGGGTTCAGAGAATTATTATTATTTTTAGTTTTAGTTATTATAAAATTGCCTTAGTTCACTTTTTTCCACATTACAAGCTGGCGGTGAGCAATGGCCTGCTGTGCTCCTAACAATACTGATTGGAGCAGGTATTATTAATTGACCAGGTGAGGGAATCCCACCTGGTAATATCAATAGTGGCCTGAATAGAACTATAATTTCTTCCTTCTAGAATAAATTTCCTAAGGGCCAACGAATAAGAGATTTGGAGTGAAGAAATCCACCAGGGTAACCCAGAAGTACTGAATATAGGTAGTGACTGTAAATCTAAAGTAATTGGATTACTTCAACTCTGCATAAGATTGTGAAATACAGTTGGTTCATAAGAAAGGTACAAGCAATTATCAAAGTAATTGGTATACATACCTGTTCCGCATCTTACATCTGTTGTCCACTTAAACTGTTGTCTTCTTCTTATCCTGGTATGGTAGTTTCCCCTCTGAAAAAGAAAGAAAGAAAAGAAAGTTAGTCACTCAATCGTGTCCAACTCTTTGTGACCTCATGGACTGTAGCCCATCAGGTTCCTCTGTCCTTGGATTTCTCCAGGCAAGAATACTGGAGTGGGCTGCCGTTTCCTTCTCCATCAGGTCTTCCAAACCCAGGGATCAAATCTAGGTCTCCCACACTGCAGGCAGACTCTTTACCATCTGAGCCATCAGGGAAGCCAGTTTTCCCTTTGAGTGTTATTTAAAGGTAATTTTGAGATCAGCAGTCCTCTCTATAGGCCAGTCCAGTATACAGCCCCGTATAAGTTGAAATGTTAATCCAAGAGTCAATTCTCTTCAGTTCCATGGCGTATGAGCTAGTTAAGTGTGCCTGATAAGGGTCTTTTTAAAATCTGGTTTGGAAATAGCCCGTTAAGCTCCTTGCACTATGTATAATCCCTGGCTGCAGGTCATAAGGCATCTGATACTCATCCAAAGGTAGATTAAGCCTCAGAAATATAGACTTAGAATGTCTTTAATAATTCAATTAAACTTTACAATTATGTAGGATGACAGCAAGGAACTATCTGGGAAGTGAGTCTTAGACAGTACATGCAGACCTCAGTTAATGGAACCAGAATTTGACACCCACTGCAACATAATCTTTCTCTAAAACCCTAATTTTTATCAAAAACAGCTAAATTAAGACTAGCTTGTTTGCAAAATGAGTCTGGTTAATTGAGCATGTTGGTTCCTTTAAATTGGCTGTGCTGCAACTTTTCATAAGGAGTCTCAGACTGAAATTTAAAGGGCCTTTCAGGGTTAGGAAAGCCATACCAAGGACTTGCCATATATTTTACCTGACAAATTTAGGTGAATTTCTCCCTTTTTGAGGTCCCCAAAATACTTTATGATTTTTTTCACCTGTTAAGAAGTGGCCTTCCTAATTTACCGGATAAAGCTGTTGGGAACCTGAGAGTTTCCAATCTCTGGAGAGATCAGATAAACAGAAAAGATAAATGTTTCAACTGTGCTTACAAAGGTATACTTTACCAAATTGATAGAAGTCATAATTGGCTTAAGAGGAAAGTTTCCTTTTGGGTATGGTTCTTTTTCCTTGGTCTTTGTCTTGTCATAGTGAAAAATTAAAATGACAAACCATGAAAGCTCACACAGGCAGGATTTATTAAACAAGCGACATGAAATATGCTCCTGAGATGTGAGGGTGGGCTGACCCT
>NW_011493676.1:4047-5478 GCF_000754665.1 Bison bison bison | reverse complement strand
GGGCACCACTGAAGTGACTTAGCATGCACTTATGCATGTCAAACAGGCCTTGTACCTTAGGCCAACCAGAGAAGGGGGAGTGTTGGGTGTGTTTTTCCTGCCAAATGTTTTTACTCCATGCTGCGGATTTTCCCTTTGTTCTGTTTTTTGAGGGCTATTTCATATCTTTGTTTGCCTTTTAGCTGCTGCTGTTTAACTGTCGTTCTGGACTCTTTATTCTAATTACCTAACATTCCTCCCTCAAGAGATGGGAGGCCCAGTTCTTTGGGAATAGGGACACTGATGTCGCTCTGGCTACTGCTTCCTGAGTTGGGACGGCAAGGAGTGTTGGGCCTTTCCCTCTTGTTAGCCTCAAGCTTCAGGGACCTTATGGTGGTGTCTGGTTAAGGGTGAGTGATAGATATTTTCTGTGGTCAGGTGTAGTTCTACATATCCTTGTTGAATTAACTGCATTTTGTAGCTTGCTGACCTGGGCAGAGACAAAACAGGTTAAACAATGGATAACACATGAAGCAATCACAAATAGTATTAATATGGTGATAACGGGTTTTAATAGGGGCATCAGCCAATTTCAAATCCTCCTTTACCAGGAGAAGAATTCCCCAAAGAGAGATTGTAGCCATCCTGAGGACTCTCTAGCTCATTTTTTTTTTTTTTTTTTTTACAAAGATAACGTTGTATTTAATTTTCACAGCACTTGAACCAGGTAAGTGAAAGTGAAATCGCTCAGTCGTGTCCGACTCTTTGCGACCCCATGGACTGTAGCCTATCAGGCTCCGGTGTACATGGGGTTTTCTAGGCAATAGTACTGGAATGGATTGCCATTTCCTTTTCCAGGGGATCTTCCCAACCCAGGGATCGAACCTGGGTCTCCCCCATTGTAGACAGACGCTTTACTGTCTGAGCCACCAGGGAAGCCCTCTAGCTCATTCTTTAAGATCCTGTAGGATCTAAATGGTTTCCTTGAGGACTGTGAGACTTTTTTCGACTTGGCTGGAGATGTTTACCCAAAAACAACACGTGTCATTTAAGATGGCGCAAGCCCCTCCTTGTTTAGCCTTCAGGAGATATGCTGCCCTTCTATTTTGGAGTGCAACCTCTGTCAAGCTGTTGATGGATTTTGTTGGGCCTCTAAGGCCAGTACTGTGGCTTTTTATCTCTGCTGCATTATCACTGAAAAATTTATGATTTGTCTTTCCAAGTGAGGTATTTCCCTAGACCAGATAAAGCCCTGAATAATATTGTGTCCAATTCTGGGGTCCTTCAAGATAGGGCTATATTGGTAATTGAGGTGTCCAGATCTCTCAGGAGAGAGGTTATATGAAGGGAAATTCTGCCTTGCTGTTCAGTCACTCAGTTGTATCTGACTATTTGCAACCCCATGGACTGCAGCACACCAGGCTTCCCTGTCCTTCACCATCTCCTGAAGCT
>NW_011493676.1:0-3083 GCF_000754665.1 Bison bison bison | reverse complement strand
ATGGTAGTTTGAACATTCTTTGGCATTGTCTTTCTTTGTGATTGGAATGAAAACTGACCTTTTCCAGTCTTGTGGCCACTCCTGAATTTTCCATATTTGCTGGAATATAGAGTGCATCAGTTTAACAGCATCATCTTTTACGATTTGAAATAGCTCAGCTGGAATTCCATCACTTCCACTAGCTTTGTTCGAAGTGATGCTTCGTAAGCCCCATGTAACTTCACACTCTAGGACTTTGCATTCTTCTTAGAACAGCTCAAAGCATCATCTCATAAGGCCTGCTCTAAGAAGGAGCCTAGGTTTGGAATTTCTCCCAAGGTGGCCTTAACTTCTTAGGTTGTGGAATCTTACTCGTGGAGCAACTTTAACAATTGAACAGTCTTTGCCATTTAGTTAGAAGTGTGATATACAAGTTTTTCCCACATGGGAAATAGTATTCAATCCCTATTAAGGATACTGTGGTAGGAGTCTGGCAGGCAGGATAAGTGATGACCACCAACAGAGGATGTTTCAAAAGGCCAGAGATAAACTGCTGTCTTTTATAAGCATATACTTGACTAAGTAGGTTGTCCAGGTGGTCTTAGTTGAGGAGGCTGGGGACTTAGTTGAGGTAATAAGGACTCCTCGGATTATAATTTTAAATTCCATCTGATCTTCCTCCCAAGGTCAGGTTACTTGTGGGAGAGAGGTTTATATATCTACCCGTAAACCAGGTTAGGTTGTTGTTGTTTGGGAAGCTGTATTATTGATAATATGCTCTAAGCTATAGAGTGTATTTGTTTTATTTCTATTTGGTCCCAGGTTCAGATCTAGGAGATCCCAGCTAAGAGCTTGTCCAATCAGATGAGGACTGTTAATTGAATCCCTGAGGTAATACTGTCCAGGTCATTTGTTGGCGTTTTTTTCCTGGAGCCTCCCACTAGAAGGCAAAAAGTATTTCTCAGCCAGTGGTGTGCAAAAGAATGTGTCCTTCAGATCCAGGAGAGTAAACCACTTGAAATTGTGTGGGATTTCTCCCAGGATTACATAGGAATCAGGCACTGAGGGGTGGAGGGGGCCTACAGCCTCATTTATGATCTGCAGATCTTGAACCACACACCAGATTCCCTCCTTTTTCTTTACAGGGAGGATCGAGGTGTTACATGCTGAATTGGTGGGGACCAATAGCCCACAGGCAAGGAATTTATTTATTAGAGGCTTTAGTCCTTCCTGAGCTTCTCTTCTGAGGGGGTATTGTTTCTGATTTGGAAACTAAGTGGGGTGTCAGGACAATGACAACCAGTCCAGCTCAGTGAGCTCATCCAGGAGTCCCCTGATCCCACACCTAGGGGTTAATTTTGTCCTCTCAAAGTTTTTTTGCCCAATTGGAGAGGCTATAATGGGTTCCTCAGCAGTAACCAGGAGCTGCAGAGCCCCAGGGGCTGAAAACTTTGAATCATAAATATGGTTCCCAGCTTGATAAGTATATCTCTTCCCAATAAGGGGGTAGGGCACTCAGGGACCACAAGAAACTAATGGGAAAATATTTATCCACCCCAGCAACAAAAAAGTGCTCAGATGAATCTTTTTCTCATTGTTTTTCCCATAGCACTCAAAATGGTACAGGTTTGGGAGGAGAAGGCTCCAGAGTAGGAGGTCAGGACAGAGGAGGTAGCCCCTGTGCCAACCCAGAAATTCTTGGACCTACCTGTCACATCCACTTGCACTCTTGGCTCCAGCCCCATGATGGTTATATGTGACAGTGGCTGGCTGGAGCGGGCTGTTTCAGTCCTGTTGAACCATCATGAGGGAAGGTTTGGTAGTTGACCTTGAGGCTCTTGGGTCCCCAGGGCAGAGTGCCGCCCAGTGTCCTGACTGATGGCATTTGTGGCAAGCTGTTTTAGGAGGCTTGTCATGATTTGGACACTTTGGCCCAATGTCCTGCCAGGACAGATTAGGCATTTGTTTCATGCCCTGTCATTTAAGGATTCAGGGTTTGCCATAGGGCTTCCCTGAAGGGCAGCCAGGGTCTAGGCATGCTTTATCTCTTTACTTCTCTCCCTTTCCTGGGTCTTGGCTTTCCTCTCCTGTTCTCTGTTATAAAAGGTTTTGGTGGCTGTCTGGACCATCTTGTCTAAGGAGGCAGTAAGGCTATGTTGCTATAGCTATTGTTACTTTATATCTGATGCACATTGGGACAGGAATTTGTCATTTAAAATCACCTGCCCCTCATAAGAGTCAAAGTTCAGACAGGTAAACTTTTGAAGGGCCTCTTTTAACCTTTCCAGAAAAGTAGTGAGCTCCTAATTAGTGCTGAGACCTGGGCATAGTTGGTTACTTTTTATTGGGCTGTCTTTAATCCTGAAAGTGAAAGTGAAAGTTTCTCAGTCATCCCCGACTCTTTGAGGCCTCATAGACTATACAGTCGATAGAATTCTCCAGGCCAGAACACAGGAGTGAGTAGCTGTTCCTTTCTCCAGGGGATCTTCCCAACCCAGGGATCGAACTCAGGTCTCCTGCACTGCAGGTGAATTCTTTACCAGCTGAGCTACCGGGGAAGCACGTCTTTAGTCTTGCCTTTACACAAATCAGAAAATGTTCCTTTTCCCAGTTATACTCAGGGTCATTAGAGTTTCAGCTGGGATCTGAGGAGGGAACTGCAGTTTACCCCTTGACATGTAAAGTCCTGTAGCATGTTTTTGGGCTTCTTTAAAGACCCTAGTGTCCTTGGGGTCAGATAAAGTTTGATCAAATAAAACCATGATGTTCACATCAAGTCAGAGGCCAAAGTCATGTGGTAGCATGTGTCTATATATTTGCCTGGGTCATCTATATAGCTTCCCAGGTCTTCCCTGAGTTGTCTTAATTCTAAGAGGGAGAAGGGCTTATGGACCTGGGTTGGTCTGAATTTCCCTCTGATTTCAACTAAGGATGTACTCAGGCTGGCTCTTGTGGTCGGAATTCTCCTCCAGTTTCAATCAAAGGACATACTGGGGCTGGCTCTTGTGGAGGGAGTGCACCAGGGTATGGGGCCAATTTTGGATATAAGGGAAAAGGAGCACCAGAAGACTCAAGCCATGAGATAAGCCTTCATGGGGGACTTC
>NW_011493675.1:25733-26299 GCF_000754665.1 Bison bison bison | reverse complement strand
CATCCCCTTCTCCTCCCTGCCCCCAATCCCTCCCAGCATCAGGGTCTTTTCCAATGAGTCAAATCTTTGCATGACGTGGCCAAAGTACTGGAGTTTCAGCTTTAGCATCATTCCTTCCAAAGAAATCCCAGGGCTGATCTCCTTCAGAATGGACTGGTTGGATCTCCTTGCAGTCCAAGGGACTCTCAAGAGTCTTCTCCAACACCACAGTTCAAAAGCATCAATTCTTCGGTGCTCAGCCTTCTTCACAGTCCAACTCTCACATCCATACATGACCACAGGAAAAAACATAGCCGTGACTAGATGAACCTTTGTTGGCAGAGCAATGTCTCTGCTTTTCAATATGCTATCTAGGTTGGTCATAACTTTCCTTCCAAGGAGTAAGCATCTTTTAATTTCATGGCTGCAGTCACCATCTGTAGTGATTTTGGAGCCCCCCAAAATAAAGTCTGCCACTGTTTCCACTGTTTCCCCATCTATTTCCCATGAAGTGATGGGACCGGATGCCATGATCTTCATTTTCTGAATGTTGAGCTTTAAGTCAACTTTTTCATTCTCCACTTTCA
>NW_011493675.1:25003-25633 GCF_000754665.1 Bison bison bison | reverse complement strand
TAATCCTTGTTCCCTCTTGCATCCTAATTCTGAATCTCAGTTCAGTTCACTTCAGTGGCTCAGTTGTGTGTGATTCTTTGCGATCCCAGGGACTTCAGGGGGAGGTAGTTTTGCTCTCACTTTGCTTGTACTATAATATTGTGATAAATATTGGATTGATGAGAATGTAAAAAGGGACTTTTGTGGCTTGATAGTCACTCCTGTCTTGCAATCCTTTCATGGGATTCCACTAAACAGAATTCCATTCTCCCCAGGATGCTTTAGCATCTACACACGGAAGTGACTAGAGGTCTGCCCTCTTTATCTGGTCTCTGATGGCTTCTCTGCCTTTGTAGTCGTTAGCATAGTGTTACCAGAAGCAACATATGCCAATTTAATCCTCTCCTTCAATAACCGCTTATCCGGATACTTGATTCTGGAAATGATGTATGAATTTTTAGTAATCCTTGTTTCCTCTTGCATCCTAATTCTGAATCTCTGTTCAGTTCAGTCCAGTGGCTTAGTTGTGTACAATTCTTTGCAACCCCATGGACTGCAGCATGCCAGGCTTCCCTGTCCATTACCAACTCCTGGAGCTTGCTCAAATTCATGCCCATTGAGTTGGTGATGCCATTCAACCATCTCATCCTC
>NW_011493675.1:14910-23878 GCF_000754665.1 Bison bison bison | reverse complement strand
CTCCTCAGATAGCCATTTTGCTTTTTTGCATTTCTTTTCCATGGGGATGGTCTTGATCCCTGTCTCCTGTACAATGTCACGAACCTCATTCCATAGTTCATCAAGGCACTCTATCTATCAGATCTAGGCCCTTAAATCTATTTCTCACTTCCACTGTATAATCATAAGGGATTTGATTTAGGTCATACCTGAATGGTCTAGTGGTTTTCCCTACTTTCTTCAATTTCAGTCCCAGGGTCGAGCCTATATGTCTGGATCGCACTGGGCACAATAGGAATCATACTCAAATTTTGCATTTTATGACCAAGATCAGCAAGAATTTCTAGGATGGCATCTGTTTTATATATCATATAAATCTTACATATGATGACCCAAGATTTAAAATGTGTGGCCAACAGGGATCAGATATGAGTACCTTAAGATATGAGTGCTTAGGTCTTATGGCCACTATTTGCAAACTTGTCTTGTTCTTAATACCTCTGTAAGGTGCAGCTCTTATTTCATAGATAAAATTCATTAATAAAATATTTGTTTGATAAATGATCACTCTATTCTAAATCTCATTTTATATAGCAGTGAGCAGCAGGAAAACAAAACAAAACAAAACACGCATAACTCCTGGTCTTCTAGAACTTCCAGTAGATCTAAAGGACAATCAGCGTATAGCAAATAGTATAAATATCAAGCAGGATATTGCAATGAGAGTGACTTCTTTGAGAAAATAGAACCAATAATGACAGGGTTACAAAAATCACCCTAAAGAAGCAACATTGAACTTAAGCCTGAAAGATTAAAGGAGATTTTGCACAAAAAACTGGAATTAAATAATTCTAAACAGATAAAAGATCAAGGTCAAAGATACTGAGACAGGAATACTCTTAATTTGCTTTGAGGAAGAGAAAGATGTCTAGAGATTAGGGAGTGAAGCCAACAATGGTCCTTGATGTAGAAGTAGATGTGGATGGGCCAGGTCATGTAAAGTTTTCTGATCATGATACCATGATAAATAAGTTGCATTTTATTTTAAGAGCATAAGAATCCACCAGAATATTTTTTTAAACAAAGGCTTATGCTATCTAGTAGAGTTTTGTAGAAAAGCAGTCTGGCTCCTTTGCTTTTTTAGAGACAAGTGCAAAAACAATTAAGCTGGCTAGCAAATTATTACAATAACCACGGAAAAGATGTTATGAACCAAGATACTGGGAATTTACAGGTCTACTGGTGAAAAGTGTGCAGGTTCAGGGTGTGTTTTAGGGTAGAAATGATAGAAACTGATAAAGGATTTGATGGAAAGGGGAGGAATAGCAAGAATGGTTCTAGAATTTTTGTAAACAATTGTGTGGTTGGTGGAGTCATTTTGTGATATTCGGAGGAAATAAGGAGATAATTATTTAGGGGGAGGATGAAGTACTTAATTGCCATAATTATAATTTTTAGATTAAATACCGAAGTGGAGATATCAAGGAGACAATTATATCCATGAGTTTAAAATCACAGAAGGGGTGAAAACCTAGCCTTGTAAATTTCAGACTACTATAGTGAGTAAAAACTGACACTCTTTTCACTTTCAGGAAACTTACAGTTTACTGTGTAACAGAAACCTTAGTGAAATAAGTCATCTAATGAATATCAAAATATAAATTGAATGAGTTACATAAAGATGAATGTATGTTACCAAAATAATAGGTACTTGTAGAAAATCTGTCCAAGTTAAGGGGCTTCCTGAAAAGTGATGTTTCAGATGAAGAGGAAAAATGCAAGATTGTTTGAAAAAGAGAATAAAGAGGTTGGAGAGAAGATGGAGAAACACATCTCGGCAGAGAGAACATCAAGAGAAAAATCTTGTGAAAAAAAAGCAGTGGTGGTTTTGAAAAATAAATGTGTTCAAAGAAAGTCCAGGCACTCAATGAAGAAAATGTACTACAAATAGTGAACTAAGTTATCTAATATTGAGAGGGGTTTGCTTGTGCTTATGCCTAGTTGCTCAGTCTTGTACAACTCTTTACAACCTTTTGGACTGTAGCCCACCAGGCTCCTACGTCCATGGGATTTTTCAGGCAAGAATACTGGAGTGGGTTGCCATTTCCTTCTCCAGTGGATCTTCCCAATCCAGGGACTGAACCCACATCTCCTGTGTTTCCTGAACTGCAGGTGGATTCTTTACCCATTGAGCTGTGGGGGAAGCTCAGAACAAGAAATAAAAATGGATAGGCTCCTAAAAGAAGCTGCCTGATGAGACTGGTACAATAAAGATGAAGGATAGGCTATAAATGGAAGCCAGAATCCGAAGCTACTTTAACGTGTTGGAATAATCAACGTGTTTCATAATCAAATGTGAAAGTCAATATAAAGTTTTAAGCACCTGCCTACATGATACGAGCCATTAAATCTTTGTAATGACTTCCAGGGCCAGAATTCAAATCAGGATAATAATGTGAAAAACAAGCCAATCAATTCTGCTGCAAAGAGGCCTTTAGATTTAGTTTTTCAACATTGGCTTTCTGATCTTTAGAACAGCAGGTTCTAAGGAAGAGAAAATAATTGCTCATCCTTTCAATAGTGCCTATTAAATGAATACTTAGCCAACTGATGGCATGAATGAATAGTGGGTGGAGAACTCTGGGTTGATGTCAGAGGCAAAGTGTCTTCAACCTGAGTCTCCAAGTCACAGGAGCACACATGGGTTGAACATCCCAGAGGGTAAGAGCTCCCATAGGAAATCACTTGCCACAGGTTTCATGCATAAATATTCCTCTTGGCTTATCACTAAGGTTGAAAAACTAATTTCTGGCTATGTCATTTAGAGTGGGAGAAAACAGAAACATTTCCACTATTTGGAGGAAAATATGCTTGGAAACAACACAAATGGAAAAATATGGGTGCAGAGTGACTACTTTATAGTACTCTTCATTCTAAATGCTTTATGAGTTGGAAGGAGAAAACTAAGAATTCTTTCGAGAATCTTCTCTCTCAATTTTATAGGTATACCATCTCACCAGCATCCCTGGGAAAATGTCCCAGAAAACATATCCTTCCGAAAATTAGTTTCCTGCTCCAGTCTGTTCATCGTTACAGGTGTCTTCTAAGGTCCGCCAGTGGATGAATAACGACACTTAAGTGACATCAGGAGAGCACCATTCTCTTCCAGCCGACAGATAATATGCCTCTAAAGGACAGAGTTGCTTGGCCACATTATGTAAAGTTAGTTAACTTTTAGCATAATTTTGTTTACTTAGAAATTCTACCTCATCTGATGCATTCTCATTGAAAAATACTTTCTGGCTGCCTCGAAAAATTATCTCAGATCCAGAATGATAGCTTTAGTAAGCCCCAGCACTAATTCCTCCTCCTTCCTTCTCACTGGATTTTCTGGTCTGGAGCAGCAATACCCCTGGATCTCTGTTCCCTTCTCCACCATTTATGCTGTTGTTCTTTTGGGTAACTGCCTGGTGCTGTATGTAATCTGGACTGAACCTAGCCTGCATCAACCCATGTTCTACTTCCTGGCCATGCTGGCTATCACTGATTTGTGTATGGGACTGTCCACAGTGAACACAGTGCTAGGGATCCTGTTGGGGTTGATTCAAGAGATCAGCCTGGATTCCTGCATTACCCAGGCCTATTTCATCCATGGTCTGTCCTTCATGGAATCCTCTGTTCTCCTAACTATGGCCTTTGACCGGTACATTGCAATTTGCAATCCACTGCGTTATTCCTCTATCCTGACTAATTCCAGAATTATCAAAATCGGACTCACCATTTTAGGTAGGAGTTTCTTCTTTATTACACCCCCTATTATCTGTTTGAAATACTTCCACTACTGCCGTCCCCACATCCTCTCTCACTCATTCTGCCTGCACCAAGACCTTCTCCGCCTAGCCTGCTCAGACATTCGATTCAATAGCTACTATGCCCTGATGCTGGTTATTTGCACACTATTGTTGGATGCTGTACTTATCCTCTTCTCCTATGTCCTGATTCTTAAGTCAGTTCTGGCAATTGCTTCTCGGGAGGAACGGCATAAGTCATTTCAGACGTGCATCTCCCACGTTTGTGCTGTCCTCGTGTTCTACATTCCTATCATTAGCCTTACAATGGTGCACCGATTTGGCAAGCATCTCTCCCCAGTGGTCCACGTCCTTATGGGCAACATCTACATCCTTTTTCCACCTCTGATGAACCCTATCATCTATAGTGTCAAGATCCAGCAGATTCGTAGCAGAATGCTCAGACTCTTTTCTCTAAAAATATGTTGAGATATTACAGTGTTCAAAAAACAAAATAGCAACAATAAAAATAAACAAGCAAATATCAATACAAAAATACACTTTGTTGGAATTATGACTTTAGCCCTGAACCCATGATCCTTGATTTTAAAACACACTTTAAATGTAGATAATCGCCTCAAACAAGTTCCAACCTAGCCTATGTCTTGGAAGTCAGCTGTTTTTAGGGATGGAGGTGGGAGATTCTATCTCAAGCATTCCATGGTTTCCTTCTAAATTTGTGTAAACAAGACAGACATAGGTAATGCCATAATTGTGACCATATTCAAAAATGTATAAACCTATTTAACATGCCCAGAATGGCTTTTTGAGCACTTTTTTGCACGGAAACAAAGTAAGATTCAAATACTTGGTCTTTTAGTTTCAAAAGTGGGCAACTTGAAACATTTTCAATTATCTGAGATTCAGTTACTTAATCTTTAAAATGGGGAAAATACCAACTGACAGAAATTTTGTAAAGATTGTCTGGACCAGAATTGTCCACTAGTATTTTTCATAGTGAATAGAGGGGGAGGAGATGGAAGCAGTGACAGATTTTCTCTTCTTGGGCCCTAAAATTACTGCAGATGGTGATGGCAGCCACGAAATTAGAAAACAGTTGCTTCTTGTCAGGAAAACTAAAACAAAATGTAGACAGTGTGTTAAAAAGCAAGGACATCACTTTGCCAACAAAGGTCTGCGTAGTCAAGGCTATGGTCTTTCCGGTAGCCATGTACGGCTGTGAGAGCTGGACCATAAAGAAGGCAGAGTACCAAAGAATCGATGCTTTCAAACTGTGGTGCTGGAGAAGACTCTTGAGACACCCTTGGAATGTAAGAGGATGAAACCAGTCAACCTAAAAGGAAATCAACTCTGAATACTCTTTGGAAGGACTGATGCTGAAGCTGAAGTTCCAATAATTTGACCACCTGCTTTGAACTGTTGACTCATTGGAAAAGACCCTGATGCTGGGAAAGATTGAAGGCAGGAGGAGAAGAGGGCAACAGAGGATGAAATGGTTGGATAACATCACCGATGCAATGGACATAAACGTGGGCCAAATCTGGGAGATAGTGAAGGACAGGGAAGTCTGGCATGCTACAGTTTATGGGGCAGTGAAGAGTCAGACATGACTTAGTGACTGAACAGCAACAATAATTTTTCTAAAATGATAAAGATGTTCTCTAAAATAGAGTAATAAATACAAACGTAGACTGCTAGCTGCATATGGCTACTGAACACTTGAAATGTAGGTAGTACAACTGGGCAACTACATTTTCAACTCTGTTTTATTGTGGTTAATGTGCTTAATCACTTAGTTGTGTCTGATTGTTCAACCCTTAGGACTGTAGCCCACCAGGCTCCTCAGTCCATGGAATTCTCCAGGCAAGAATACTGGAATGGGTTGCTAGTCCCTCCTCCAGGAGATCTTCTTGACCCAGGTATTGAACCATGTTTCTTGTGTCTCCTGGATTGCAGGTGGCTCTTTACCTGCTGAGGGAAAGCTCCATTTTATTGTGTTTTATATATATTTAAATGTTAAAAGGCCATTATATTGGACAATGCAGTGGCTACTGCATTAAACAGTGTAGATCTAGAATGTAAAGAGGGCATATAGCAAAATATGACTTTGGATTTAACTTGTACCATATCTAATTTAAATTGTTATATATATATATATTTATTATTTATTTATTTTTTAACTTTACAATATTGTATTGGTTTTGCCATATATCAACATGAATCCGCCACGGGTATACACGTGTTCCCCATCCTGAACCCTCCTCCCTCCTCCCTCCCTGTACCATCCCTCTGGGTCATCCCAGTGCACCAGCCCCAAATATCCAGTATCGTGCATCTAACCTGGACTGGCGACTTGTTTCGTATATGATACTATACATGTTTCAATGCCATTCTCCCAAATCATCCCACCCTCTCCCTCTCCCACAGAGTCCAAAAGACTGTTCTATACATCAGTGTCTCTTTTGCTGTCTCGTATACAGGGTTATTGTTACCATCTTTCTAAATTCCAAATATATATGTGTTAGTATACTGTATTGGTGTTTTTCTTTCTAGCTCACTTGTTATTTTTATATGCAGACTTACTTGTTACATTTTATATGCAGACTTCACTGCCTTTGGGCTAGAAGCTGATTTTGCTTTGAATCTTCAAATCTAAAGAGGTGAATGTGAAACTGTCTGTTTACCACTGATTCTGAGTTCAAATGTAAATTAACATAGGTTCCCTTCTAAATAATTTAGTTCTGTTTTCAAAAGAAGGAACACAAGAATCACTTAGATATCTGTGCAGAGACAAAGAGGACGATTAGTTCAATAATTCTATAGTCTCTTAGGAGGGATCAGAGCTATTATTCCATAGAATCTAGAAACCTAGCTTCCAAGGACTAAAAAACCTGTTATCTATGAATTCAGCAGCCCCTCCCTGGGGCTGTTGTCAGTCTGGTAGCCTGAAGAGCCAATGAGAAACAATTACCTTTTAGGAGTTGACATGACTTTATTATAAAGCCTAAAAGATATAATCCAGCTTGGGTAAGAAATACTTCTAAAACAGTGAGTTAAAAAAAAAAAAAATAGGTTCTCTTCTTTTTTCCTTTTGTTATAGGTAGACTGCCATGTCATTGCACTGCTCCCTAAAGTGAAATCATAACAAATCATGAGAAAGCTAAAAGAGCTGGAGTATGGTGACAGAAGTAGGGTGCAGGAAATTAGAAAGTCTCAGCTCAGCTGGTATTCATTTAGCTCTCATATCAAAAAGTTAAGGTCCAGAATGGGAGAGATCAGTGATTCTTACAAGTGACAGAACATGGCCAAGGATTCAAAATGTGATTTTAGTAAAAAATAATCTGCTATAATAAATCCATAATCAGATACTCACTGTACACTGTACCTCCTAATTTTCCTAAAATGATCTTACTGTTAAATACACAAAGGGTTTTCTACAGGAGGCTATGTTTCTGTTCCCTGGGATCTTTGTGACCATCACCTGAAAAAGGAAAAAAATCTGATAGAGTAATAAATAGAAACTTCCAGAGGAGGAAAATGAAAATGCATAATTTTCTAGAATGTTTCTGATTAAAACTTTAAAAATAATACCAACTCAGCCAAGAGCTCTTTTGCAGTGGGAATTTATATCTTAAAACTTTTCTACTAAAAGTGTGGTTTCTAATCCTGTAGCCTCAGCACCATCTGGGAGCTCATAAGAAATGTGGAATCTTGGGCTCTAGTCTTCCTACTTGGAGAAGGCAATGGCACCCCACTCCAGTACTCTTGCCTGGAAAACGCCATGGACAGAGGAGCCTGGTGGGCTGCAGTTCATAAGTCAGACACGACTGAGCAACTTCACTTTCACTTTTCACTTTCATGCATTGGAGAAGGAAATGGCAACCCACTCCAGTGTTCTTGCCTGGAGAATCCCAGGGATGGGGGAGCCTGGTGGGCTGCAGTCCGTGGGGTCATACAGAGTTGGACACAACTGAAGTGACTTAGCAGTAGCAATAGCAGTAGCAGTCTTCTTACTGAATCAGAATCTCTATGAGTGCTTGCTTTTGTCTATTAAAATATGGCTTTATTTGATGAGTTTGGATATATATCAGACACCAATGACACTATCACCACAGTCAAGGTAATAGACATGTCTGTCACCTCCAAAAGTTTCTTTGTATCTTTTGTGTGTTTATTTGTTCATTTTGTTATAAGAACACAATATGAGATTTACCTTCTTAGGCATAAAACAGCATGTTGTAAAACTGCAAACATTAAATATGTGCAGTTTTTGTACAGCAATTATACCTCAATAAAACTGTGAAAAAATGGATTTATTTAAATTTTAGCAGTCTCAACTTTCCCCAGAATCCTATAATGACTTTATTAATTTCTTTGGGAAATGTCCTCTGGTTCTTCTGGTATGCTGTCTTCCTCTTTTCAGTGGGTCGATAAACCTCATTATGTCAGATTACAGTTTGTTTCTGGTGTTTTTTACATTTTCATATACCATATCAAGCCATGTTTTGTTCAATCTTTAAGTTTTATGTATTTATTTCTACCAAATAACATACCAATTATTCCCCATGTTGTATGAACACACTACTATAAATTTGAAAAACTATTAATCAAATATATTTTATATGTGCATTACTTAATAAATGCATTTTTCTTTAGCTGTGATCTTCATTCTCCACCTATTACCATGTCAGTCTATCTTATCTTGCTACTGAAAAACAGCCACCAATGTATTTCATTACATTTTTCTCCCCTGATAACTTTCCCTCATTCAAATCTGAGTACTCAAGGAAAGACAAGTGAAGTGAAACTCATTTAGTCGTGTCTGACTCCTTGTGACCCCATGGACTATGTAGTCCATGGAAATCTCCAGGCTAGAATACCGGAGTGGGTAGCTGTTCCCTTTCCAGGGGACCTTCCCAGCCCAGGGATTGAACCCAGTTCTGCATTGCAGGCAGATTCTTTACCAGCCGAGCCACCAAGGAAGCCCTCATATTGCTTATATGTGAGCAGTTACGGAGGATCAAAGGCTCAGACTCTCCTCTAGCAGCTTCCTTTGCTTAAGCAAAAAAGAAAAAAGGGAAAGGAACATTCTCATACAGAGGTGGATGTCACCAGAGTGAACCCCACCATTCTGGATGTGAGGCCACTTGGAAATACAAGCAAGCCCGAGGGGCTCAGAG
>NW_011493675.1:2156-14381 GCF_000754665.1 Bison bison bison | reverse complement strand
AGATAGTCCTTGTATATTTTTCCTCAGAACAAGTTACCTAATAACCTTAAGTTCCTTATAGTAGCAAATCTAAGATATACTACATTAGTGATTCTTCCCAGATAAAGATCCTCAGGAAAGTGATTTACAAAGAATAAGTGGACAGAATAGTTGCTGTCAGTAAACGTATTCTTCAATGTGTCAGAACAAATTACTTTGAGAAAAGTTCAAGGCTTCTGAATTACTGCTCCCAATCACTGAGAAATGATATATCCTACTAAGGAAAAGGAAATAGTTATGCTTTTTTGTCTAATACAAACTCCCAGCAGCATTGTCTTAAGAATGAAAAGAAGGAAGGTATCCAGTTATGTCCAAATTAGCTGTCCCAAGTAAGGACTATCTGGGGCTCCTTTCTAACCATTCCCTTTTTTAGGTCCTATAGGAAATTGAAAGCTTAATGAGAATTCTCTCACTTTCTAACTGAGGAACTAGCATTCAGGACTCTATTTTGCTTATCAAACAGCTCCCCAGAGTCAGTTTTGATAATCTTAAATGCTAAAACAGATTTAGAGCTAAAATCCCCATCAGTTCAAAATCAACATAAAAGCTTAAGCCCAACGAATTTCTATCACTACCTTAGTTACAAAACCATGAACCCTTATCTGTCTCTTGTATTCCACAGAATTTTGATACTGAAGCTTTTGGCTGAACGATTTGATCTAAAGTGATGGCAAAATCTGACGTGAACTGATGTAAGGATATTTATCATCTTTATTTATTCTGCATAGCTAAATATTCATAGGCTCTTTGAAATAATGTCAATCTATTGAATTATGAAGAAATCATCAAGATCCCAGTGATATGATTATGTAACATCAAGAATATGATCTTGTAACTTTTCTAAACTCTGGAAAATTATTTTCCTGAAACACACGGCCCCAAGAGTTCAGGTAACAGACTATAGATACCTGTGTGTGAGTGCTCAGTCGCTCATCGTGTCCGACTCTTTGTGACTCCATGGACTTGAGCCCACCAGCCTCCTCTGTCCATGGGATTTTCTAGGCAAGAATATGAGATGCATTGCCATTTCCTTCTTCAGAGGATCTTCCTGACCCAGGGATCAAATCTGCTTCTTCACCTCTCCTGCATTGCAGGCGAATTCTTTACCACTGAACCATCAGGGAAGCCACATAGATATCTATGAGAGATTGAACACACTGAAGGTCATTAATAATGATTAATTCATCTGTGTAGGATATTAGTAGAGCTGGATTTTAAACTAGTAAAGGCTCACTGCTATTTTGAGATTATATATCTCTGAAATCATTACTTAACAAAAGCTTTTGGTCAAAAAATGCATGATTTTTCAAGTAAATGGGACAACTAGATCTATATATTTCCAATATTTGGAAATATTAAAATAAATTATCAGTAGAGCCTATAGCCTCCTCCTCTGGATTACATTCTTTATTCTTCTGATCACCACCAGATACTCAGATGCAGAGGCCAATTCTTATGGTCACCTAATTCCTCACTGTTCTTCCTCAATATCTTTTCCTTTAACATGCTTTGGTTCCCTTAATTGGTTTTCCAAGGGCAAGTGGGCAGATAAGTACTGTTCTTTTTTTACATCCAAACCCTCAAGGAGAAACTATTCCGTTAACTGTCATTTATGGTTTCAAAATCTTTTTATGGAAAGTATTTGAAATACTGGGAACATTGAGTGTCTGTCCTTCCAAACAGCATTTACACTTGTGTAATAAGATATTATTTTCAAGCACAAACTGGAATCAAGATTGCCAGGAAAAATATCAATAATCTCACATATGCAGATGGCACCACCCTTATGCCAGAAAGTTAAGAACTAAAGAGCCTCTTGATGAAAGTGAGAGAAGAGCGTGAAAAAGCTGACTTAAAGCTAACATTCAGAAAACTAAGATCATGGCATCTGGTCCCATCATTCCATGGCAAATAGATGGGGAAACAATGCAAACAGTGAGAAATTTTATTTTTGGGCGGCTCAAAATCACTGCAGATGGTGACTGCAGTCATGAAATTAAAAGACGCTTACACCTTGGAAGAAAAGCTATTACCAACCCAGACAGCATACTAAAAAGCAGAGACATTACTTTGCCTACAAAGGTCCATCTAGTCAAAGCTATGGTTTTTCCAATAGTCATGTATGGGTGTGAGAGTTGGACTATAAAGAAAGCTGAGCACCGAAGAACTGATGCTTTTGAACTGTGGTGTTGGGGAAGACTCCTGAGAGACCCTTGGACTGAAAGGAGCTCAAACTAGTCAATCCTAAAGGAAATAAGTCCTGAATTTTCATTGGAAGGACAGATGCTGAAGCTAAAACTCCAATACTGTTGCCTCCTAAAGCAAAGAACTGACTTATTAGAAAAGACCCTGATGCCAGGATAGATTGGAGGTGGGAAGGAGAAAGGGATGACAGAGGATGAGATGGTTGGATGGCATTTCCAACTCAAAGGACGAGTTTGAGTAAGCTCTGGGAGTTGGTGATGGACAGGGAAACCTGTCTTGCTGCAGTCCATTGGTTCTTAAAGAGCTGGACACAACTGAGTGACTGAACTGAATGACTGAATAAGATATAGCCTCTCTTAGCCAGTGAGTACAAAATGTCTAGGTAACTTATTAGATGATTCAGGTGCTAGCTTAGCATTGATTGTCCAATTAAAGTCAGCTAATGGTCAGGCATCATATCTATAGGAAATTTACACTTATATAGGTAAAAAATTTTTCCCAGAAGTCCTTGCTAAGTATCAGCATATAATGGTATTTGGAAAGATCCACTTGAAGAAGGTAATGAGAAAACATCTTCCTCCACAAATATCTTTTATCTGCATGGAGTCAGTTTTGAGTCCCATCTATCAAGGAATTGTTTTCACCTCTTCTTTCCTCCATCTGGATCCCTCAAAGGGTGAAAGGGATCTCTGCAGTAGCTGAATAGTATTTCTGGACCTGTGATGCTGGCAGATTCTCTGTGATGCTGACAAGTCCTACCATGCGACCAATGAGAGAGGGGTGAAGCCAAAGAGCCTTCAATTTTCAAGGTAAACAAGATGACAAAATCCAATTTTAAATGCCTTCTCCAAAGTGTATAGTTCTTTAATATGTGGCATTGACAACTCAAATTTTCAGATGCCTCCATGGAGACAAGATATCATTGCTGTGGTCTGAGTCTCTGATACATAAAGGAAACTTGGATATTTAGCAGTATGTATTAACTAGGGTGTCCAGGAGTTCTTGCCAGAGCAAAAGCCACACAAATTGTAAAGCAAGAGAAAATAAGAGGGCTTCTCCCTGAGGGTTATGTACTAGAGCCAGCTCCAAATTATTTCTGTGACAGGAGTTAAATTCAGTCCCCCGGGGGTGATGATCTTGGGTCTGAGATATGCTTAGAAGGAGATATAAATAGACAGTTCCAGATTTCCTATTTAGATTTGGGGCAACTCAACTAGTTAAATATCTTCAGGAGCTTAGAAAGTATAGGTAAGTAAACTGAGTAATGTTTAGTTAAAACATGTAGAAAAAGATAGAAGGGAAAAAAAGCCAGCAAACTGCAGAAACAGCTCATTCTTTCCAGAACTTAAATATCTTGCATTTCTTTCAACTCTGACCTATGAAATATTAGACATTAATTGTATGTGACCTGCAATTGCAGTTTCTTTGTGTGTGTGTGTGTTTTATTAAATGGGTACTCTGCAAAGAGCAGAAATATATATTTTTTCTTTTAAAATCTGTTGATGTCATTTTTCTTTGATATGAAGATTTGAATGTTGTGTTTAGAAGATTAAGCTTATATTCCAAAAGTTAAAAACAAGGTTCACTAGTTAAACAAGCTTAGTAATTAACTATAATGTATATATGCACATGCATGTAAATATATGCATGGATTTTTCCATAGAATTTAGTGAATATGTAATATATGTCAGGTTCTGGACTAGGCAGATTAATAAACTGAAACAGAGATTGTAACTGCCTTCTGTATGTAACAAAGATGTTGCATCAGCGATGGAACAAGAATAAGACTCCATTTCTAAGCCCAAGTGTTCATGACTATGCTGAACCACCTTCACCTTACAAAAGTAAAATGCCAGATTTGGAGTGAAAATAACAATTGAGACCATATGTCCAATAAGTCTTGGTCTTTCTGGGTACCTTAAACCAGTTCAGTAGCTGTTTAGTAGATCATAAGACTGAAGTCTAGAAAATTAAGCTTCTTCAAAGTAACAATTGTCTTGGTCTTAATGATAATAATTTTGCATGTGCCCTAGTTACATGTTTTGAGGATAAAAATATATCTGAGTTATATATCAACCACCATAAAATACTAACTACAGAATTTATTCACATTTTTAAAATTGAAGTATAGTTGACTTACAATGCTGTATTCTTTTCAAATGGACTGTGAAGTGATTGAGTTTTATATACATATACATATATATTTCATATTCTTTTCCATCATAGGTTATTACAAGATGTTGAGTATAGTTCCCTGTCCTACACAGTAGGTCTTTTTGGTTTATCTATTTTATATATAGTATTCTGTATATGTTATTCCCAAACTACTAATTTATCTCTCCCCAGTCCCCCTCCCCCGACCCCTGCCCTTCATTCCCCTTAGGTAATCATAAATTTTCTGAGTCTGTGATTGATTCATATTTTAATTGATGTTTATTTGTAGATATCTTACTAAACTTCAAATTAAGTAACTTGTTTAATAGTCATGTAGTTAGAATATGACTTCACCAGTACTTGAATACAATTCTATGTGGCCCTAGAACTACACTGTTTCCATTAACCACATGCTGTCTGTGTGCACATGTTCAGGCCCAGTCAGATTATGCCATCAGTAATATTACAGAGTAATACCCTGATCCCCAGGCCTACAAATTAATAACTGCAGGTTATAAGACTACAGTTAAAGCAGGTCATGGATGTCCCCAAAGATCACCAGGGCAGTTAGAAGAAAGATAGGAAAATTTGTTTTCCTTCCTTCCCATCTTCATTTCAGTGTTTCCTTCAATCACATTCCTCTTCTCTCCCCCATCTCTAATGTCCTGATGAGGCCCAACTCTAAGTCCCCACCCTATAACTATACTTCACTCATATACAGGGCTCTGGCATAGATATGTGCCAGACACACTTCAAAATTAACCTTTACTCTCATTCTCTGAAATATAAAAATCTATCTTAAAAGAAATTTCAAGCAGTTAATTTGGGCTATATGTTAAATGGTTGAATAATTGGTTTATTAAATTAAAAAGTAGATCAATAGACATAAGAATCTCAATTTTATTCCAGCATTTTTAAAGAATCACATATCAGTTAAGAAAAGGCCTAATGGGATGACTATTTGAGTATTTTATATTCTAAATTGTAACTCAAGAAACAAGGGTCTGAACATTCTAATCAGTCAGTCACAAAGTTGCTCAGTCATGTCTGACTCTTTGTGACCCCATGGATTGTAGCCGGCTAGGCTCCTCTGTCCATGGGATTCTCCAGGCAAGAATACTGGAGTGGGTTACCATTTCCTTCTCCAGGGGATCTTCCCAACCCAGGGATTGAACCGAGGTCTCCCACATTGCAGGCGGATTCTTTACCATCTGAGCCACCAGGGAAGTCCAATAGTTTAAATTGGAACATTCCAATAGTATAAAGCAATAGGTCAGAATATGCAACATTTAATAAACAATAAACATAGTAAAGCATACTGTTCAATGATTAATATACTGAACTGCAGTAGAATCAAGGAGTGAAGAGGAATCTGTTTCTAAAGCTCACATGCCTTCTCGGAAAATAAGAAATTTAACTAATTTGATTTGAGAATAGGGACTAGGGAAGAAAGTAATCCACTTATACATGTGTCTATAACTGTACTTGCAGCTATAGGTTTATGTGTATACACACACAAACACACACACACACTGTGTCTCCCAGCCTGCCTTTTGACTCAGCATCTTCCTTGTTTCTATCCGCCCTCCTTTGGAACTAAAGAAAATTTTGATGAACAAATAACACCCTTCTCTTTTTCTGAAGAACTGTGGACCCTTGCTTTATAATGTGAAATCATTGTGGTTTGCTGCTGTGGTGATATTTAGAAATACAAAATATATAGTCTAATTTTCAATCAGTGATAGAAGTGAGATAGAATATATTTTTTCCTTTACCAAATGCTGGGCAAGTCCATCTAAGAAGCCAACTCAGTCTGGCATTGTACATAGTTTGAGTTTTCAATGTGCATCCTACAATTTTAAGAAATGTATTGAAGGATCAGGATCACTCTGATTGACTTGTGTATCCTCAGTGCCTGGCATAGGGCTTAGCATCAAGCTGTTGGTTCATTAATGTTGAAGAGGGCATATACCTTGAAACCTATTTTGTCAAACTCTAGTTCCTTCCCTCCTCCATAAGCTGTATACTTCAATTTAACATCTGTCTATTTTACTCAGAGACATGATCAGTGAACATTTTGATAATATGTTTTTGTAACTAATTTTATTTTGATAGATTGTGTTAGATGGTGGTTTAGTTCAAAGCTTTCAAATTCACTTTGGCTGATTTTAAATCCAGTGGGACCTAGAGCAAGAGTCTAAAAGCTTTGGAAATCTTTTTTTTCCATCTTATAGGGATAACAACAGCCATGTTATGGATTATCATAAAGGTATTTTCAACAGGTTAAGGTGAAAACTTAATAAGTTAATATATGTAAAGTATTATGACACATATTACACTTTTACTAAATATTAACTGATATCTTTTTCAAGATACAAGATTCAGTTATTCCATGGAGGGAATCAAGAGTGCAATTTTAGGCTAGTTAATCTATCTTGCTGTCCTTTCATAATAACAGATGAGAAAAGAAATCTGATCAGACATCACAGGGACTAAAGTGGTGCACATGAACCTGAGCTCAGCCCTATGGTCTTTCCCTGAAGGTCCTGGGTCTGGAATAAGCAGTCACAGATGGCTCCTTCCTCTTACAATTACACCAGTCCTCAGGATATGTGGTACTTCCTAATTGGAATCCCAGGACTAGAAGATGTGCACACCTGGATCTCCATCCCCTTCTGTGTTACGTACATTGTTGCTCTTGTAGGTAACCTCTTCTTGATCTTCCTAACTGAGATCGAGCAGCGTCTCCATGAGCCCATGTATCTCTTCCTTTCCATGTTGGCTTTAGCAGATGTCCTGCTCGCCACATCCACAGCCCCCAAGATGCTGGCCATCTTCTGGTTCCACTCCACAAATATATCCTTTGGTAGCTGTGTATCCCAGATGTTCTTCATACATTTCATCTTTGTGGCAGAATCTGCTATTCTCCTGGCCATGGCATTTGACCGCTATGTGGCCATCTGTTATCCACTGAGATACACTGCGATCTTAACCTCCTCAGCCATTGGGAAGATTGGCATAGCAGCTGTGGTCAGGAGCTTTATTGTATGTTTTCCATTCGTCTTTCTGGTACATCGACTTTTATACTGTGGGAGAAACATCATTCCCCATTCCTACTGTGAGCACATGGGCATTGCCAGATTGGCTTGTGACAATATCAATATCAATGTCATTTATGGCTTGACTGTGGCCCTGCTGTCTACAGGACTGGATATAATGCTCATCATTATGTCCTACACAATGATCCTTTGCACAGTGTTTCAGATACCTTCCTGGACTGCGAGATTTTAAGGCCCTTAGCACATGTGGTTCCCACATCTGTGTCATACTTATGTTCTATGCTCCAGCATTCTTTTCATTTACTGCCCATCGCTTTGGGGGTAAAACCATTCCTCATCACATCCATATCTTAGTAGCAAACCTCTACGTGGTGGTGCCCCCAGTGCTCAACCCCATTATCTATGGAGTAAGGACCAAACAGATTCAGGACTGAGTGATTTTATTTTTCTCCCCCATCAGCATATGTTGTTTAAAAAAAAAAAGGCTAAATATTGGTTATTTCTGAATAAAACACTCACTGCCTAAAAGTCTGTTTCAGTGAGGAATGGGAATAAATGAAATTCACAAAAACATTAAAACACACCAAAAACTGTTAGGATCTGCCCAAAAATGGCAATGCCAGTGCATTTTTCCTAAAGTTCTTAAAGAGTTTAAAAAACAATATTTTAAATTAATGTCATTTTCAATTCTCCAAGCTAAACATTCTATTATCATGTCTTTTAACTTATTCTTAAGGACACATAAAGATAACAGTGAACAAGAGAAACATATTTTAGGACTCAACCCAGACGGGCTTTTCCTGTATAGATCGGGGGAGTAGGAGTGGTGAGAGGCTATACACTTTTTATAAACATTCCGCTTAAATTCTGATAAAATAAATTCAGCTGAAATACAAAACATTCCTGCTAAAGTCAGCAAATACTTGGATGAATAGCATGAAGCCACCATATTATAGTTATTTTTGTCTGTACCCACTTCCTAAGCTAAAACATGAGTTCTGAAATCAGATACTTTCTAATTCACTAATATCCTATAAAGTCCACTATAAAAAATAGGTACATGGTATATTTTGAGTCAATTTTTCTACATATTGGGGATTTTAGGCCCAAATCATCAATGAAGATTTCATGGAGGGACTAGAAGATTGGAAAGGTTTATACCCAGGCCGAAAAAAAAACAAAAAACAAAGGCAATTAAAGATCAGAATATTTACCCAGAATCTTGTATAAAAAAGGCTTTAAACACACCAAATGTAATTATCTATAAATTGTGTCTGAGTGAGTGAGTGAAGTCACTCAGTTGTGTCTGACTCTTTGTGACCCTGTAGACTGTAGTCTACCAGGCTTCTCCGTCCATGGGATTCTCCAGGCAAGAATACTGGAGTGGGTTAACATTTCCTTCTCCAGGGGATCTTCCCAACCCAGGGATCGAACCCAGGTCTCCCGCATTGGAGGCAGACACTTGTGTCTAGATTTCACCTAATTCTTTCTTTTTTATTAAACATTTTTATAGTCTCTGCTTTTTCAAGACCTAATATCCTGTCATGAGAATATGAAATTTGACATTACTTGGGGCTTCCCTTGTGGCTCAGACAGTAAAGAATCTGCCTGCAATGCAGGATACCTGGGTTCCTTCCCTGGATAGGGAAGATCCCCTGGAGAAGGGAATGGCTACTCACTCCAGTATTCTTGCCTGGAGAAGCCCATGGACAGAGGAGCCTGGTAGGCTACAGTCCATGGGGTCAAAAAGAGTCAGAGATGACTAACCAACTAACACTTTCACACTTTTTTCAATTTTACACTTAAATAACTAAATAAGAGCTTTGAGGCATTCTTTTGAATATTTGCAAATTTTCCAGTTGTTTTCCTCTTTTTCTATAACACACCTATATATAGTAGTCAACATAAGAAATGAAAGGATGTTTCCTTGACCTTTGAAGTCCTGAATTATGATTTGACATATATTATATTCACTTTAATTTCAGCAAGGGAGTACATTTTAGAGATGATATTTTAGTATCTTTCTTATTGGTTTGACAATTAAATAAATACATCATATAAGGGATTTAACATTTAAATTTTAATTTGGAGCATGATAATAACTGTTATGAATATAGACACTAAAAACCCAACTCACCAAACTGAATCTAGCCCTACTGCCAATAATCTATAGAAAAATGACTTCACAGAAAATGACATTAAATAAAATCTTGACAAGAGTTGCACAAAGACACTTCTGGTTCAGTGGAAAGCTCTTCAAAGAATGAAGGGCAGGAAGAGAATAAACAGATTTGAGCATGATGACAAAATATTTGTTTAAGTGGCATAAATCTTAAAACACAAGGTTTCTTTATACTTGATTACAGCAGTGGAGAAATAAGAAAATGTCAATTTCACATCTAGAATGTATGAAATATGATAAGAATTAAGAAAAAACACTTGAATAAATATTTCAATGTTAAAGAAACTTTCAGCTTGAGGGTTTGGGTGTTTGTAGATGCTAGAAAGGAATTAGGATATTGTTGTCTGTGCTTCTCTCCTAAATTCATCTCTGAACTGTTGTCTTGGAATGTTTGAAGGGGCCTTTGCTCATTGTATATTGTTCATTATTAGGTTAATAATTCTCTTTGAAATGATCTATAAATTCAATGTAATGTAAGCCCAATTAAGTACATATTGAAATACATATTTGATGTTTCTAAGAATAGTCATCTTGGCTAATTGCTCCTGGAAGAGTCCTGACTCATCTTGCCTCCCCTGCCAATCAATTAAGCACATATAAGGAGAGATAGCAACTATACCCACGGAGAAGGCAAAGGGAGACCACTCCAGTACTCTTGCCTGGAAAAATCCTATGGACGGAGGAGCCTGATGGGCTGCAGTCCAAGGGGTCGCACAGAGTCGGACACATCTGAAGTGACTTAGCAGCAGCAGCAGCAAATATATCTACAGCCCAGTGGGAAGGAAACAGCGGGAGAGACATGCGTGAATTGATGTGCCTGCTCTCAGTTCCACCTGAGTAAGTCCTGATATGTAGGACCAGCTGTAGTTAAGCCCAATGTTGTTCTGGTTCTGGTTTGTACCAGTTTGAGGAAGCTGGTTACAAACATACCACATATTGGCTCTGCGTTCAGTGGTACCATGTTGGTTGCTTGAAATTGCTCAGCATGGGAGTATTCAAAGAAGTTGGCAATGGGTACAGGTCAAGGCATTTTTATTCAGAGAAGTGATTGGTAAACATTTACCATCATTCGAGTGGTTATACTTTACAAAAAGTGCTAGCTCAATAGGAGAGAAAGACTTCATCCTCACTCACCACACCCATCCTTGAGCCAATCCTGAAATCTATCTTTGACCGCTATCTTAATACACAAGGCTCTGTTACAAGTGAGTAGAATTTTAGTGTGTTATAAACTGGTCCTGAGCCCTAGTACCACCATCACACTCAGCTTGTGATATCCTGATAGCTTTGGTGATATTCTCAACTTGGATCCCAGATTTCAACAAGAGACACTGACCCTCCTGCAAAATACAGAGAATGGTTCCCCATTGTCCATGGATAGCAGGTGGAGAAAGAGTGAACTGGTAAGTTTAAAAAAAGACATTGGAAAATATTAAGAACTGGACGAAACTGTCCCTCTTTTCTAATATATTAAATTGTTTTTATTTCATGTGTTGAATATTTGAAAACTGAAAGTGTTACTCACTCAGTTGTGTCCAACTCTTTGTGACCCCATGGACTGTCCATGGAATTCTCCAGGCAAGAATTTGGGGTGGGTAACCGTTCGCTTCTCCAGGGGATCTTCTTGACCCAGGTATCAAACCCAGGTCTTCTGTATCGCAGGCAGATTCTTTATCATCTGAATCATTTAGTATGTTCCAAATAATCCAAATATAATAGTAAACAGCATATATTATGTTGTATTATTATTATTACAGTGTTTATATCACAATGTTGGATCTCAGATAACTTAAGTGACTTTCCCAAGGCTATAAGTCTATTAAAAGAACTATGAATTATCTTTATTATTTTCTTGCATTAATTTTGCTACTAATTTAATCTTGCTCAAACTACAGAAACCTAACAGATCCTTCAGTTATCAATTTCCATGTGAAGCTGTCATCTCTATGCTTATTACCATTGCCTTTCACCGCTATAAATAATCCTGCTTGATATTTCTATTAATGCACAGATTTCTATTAAACAAAGAAATGTTTAGCTTGTAGTTCATGTAGGATCACACTTCCACACATCTAGTCAGATTTATCTTCCATATACTGTGGTTTGCATACGCTCTTGTTTTAGAAATAAGCTTTCCATCTCTTTTGTAAGAAAATACCCTCAGTATAACTGTCAGGAGCTCAGGATTTGATGTATAATAACTAACAACTTATTTTCCAGTGTCCATGTGCTTCTCAGTATCCTTGGATGAAGTCCCATCATGACATTTACAATAGTTCCATTGAGTTCACACCTGCAACATTCACTCCTGTTGGATCCCAGGGCTTGAAGCAGAGCACATCTGGATATCTATACCATTCTGCCTGATGTACACTATCATTTTCCTAGGAAATGGCATCATTCTTCATATCGTCCGGTTTGATCCTGCTTTGCACCAACCCGTGTACTTCTTTCTGGTCATGTTGGTCTTTGTGGAACTTGGTGTCTCTGTTTCCGGGCCCACTGTTGTTGGGCATTTTCCTCTTTGGCATTAATAATATAAGTTTTGGTGGTTGTCTGCTACAGATGTTTTCCATGCATTCTTTT
>NW_011493675.1:0-2056 GCF_000754665.1 Bison bison bison | reverse complement strand
TATAATGGAATCAGGCATCCTACTGGCCATGTCTGTAGACCAGTTTGTGGCCATATACAGCCCGCTGCGATATACCATCGTTCTGACAATTCTCCACATCAGCAGGATGGGTGTCACCATTGCCTTTCACAGTGTGGTGCTCGTGTTCCCACTGCTTCTTCTCCTGAAGCATCTGCTCTTCTGCAGCCACAATACCCTCACACACTCTTACTGCCTCCACTCAGATCTGATCAAGTTGCCCTGTGGAGATACCCACCCCAATAGCATCTTGGGTCTCTTTGTCATTTCCTTTACATTTGGGCTAGACTCATTGCTGATACTGATTTCTTGCATGCTGATTCTTCATACAGTACTGGGTATTGCTTCTGGGGCAGGACGGCGGAGGGCTCTGAACACCTGTGTGTCACACACCTCAGCTGTGCTTGTGTACTATGTGCCCATAATCATTCTTTCCCTGATACATCGCTTTGGGCACAATTTACCTCTATTCCTCCACACCGTCATGGCCAGTGTCTACCTTTTCTTCCCACCTGTGGCCAACCGCATTGTTTATAGCATCAAAACCAAGGAAGTTCTCAGGAGCATTGTTCGACACTGTCTAAAAAGAGGGGTGTGGTATCTCAGAGGATACTCTGAAAACACAGGAACTTGGATCAGAGCTATTGCCTGGATATTAGACTTTCAAATGGGAAAATTATACAGTTCATGATTTCTTGTGAGTGAACTATAAACTTTAGTAGATGAAGAGACATAGCTCAACTCCTTCCTCCTGATAATAGAGAATACCATTACCCTGAAGTATACTACAGAAAGAAGTATGGCATCTGGGTATGTCTTTTTTTTTCCCTGTGAGGACATCATTTTACTGTTGAATCCTTGAATATTTTATTCATTTGTTTTTCTCCCTGGAAATAGGTAGATAAGTACTAGGAATTTTGTTTGTTTGTTTCCTGGTACATGTAATTTAGTTACATGTTTTGTGAGTAAAAAGAATCAACACACAAGAGTATGAATTGTATTATTTCATTTATATAAAGCTTTAGAATAAGTATAACACTTAATGTAAAGAAAATCAGAACAGTGGTTACTTCTGATGGATGTAGAGGTGAGAAAATGACTGGGGAAACATATGATGAAATCTCTGGGAAGATATACATGTTCTATTTTAAATAAGTTACATGCATGTACCCATTTGTCAAAATGGTGGAGCTAAACTAAGCCTTCTGCACTTTAGTGTATGTCAAAATGACCTGAAAACCTCTAGTCAATAATGATAAAAAGATAATAACAATAATAATTGGGTTGCACAGTGGGTGAAATTATGGAAAGGTATGAGAATGGTATATTGTTAATATAACAATGAAAACTTGTTGAAGCTGGTTGATGGGTAGATGAAAGTTCATTATAATAGTCTGTTCACTCTCTATGTTGCAATTTTTATAACTTTTTTTAATATACTAATGGAGGATTCCTATCAAGATGGTGGAGTGGGAGAAAATAAAATTCACCTCTCTCCCACAAAGAAATCAAAGATATATCTACATGTGACTATTCTATACATCAGTGACTCTTCTGCTGTCTCGTATACAGGGTTATTGTTACCATCTTTCTAAATTCCATATATATGCGTTAGTATACTGTATTGGTGTTTTTCTTTCTGGCTTACTTCACTCTGTATAATAGGCTCCAGTTTCATCCACCTCATTAGAACTGATTCAAATGTATTATTTTTAATGGCTGAGTAATACTCCATTGTGTATATGTACCATAGCTTTACTTAAAAAAAAAAAATAATATATATATATATATCTACATGTAGAGCAATTCTTGCTGAAAATTAACTGCAGACTGGTAGAAAGACTCTTGTAGCTACTGAGGCTTTAAGAAAAATTGCATGGAAACATGGAAGTGGGTAATAAGAGAGGACACATGAGATCAAGTCAGAACCTGTGCCACTGTAAGGGACATGGAGGGGGATTAAATGGGTAGAAGCCCTCCCTGGGGAGTGAGTGGTTTGAGTCATATATTGGGCACTGCCAACTGCAGCCCTGAAGTC
>NW_011493674.1:15414-16022 GCF_000754665.1 Bison bison bison | reverse complement strand
GAACACACACACAAAAAGGCTGTGTGAAGACAGAGGAAGAGTTGGAGTGAAGCATCTACAAGGCAGAGAAGGCCAGGCGCTGCAGGCCACCACCAGAAGCTATGAGAGAGGCCTGGAACTGACTCCCTCGGTGCCATCAGAAGGAATCAGCCCTGCCAACATCACAGTCTCAGACTCCTGGCCTCCTGAAATGTGAGAGAATAAATTGCTCTTGTCTGAAGGCGTCTCCTTTGTGGTACTTTATGATGGAAGCCCTAGGAAACTCATACAATTATCAACAGAGTAGTGATATAATCTGACTGATATTTTTGATTCATGAAGTCCGGGTTCATATTATTTGTATTGTTTTACATACTTACTGATATTGATTTCATACATGAAAGACTTGCCTACTAAAAGGTCACAAAGTTCTCATTTGAGTCCTTAATTTTTTATCCTTTTAGCTTTTGCCTGTAGAGCTCTGAGCATTTGAACATAATCTTTGTGAATGTCTAAAGGTAAGTACACAAGGAAATGGAGGTTTGTTTTTCCACATACGGATATTCCACAACCATTTGTTCAACAAAAGACTATCCCACCTCCATTGAATTATCTAGACTCCTCTGCCG
>NW_011493674.1:10810-11531 GCF_000754665.1 Bison bison bison | reverse complement strand
TGCAAAAAAGCTGACTCATTAGAAAAGACCATGATGCTGAAAAAGATTGAAGGCAAAAGGAGAAGGGGACCATAGAAGATGAGATGGTTAGATAGCACCAGCAACTCAGTGGACATGAATTTGAGCAAATTCCAGGAGACAGTGGGTCTCAGAGCCTGGTGTGCTACAGTCCATGGGGTTGCAAAGAGTCGACTGGACACAACTTAAGAGACTGAAAAACAACAACATTCTGGTATTTTATGTATAAATGTAACTATAAAACTGAGAAAATATTCCAAAATCAATACTGAATGGCAGTACACAACTTTCTTATTCTCCCACTTCTTTTTCTTTTAATTCACTCCTGATCATTTACTGTCTGTAGTGAGTTCCAGGCACACAATGAATATGAAAGAATCAGAGAAGTATTGTGCTCAAACACATAATAATATATATAAACTGATACACGCAGAGACCATGGAAATGTCCTGCTGATGGTATAAATCAAGAACCATGCCAGAAATCCAGGAGGAAGAATACCTCTCCTTGGGGATGCTGGGAAGGTTGCAGTAGAGGTGATGTTTGAGTCTTTTATTAAAATTTTCTGTTTATTTATTTTACTTTACAATATTGTATTGGTTTTGCCATACATTGACTTGAATCTGCCATGGGTGTACATGTGTTCCCCATCCTGAACCCCCCTCCCACCTCCCTCCCCATCCCATCCCTCTGGGTCATCCCC
>NW_011493674.1:10375-10710 GCF_000754665.1 Bison bison bison | reverse complement strand
CCCGGAACTTGCTTAAACTCATGTCCATTCAGTCATGATACCATCCAACCATCTCATCGTCTGTTGTTCCCTTCTCCTCCGGCCTTCAATCTTTCCCAGCATCAGTGTCTTTGCCAATGAGTTGGCTCTTCATATCAGGTGGCTAAAGTGTTGGATATTTCATCTTAACAGAAATCAGTTAAAATGCATAAACTGGAAAGGAAGAAATAAATGTGCATTTATTTACAGACAAAATGATTTTCTTAAGTAGGAAGTTCAATGGGATCTACAAAAGAGCTATTACAATTAATTAGTGAGTATAGCAAGGTTTCAGGGTACACGGATACTCTTGAGAG
>NW_011493674.1:9842-10275 GCF_000754665.1 Bison bison bison | reverse complement strand
TATATTGTATTGATATTTTTCTTTCTGGCTTACTTCACTCTGTATAATAGGCTCCAGTTTCAACCACTTCATTAGAACTGATTCAAATGTATTCTTTTTAATGGTTGAGTAATATTCCATTGTGTATATATACCACAGCTTTCTCATCCATTCATCTGCTGATGGAGATCTAGGTTGATTCCATGTCCTGGCTATTATAAACAGTGCTGCGATGGACATTGGGATACACATGTCTCTTTCACAGAAGGAAATAAATCTTAAAAATTAGGGCAGAAAAAAATGCAAAAGAAACAAAAGAGACCATAGCAAAAATCAACAAAACCAAAAGCTGGTTCTTTTAAAAGTTAAATAAAATTGACAAACCATTAGCCAGACTCATCAAGAAACAAAGGGAGAAAAATAAAATCAACAAAATTAGAAATGAAAATGGAGA
>NW_011493674.1:6274-6591 GCF_000754665.1 Bison bison bison | reverse complement strand
ACACTTTAGGCCCTGCCACCCACAGCCCCCCAAACCACCCCTAGCCCACACCCCGACCCCCAAGGCTGCCCAGCCAACCGGGGCTCCTGGAATAGGATACAACTGGAGAGGTCGGTTACTCAGAACTCTGGCTTCGGGTCCAGCATCTCCACCAGGCCCAGGAGCGTGGGGTGCCCCCAGGATCTGCCAGAGCCACCAGGGACTTCAGGACTGACAGCGTCACCAGGGCCATCTCAGCCACCAGTACCACCTGGCATGCTGTGGTCGTCACGTGCTGTGCCCGCTGAAAAGGCCATGGCAACTGCATCTTCATCAGC
>NW_011493674.1:5410-6174 GCF_000754665.1 Bison bison bison | reverse complement strand
ATAGGCGTGTGCCTGTGTGTGTGTGAGACAGCATGTACACAGGTGCATGCACATAGGGGGTGTGCATGTGTATGTGGAGGTGCATGCGCATAGGCATGTGCATGTGTGTGCAGGTGCTTTCACATGGTCATGGGCATGTGTTTGAAAGAGAAAGCAAGCACATGCTCAGGTGTTGCACATTGGTGTGTCTGTGTGTGTGTGTTAGAGTTTGTCATCAGGTGCATAAACATGTGTGTGTGCACGAGAGAGAGTGCATGGTTCAGGTGCATGCATGTGGGCATGTGTGTATGTGTGCGTGGGCACATATGCAGGGCCCCACCCTGGACGCATGAGGCCAGGGATTCAGAGCGGGCTATGCCTGCTCACCTGGGGAGGGAAGCGGGGACTGCTGTTGGACTCATTGGGGATGTCATGGGGATGTCATGGGGCTCTGGGCACACAGACCACAAGGGACTCTAGACTGTGGGCTTCCTACAGCCCCCCAGAAGCACGGGAGGGACTGGCTGGACCCAAGGGCTGCAGGAGGGGCAGTGACCCCCGGGACATCCCCAGTCTCTTGGCCCTCTGCTGACACAGCCTTCGTGGGTTCACCCTCCCCAGGAACAAAGTCGTGGGGCTCTCTGGGGGCCTGGAGGAGTCAAGTCAATAGGAAAGGTACAGCTGAGGGTGACAGCAGGACTGGAGTAAGTGTTTATCTCTTTCCCTATAACCCTCTGCCCACAAGTCAGCAGGGTCAGCTGATTCATTACAGTGGGGATCTTGGG
>NW_011493674.1:4870-5310 GCF_000754665.1 Bison bison bison | reverse complement strand
CTTCACTGTGTGCCTTGAACCCTCCCTACAGAGCCCAGCCCTGTAGTACTAGCAAGGCAACTCAGCATCAGCAGAGCGCCTGCGCAAATTAATCTTGGTCTTACCTCACGATTGGTTCCCACTGACAATGGGCGTCCCCTGCTGAAGCTTCACGTGTTCACATGCCGTGTCGCCCCAATGTGCGTGCAGAGACACATCCACGTTGTCTGTGCCCTCTAAGTCAGCCTTTCCTAAGGTCCGGAAACCTGATAAATGGCTTAGCTGTCGTGAGGCCTCTGGGTGGCGCTACACCCTTAGTGTGGGAGCAGCTCCTCAGTGCGCATGCCCAAACAGACCCTGCCCCACTCCTCAGTGCACACGACTATTTCCGGTCTGAGCCTGCAAACCCCAAGTGAACCCCGGTCCCTGTGCACCTCCAAGACTGCGCTGTTGCCAACCTG
>NW_011493674.1:3659-4770 GCF_000754665.1 Bison bison bison | reverse complement strand
TCTGAGGGCCGGGGTCCAGTGGGGACACCCTTACTGTGCTAAAAGCCGCTGCAAACATAGCAATAAAGATGTCATTTCCAGCCTGGCTGGGGAGCACTGTGTGGTTGGTCTCCCTCTGCCACCCCGCTGTCCTAAGATGCTTTCCCTCCTTCCCTCAGAGGATCTCCTCCTTCCAGCTCAAACTCAACCCACTCAAGGAGCCTCTCAACTTCATCAAAGTACTCAAATGGAATGCTTCTATCTTTGCCTTTGCTACCTGAGGAGGTTGTAAGGGCAAAACAGAAATTCAAGGGTCTTATGCCTGAAGACTAGAGACGAGAACGACTCTAGACTCTCTAGAGTCTCTTTCTGAGACTAGAACGATTCCAGCTACTTTTGGTTATCCATTCACCTTGGATGAAGCATTGTTTCAGACGCCTCAAGGTGTAAATGTCTGTAATGTCGATTGGTAAAATTATGTCCTTATTGGAGATTACTCTTTCGCATAGTTCTGTGTTACTTTTGCAGTCTTTGTCTTCCTGTACTGCATTGCTGCTCTTCTGCTCTATGTTGGTTAAACAAACCTGCATCATGATAGTTGAAAGCTTTCCATGACTGACTTTGTAATTACTATTGTTGCCACTTTTTGTGGTTGGTGTGCACTTCAACTTGGGTTAAAGATCTTAAAGATACTAAAATAGCTACCAGTCACTATATTGTCCAGGAACTTAAGCCTTGTAATCTTCAAGAAGTGATGTGTCATTTTGTCTGTGACTAATATGGGATGCCTAAATGTATCTGTGATCTTTGGCTTTCTGAATATGCTACTTTGGGGAGGAAATGCATGGTTTGTGTACAAGGAGACCAGCTTTCACAGTCCACCAAATAATTCTACTTCTCAAGGAGGTATTCCTCCTCCAACTGGAATATAATTGAAGGGAGAAGTCCAATCTATGAAATAAGTGTCTATACCATGACCTGTTGTCAACATCTTAAGAAGCACTTTTTGTTTCTAAAAAAAGTAATGGTTTTTTTCAATAAATTGATGGGTTTAAAATTTTTCTGCTTTGTTACATAAAACTTGTGCCTTTCCTACAAATTCAAGATGTAAACATATTCTCACATGTGAATT
>NW_011493674.1:0-452 GCF_000754665.1 Bison bison bison | reverse complement strand
AGATACCTTTGGCTATTCGAGGTTTTTTGTCTTTCCATACAAATTGTGAAATTATTTGTTCTAGCTCTGTGAAGAATACCGTTGGTAGCTTGATAGGGATTGCATTGAATCTATAAATTGCTTTGGGTAGTATACTCATTTTCACTATATTGATTTTCCAATCCATGAACATGGTATATTTCTCCATCTGTTAGTGTTCTCTTTGATTTCTTTCCCCAGTGTTTTATAGTTTTCTATATATAGGTCTTTAGTTTCTTTAGGTAGATATATTCCTAAGTATTTTATTCTTTCTGTTGCAATGGTGAATGGAATTGTTTCCTTAATTTCTCTTTCTGTTTTCTCATTATTAGTGTATAGGAATGCAAGGGATTTCTGTGTGTTGATTTTATATCCTGCAACTTTACTATAATCCTTGATTAGTTCTAGTAATTTTCTGGTGGAGTCTTTAGGCT
>NW_011493673.1:14893-15598 GCF_000754665.1 Bison bison bison | reverse complement strand
CTCATCACTGTTTTTTTTTTTTTTTTAATTATTTTTAACAGTGTTTATTGCTCTCTTAGTATGTGCCAAAAGTAATAATACACTGGGTACTTTGAGGGATGGCAAGCACCAAGATAAGTGAGATGTAGTGCTTGCCTTCAAGAAAGTAACATTGAACTTATTTTAAGTAATGTACAAGGCAATTGATAAAAGTAAGCGTGGGGTAAATGTTGGGGATCGATGGGAGCAAACAGAATGCTGAATGTGGGCAAGCAAGCACTCGCAAATTTTCCAACTTTAATGTTTGGGGCAGCATTGGTCTATTCTATACACAAGAATACTTCAGGACAGCTGGAAGAAAGAAGCAGCTCTTCTGTGCATTATTTAACCCCTCTCTCCTCAGTATTAAATATTTCTTTTTCTCCACAGACACTGAGAAGTAGCTACAAAGACATAGAAACCATGGCACCTGACCTCAAAAAGCTTACATGCCAGCTGGGAAGATGAGGCACACCTGTGGAACTAGAGACATCCTGACTGCAGGGGTGCTACATAAATAAAACTATTGGCATACCTTTTATGCTGCTGCTGCTGCTAAGTCACTTCAGTTGTGTCCGACTCTGTGACTCCATAGACGGCCGCCCACCAGGCTCCCTGTCCCTGCGATTCTCCAGGCAAGAACACTGGAGTGGGTTGCCATTTCCTTCTCCAATGAATGAAAGTGAA
>NW_011493673.1:10914-11422 GCF_000754665.1 Bison bison bison | reverse complement strand
ATATGCAGATGATACCACTCTAATGGCAGAAAGTGAAGAGGAACTAAAGAGCCTCTTGAGGGTGAAAGAGGAGAGTGAGAAGGCTTGCTTGAAATTCATTATTCAAGAAAACTAAGATCATGGCAACTGGTCCCATCACTTCAGGGCAAATAGAAGGGGAAAAGTAGAAACGGTGACAGATTTTATTATCTTGTGCTCCAAAATGACTGGATGGTGATAGCAACCCTGAAATTAAAAGAGGCTTGCTCTTTGGAAGGAAAGCTTTGACAAACTTAGATAGCATATTAAAAAAGCAGAGACATTGTTTTGCCAAAAATGTCTGTATAGTCAAAGATAGGGTTCTTCTGGTAGTCATGTATGGATGTGAGGTTTGGACCACAAAGAAGGCTGAATGCCAAAGTATTGATGCTTTCAAACTGTGGTGCTAGAGAAGACTCTTGAGAGTCTCTTGGATAGCAAGGAGATCAAACCAGTCAACTCTAAAGGAAATCACCCCCTGAATATTCGT
>NW_011493673.1:10336-10814 GCF_000754665.1 Bison bison bison | reverse complement strand
CTTTATAGTCCAACTCTCACATCCATACATGACTATTGGAAAAACCATAGCCTTGACTAGATGGACCATGTTGACAAAGTAATGTCTCTGCTTTTTAATATGCCATCTAAGTTGATCATAACTTTCCTTCCAAGGAGTGTCTTTTAATTTCATGGCTACAGTCAAAGATACCATACAATTGCACTCATTTTACATGCTAGTAAAGTAATGCTCAAAATCCTTCAAGCTAGACTTCAGCAGAATGTTAACTGAGAACTTCCAGATGTACAAGCTGGGTTTAGAAAAGGCAGAGGAACTAGAGATCAAATTGCCAACATCCTTTGGATCATATAGAATGCAAGTGAATTCTAAAAAACATCTACTTCATTGACTTCATGAAAGCTTTTGACTCTGTGGATTCCAATAAACTGGAAAATTCTTAAAGAGATGAGACTACCAGACCACTTCACTTGTCTCCTGAGAAACCTATATGTCAGTA
>NW_011493673.1:9467-10236 GCF_000754665.1 Bison bison bison | reverse complement strand
GCCAACTCATTGGAAAAGACCCTGACACTGGGAAAGATTGAGGGCAGGAAGAGAAGGGGACAACAGAGGATGAGGTGGTTGGATGGCATCACCAACTCAATGAACTTGAGTTTGAGGAAACTCCAGGAAATAGTAAAGGACAGGAAAGCCTGGTGTGCTACAGTCCATGGTGTCACAAAGGGTCAGACATGACTTAGCGACTAAACAACAACAACAAAGCATGGAGAAGGGAAGAATCAACGATGAGTCTTTGGGCCTGGATGACTGGGAGAATAGGGCTTCCCTGATGGTTCCATTGTAAAGAATCTGTCTGCCAATGCAGGAGAGGTGGGTTCAATCCCTGGGTTGGGAAGATCCACTGGAGGAAGAAATGGTGACCCACTTCAGTATTCTTGCCTGGAAAATCCCAGGGACAGAGGAGCCTGGCCAGTATAGTCCATGGGATGGCAAAGAGTCAAAGAAAACTGATAATGCACACACAAAGCACGCAAGTTCTGAGAATGACAATTTGTCATTCACAGAACTGAGAAGCACATCAGAGATAGGTGAAGGTGGCCAGCAGAAACCTGGAAATTTAGAACTAGGAGTCAGGAAGCCTGATTATGGATGCATGATTATGCATGATATTTTTTTCTTCACTTTCTTGGAACATTCAATAATGTAGGCAGAAATAAGAAAATCTGTAATTGAGGGCATGTGGGCTACTTTAAGAATCAGCTCAAAGGACAAAAATGAAATAGTGATTTATTTATTTATTTTTTTAATCTTC
>NW_011493673.1:5948-6305 GCF_000754665.1 Bison bison bison | reverse complement strand
CCTTCTCCAGCCACTGTTCTCCCTTCCCTTTCCTCTCAAACCCCTTCAGAGACTCTCCCCTTTCCTATTGCCAATGTCTCCTCCTCTTCTTACTCCTCTACCACCACCATGACCATTGCCACCACCATGCCCCTTCTGTGATGCCCTAGTTAAGCATTAACCAACAGAATGTTCTGTAATGATCAAAAGGTTCCATAAACTTCTCTGTCCAAGATAGTGGTCACTAGCCACACATGGCTCGTGAGCACTTGAAGTGGAACTGTTATGATTGAGAAAATAAGTTTATATGTTTTTTTAATTTTAATTGATTTAAGTTAACCACATGTGGCTAAGAAGCTTCTGAAATATGGCTGGTGT
>NW_011493673.1:4525-5848 GCF_000754665.1 Bison bison bison | reverse complement strand
TAAGGTTGCTGCCAAGTCACCCCAGTTGTGTCTGACTCTGTGTGATCCCACCGACGGCAGCCCACCAGGCTCCGCTGTCCCTGGGATTCTCCAGGCAAGAACACCGGAGTGGGTTGCCATTTCCTTCTCCAATGCATGAAAGTGAAAAGTGAAAAGTGAAGTGAAGTCGCTCAGTCGTGTCCGACTCCTAGTGACCCCATGGACTGTGGCCTACCAGGCTCCTCCATCCATGGGATTTTCCAGGCAAGAGTACTGGAGCGGGGTGCCATTGGTATTTAAACTCAATTACCCATATGTGGCCATGGGCCACCATATTGGGCAGCAAAGCTCTAGTTCTTTCTTAGGCAGAAAAAAGTAGGGCACGTCTGGGTCTTTAACTTCACTTTGTTGAATACAGGAGATGTTAGGAGTGATTCAGTGACTTCCTCAGAATCTGCCTTGCTTAGGAAAAACTGGAAAGGGTGGGGAGATGGAAAATAACTAGCATTTTCTTTATTTTCATAGGTATGTACAGAAAAACCTAGAAATACGTAAATGAAATTAATGTTTAGGTTAATTTCTAGTAATTAGCTAATTGATGACTTCTTTTTAGTTTTCTTTTACTTTGTGTTTCCCAAGTGATGCAGTGTGGGTGTTTATTACATTTTGTTATTTAGAAAAAAATATATAACATTATTAAAATATCTCTTCTGTATGATTTTTGAAAAGCAAGTTAGAGGAGGCATCTCTTCTAAGGGTTTTGTAACCAACTCCCAGAGCAGCCTCTCGTTTGGTGAATGGGGAAGAGGCTGATAGATGTGGGTGGGGGTTTGTGTGCTGGAGTAGGGCCCGGGAACTGTGTGTGTGTGTGTGTTCTCCCAGCTGCTTCCTCACATCAAATAGCTAACCAACCAGAGCTCCAAAACCAAGCCAATTCCTGCTGTCATCATTGATGAAGCCTGTACACAGATGGAGAAGTAAATAAAAGGGAGAGGTGGTGAATTTTCTATATTTGACCCAGTTACTATTTTTGTTGAATAAGGAGAGAAAAGCTTGGGATTTCAAGCATGAAGAAATAGATCCTGATTTTGTGAGCAAAATCTTGCTGTTCTCTTTTAGCCTGTTCTGGATATGCATATCCTTCATGGAATCTGGGCAGAATTTAGCAGAATCCATTTGGACAGAGGAGCCTAGCAGGCTACAGTCCACAAGGTCACAAAGAGTCAGACATGACTGAAGTGATTTAGCACGCATGCATGTGGACTCCAAGTTGTGACCTTACAACCCAGACCAGAAGAGGGGCTGTTTGAGGTCAGCACAGCGGAGCCACCCAGAGGGTCTGAA
>NW_011493673.1:0-1065 GCF_000754665.1 Bison bison bison | reverse complement strand
TCCAGATTCATGGACAGAGGAGCCTTGAGGGCTACAGTCCATGGGTTGTGAAGAGTTGGACATGACTGAGCAACTAAGCAACTACCACCACAGACTATTTTGGAACTCTAGCAGAGGAAGGCAGCCCTGTACTACTTTTTATATGAATCCTGTTTTCATAAGCTTGTCCAGATGCAAATGTTATTGGTTTCTCCTCAGTGTGGCTTCCATGTTTGAGGGTGTTGGAGGAGCCTTTGTAAAAATCTCAGTGTCTAAGCTGTCTCCTCAGTCAATTAATTCAGAATTTATAGGGCAGGATGCAGCCTAGGTACTTGGAGAAATTCCCCAGATGATTCTAATGTATAGCCAGAGTTGAGAGCCTCTTGCTGTTGAATAATCTGAATCCTTAAGAGCTGAACGTAAGCACTTGTGACCATCATAGATCACCAGAGACTTCTGTTGCTAGAGATGGAACCTCAAGGGTCAGGGTGGCAGAAATTCCAGGTGACTTCCTAGAATCTGATGAGCCACTGGAATATAATAAATCTTTTGATTTGCAGTGTGTTGTGCATAGCCATTGACAACTTGAAAAGTTTTGGAAACTATTGGTCCTTCACTAAAATCTAATTGTGTTGTTTATATTTGCTCATCACTGGTCCCCTCTCCACATTTTGTCTCTGGAGTACAATGTCATGATTAAGAGTCTATGGTTAGAGAAGAGCTGGTTTTGACCCCTGGCTCTGTCACTGTCATGTGTCCTAACTTTGTGACATTCTCTGAACCTCAGTTTCCTTACCTATAAAACAGGGGTGTGAGTACCTACCTCATGGGATTAAAAAAAATTTATTGGAGTATAGCAGTTTCACAATGTTGTCTTAGATTCTGCTGTACAGAAAAATGAATCAGCTGTATGTATACATATATTCCCTCTTTTGGGGGATTTCCTTCCCATTTAGGTCACCACAGAGCACTGAGTAGGGTCCCCTGTGCTATACAGTAGGTTCTCATCAGTTACCTACTTTATACATAGTAGTGTATATATGTCAATCCCAATCTCCTGATTCATCCCACGCCCCTTTCACCCCC
>NW_011493672.1:10679-13185 GCF_000754665.1 Bison bison bison | reverse complement strand
TTCTTCACTTTTCTGCCATAAAGGTGGTGTCATCTGCATATCTCAGGTTATTGATATTTCTCCCGGAAAATCTTGATTTCCAGCTTTGTGCTTCCTCCAGCCCAGCGTTTCTCATGATGTACTCTGCATATAAGTTAAATAAGCAGGGTGACAATATACAGCCTTGACGTACTCCTTTTCCTATTTGGAACCAGTCTGTAAGGAATTCAAGGGGCAAAATAACTTTACTCCTCTTTGTGCTTATACCCTATCCTCCTTTCTGTTCTCACATCCTAATGAGTTTGAGAACAGACCCATCTCAAAGGCTCTCTTCTATTTTTCTCCATTAAAAATCTTGAACACAGTCATTCCTAACTAATCAACTGTCTTTTGTTGCTTTTCACTTGCCTGGTCCTTCCATGACAATGGCCTTATAAGCAAAATAAATTTAAACTTACCAATTCATACTTAACACATCTCCATTTGAGTCCTGTATTAGTTATTATCAAATTCTGTGATCTCATCAGTCCTGTACCCTGATCTAAATCATTGAGGATCCAAAAGAGCTTTTATTAATATTATGACTGTTTCTAATTATCATTTAGAAATTAAAATGGAAAAATTTTAAAAACACTTATCAATTGACATAAAATGATACGGGTTTTACTGTTGTAAACCCATTAAACTTTTATAACTCTTTATGAAAAATAGTAATTATATTTTTAAAACAAAAATTAGTGAGATGAGTGTTTTTGAAAATCTCAAAGTCTGGCTTCATAGAAGACAATGGACATATCATATCTGCTTCTGCATTTAAACTGGTGTAATGTTTAGTTTGGGATGATGCATATGAATAAAATCTGGCCTCATACAGGTATAGAGTTTGAAAAGAGAGGAGTATTTTAATAGTCTTTTCAAGTAATTATATGTATACTTCTTCAATACTACACCCAAATAGGCAAGTGGAAGTTTCTTAAAGGTTAATTGTGATGTAAAATTTGAAACTATTATCAATGTTCTTTTTGTTCTTTGCTACATTAAAATCTTGCATGCTAGATCATCTTTGACTTCATAGGCTCCTTTTAAAGAGTATTATGTATTCCACAAACCATGCTTAGAGAATTGCTGTCCTGGACAAACATTCAGGCCTAAATAACTTCCTCAACTCCTTTCTTCCTGAATGGAGCTCCTTTCATACCTAGTGTTTTCCCATGTAAAGGACTTCTTCCTCAGTATAGACATAACATAGAAAGATCTTGGTCAAAAGCAGAAATATTTGATCATATCACTTCTCCCATAAAAATCTTCTCAAAGCAGTAGATCTCCTGTTGACCCTTTTAAAAATTTATTGATATCAGAGAATCATCTCTATGACTTACATCAAGGAGTAGAACGAGGAAGTTGTCAAGATTATAAATATTAGTGTAACTGGTCAGTGAATAATTACTAAATATGTAAATCTGATTTCACACATTTATAGTTTTTACTAGCTAATTCCCTATCTCTTGATTATAGATGTTAGCAAGTGAAAATATAGACTTAATTAGGTTTCTTGATATGAAAAATAATCAATTAAATATTCAGGCATTTGCAAGAAATTCAAATACATGAGAATTTTACTTACTGATGAATTTTAATAAAGTAAGATGACCATAACTTATTTATATATAAGTTCCTTCCCATAAATAGAATTATTGGTAGTCTTCTATAAAAATGAGTTCATTTGTAAATGAGTTCCTTTATTAACATCAGTTCAGTTCAGTTCAGTCACTCAGCCTTGTCTGACTCTTTGTGACCCCGTGAATTGCAGCACGTCGGGCCTCCCTGTCCATCAACAACTCCCAGAGTTCACTCACACTCGTGTCCATTGAGTTGGTGATGCCATCCAGCCATCTCATCCTTTGTCGTCCCATTTCCCTCCTGCCCCCAATCCTTCCCAGTATCAGAGTCTTTTCCAATGAGTCAACTCTTCGCATGAGGTGGCCAAAGTATTGGAGTTTCAGCTTCAGCATTGGTCCTTCCAGTGAATATTCAGGACTGATGTCCTTTAGGATTGACTGGTTGGATCTCCTTGCAGTCCAAGGGACTCTCAAGAGTCTTCTCCAAAACCACAGTCCAAAAAGCGTCAATTCTTCATATCACATGGTAACACTCAAAAGTAATCATCTGCTGTGGTAGAGGCACTAAACAGCAAAGTAGACAGTGACCTACCCAACCAGTTATGTTGGCAGTCCTTGTCATCAGCCCTGGTGCTGAAACAAAATAGCCAAGGTGACAGAGGTAAGGTGATGTTTTCCTAACAACATGGACTCCCACAGACCAAGATTGACCTTGCTACTGCAACCAATGATTATCCAATCTGGCAGCAGCACAAACTAGTTACTATCCTTAATATGCAGAGAAGGCATTGGCGACCCACTCCAGTACTCTTGCCTGGAAACTCCCATGGATGGAGGAGCCCGGTGGGCTGCAGTCCATGGGGTTGCTAAGAGTCAGACACGACTGATCGACTTCACTTTGACTTTTC
>NW_011493672.1:9073-10579 GCF_000754665.1 Bison bison bison | reverse complement strand
GGTTGTTTATTAAAGTAAACATGTTTTGGGAAATAAAAGCAGGTTTTTCCTCATAACCAAACATATATCCCTGCATTCTATAGATGTCCTATTAATAGAAGATACATAAGCCAACAGTTTCTGCTGCCAAGGTTGTCATCTAGTGCTAAAACAAACAAATGCAGAGACATGACAACAGGGAAAAAGAATATAAGTCTGATAATCCAACTGTATCTCTATCTCATATAATACAGTTCCAATTTATTCCTATACTTATTTTTCTTGAGAGTAATTATTTTAATGTAAGTTGTAACCCACATTCATTTTATCTCAACTTAGAGGTAGAGGAAAGAATAGGAAATCATAATATTTCACCTAGTAAGAGTCACCTCTCTTCAGGATTTTGCCAGGACTGGAAAGGATTTTGAAGAAAGTGTGTCCCCAAATTACTAGTAGTTGAGTTGTATGGATACCTGTGCTCCTACAGAGGAAGTTTACCATTCTGTTCTTTAGCAGCAATTTTGTTCAGGCCTTTTAAGATGAGAAGTAATCCTGTTATTCTGGTAGCTGAGATACACCCGTTGACCCATTTCTAGTCTCTCTCTTAGTCACTGTGATAAATTCTATACAGGAAAAGAAAAAGCAAATAAACTCGCAGATGTCTTGATACAGCACAGAAGCCCATGTTGTATGTGTGCATCTTTCTCTGTGTGTGTATGTGTCTGTCTGTGTCTGTGTGCACTTCAGTTGTGATAAGAACTTACCCACTCTTTCTCATGCTAAAAATTCACTTTCAATTGTATTTCAACTCACTGCAATTCAGAATTTTCAGATGATATACAGACAACATCGAAGTTAAAGTGTTGAAAGCACAGACCAATGTAAATTACTCATAATAAAAGACAGACACTGGATCCTCTTTAGTTAAATAAATATACAAGCTGTTAAAATACAGAAGCCATTAGAGCATATCAAATGAAATGTCTGCTTGTTGAGAAAAAGTACATACTGTATGAGAAAGTCATTGCCTAAAAAGCAATATATAAATGTGTATTAAAAGGATTTGTTCTTGTTATTCACCTCTACATAAGCATATTTGAAACTACTTTGTATTAAGTATAAATGGGTAGTGTACCTGCCCCTTAAGGTAGGAATTACAATACAGTTTGCCTTTTATAAATAAATTTCTTTCTTGTAACAAAATGCCCTAAATTGATTTAGATTCTTCAAAGTGTGTATTGTATTACATTTTATTTCAGTCAATTCTATACCCAAGAGTGAATGTCCAAAGTATAAAAGATCAGTGCATTTGCAATATAACAGTTGAATATTGCAGGAGTCATGTTCTAACACTGAAAGGTCAAATTATAGGAAAGCCTATAAAAATGTGAGGAATGTGACTATGTTTCTCCCTCAAGGCTAGTGGAACTCTGGGTAAAATTTTACCTTTCAGTTTGTGATAAACTTCTTTGCCATGAAATTAAGTGCCTGTTTCAGACAAGAGTTTTAAATGAGAGAAAATCAATT
>NW_011493672.1:7552-8066 GCF_000754665.1 Bison bison bison | reverse complement strand
AGTTTCTGGTCATATGTTTAGATCTTTAATCCATTTTGAGTTTATTTTGTGTATGGTGTTAGAAAGTGCTCTAGTTTCATTCTTTTACAAGTGGTTGACCGGTTTTCCCAGCACCACTTGTTAAAGAGATTGTCTTTAATCCATTGTATATTCTTGCCTCCTTTGTCAAAGATAAGGTGTCCATAGGTGCTTAGATTTATCTCTGGGCTTTCTATTTTGTTCCATTGATCTATATTTCTGTCTTTGTGCCAGTACCATACTGTCTTGATGAGTGTGGCTTTGTAGTAGAGCCTGAAGTCATGTAGGTTGATTCCTCCAGTTCCATTCTTCTTTCTCAAGATAGCTTTGGCTATTCGAGGTTTTTTGTATTTCCATACAAATAGTGAAATTATTTGTTCTAGCTCTGTGAAGAATACCGTTAGTAGCTTGATAGGGATTGCATTGAATCTATAAATTGCTTTGGGTAGTATACTCATTTTCACTATATTGATTCTTCCAATCCATGAACATGAGT
>NW_011493672.1:6457-6783 GCF_000754665.1 Bison bison bison | reverse complement strand
TGTCAAAGGTTTTCTCTGCATCTATTGAGATAATGATATGGTTTTTATTTTTCAATTTGTTAATGTGGTGTATTACATTGATTGATTTGCGGATATTGAAGAATCCTTGCATCCCTGGGATAAAGCCCACTTGGTCATGGTGTATGATTCTTTTTAATGTGTTGTTGGATTCTGATTGCTAGTAATTTTGTAAGGATTTCTGCATCTATGTTCATCAGTGATATTGGCCTGTTAGTTTTTCTTTTTTTGGGGTATTCTTTGCCTAGGTTTTGGTATTAGGGTGATGGTGGCCTCATAGAATGAGTTTGGAAGTTTACATTCCTCTG
>NW_011493672.1:3773-6357 GCF_000754665.1 Bison bison bison | reverse complement strand
TCTTCACAGTTCAACTCTCACATCCATACATGACCACTGGAAAAACCATAGCCTTGACTAGACGGACCCACTGACTCTAATCAAGAGGATAAAGTAGGACAGCTTACATGATGGGGGTGTAGAGAAATGTGTGTGGAATCCAAGTGACTCACTTGAGTGAGCCTTGGTATCCCCTTGGCCGAATGTGAATGTAAAGAAACAGGTATGACCACCCTCTTATGAGAAGGACTGAGTGACCAGGGAACTCAGGAGTGAGGATCTAGGTCATGACACCGGGTAAGTCACTGAGGTCAATATATGTGGTAGCAGGTGGTAGGTTATGTAGAGTGAAAATGGAGGAAGGAGATGAATAAAGATTGTAGCCCTAGAGCTCAACTGCAGCACCAGGGACTGTAGTTTATTTCACTAGCCTCCTCCTTCTAAGTGTTCCCATGGAAAAGAGATGCCCACTGGAATTTTGTAGGCTGTTCTCCAAACATGCATAGAGATGTGGATTTATGAGGTATGTGGTGTGGACTGTGGTAGACATGGAGATACACCACCCAGATCCATTTTTAAAGAAAGACTTGCTGCTCAGCTAGGGGGAGTATCTGCATGCAACCTCCAGCTGTCAGCCTCTTCAGGGTCTGTTAGCTGTAGAGAACTTGCTCATCTGAGGTCACATCCTCCCCCAGAATAGCCCACATCTCTCCCTAAGCAAAGCAGGAATATAAAGGTCCAGCCACTACAACCCAAGATGACACATTATGAAAGGCGTTGCTCACTCCAGAGCTTCCTACATCACAGTTTAATTGCTTCCTCTCCTCTCATAAACATCTTGTCTCCAAACTCTGTGGCAGCAACTGCTCCTGCAGAATTTAATTGAAACAAAAAATTTAATAGTAATTTTTATTTAGATCCAGACACTTATGGTAGTAGTGCACACTATTATATTCCTTTGAATTGGTGAAATACTCTCCTAGAACATGAAAATGTCACTATTAGTCTAAATTCACCTTTAAAGGCATTTTAATAATTATGATATTGCCAAAGGTAAACATTCAATTTTCACATTTTCACTATCTATGAGATACCAGGAAGGACATTAAAATTATTTGATAACAAGATAATTTAATCAAAAATACCTACGATATTTTGACCATTCAAGCTAATAGAAGTAGCTTTGGTACAGAAAAAGTTATGTTTGACTCCTTTGGCTGTTTTTATTCTTTTTTACACCTTTGAATTGAATACTTAGAAATATTTCAAAATCACTTTGCACAATTAATACAGAAGGACTTACATATCAATTGCTTGACTTAATTTTTTCTATATTACTAATTTGAATACTTGATAATATTTCAAAGCCATTTACCCAGTAAAAAATACGCTAAATTATTTATGTATGTGTTATTTAGGTCAGAGTATTTCCAGAGGTAAGACAAAATTAATATTGGTATTTGAACCCCCTATGGATGGTCCTTTTTTCTCCAAAGTTCATCATGGACTCCCTTTAAAAGATGCATTTGGCAGATGAAAAGCACAGATGACCTGTCCCAGAGCACATTCCTAATAGTTACATCTGGAGCTGATGTTATTTTCCTGGATGCATTAGCATTCAGTTGTGTGATAAATATCAACTGCCTGGAATTTCTAAGCTTTATAAACTTGCTTAGGTGATTTTGCACTTCTAGTCTTCAACTTTTTATCATATTCTTATGGCACTTCAGGCGGAATTCTTTCCTCTAAGTAAAATTTTATGATAGAGAAGGGGAAGTTTCATCATATCACAGTCTGAATTTCAACTTTCCTGCATGAGTGAGAATGATAATTTGGAAGTAATTCACAAACAACTAGACGATTTTTCAGAATCAGGAATGGTGATGGCATAATAACCAAACGGTTGTATCAATAATCAGATATGAAGTTTGCAAAGCCAGTCATTTACCATTATTATTAATATAAAAATAAAATTAACAAATCCTTGTGCATACATCATATCAATTGATCCTCAGAAACATGTGATCTTTGTAGGGTTTTTGTGCCTGTTTTATAGAAGGAAGTACTGGGACCCTGAGAAACTGTAATTAATGCAGGAGAATTTAACATAAATAACTATTAAGCTATGATAAAGGAATAATTATAAAATGTAAGAGAATTTAATATACTACCCTATGACTGAGAAGAGAGTATCCCAAGGAGGTACCAGCTTGGAAGGGGACCTCCTACCCCAGGACAAGCATGCAGATTTCACTGGAGGAAAGTAGAGTGGCAGCTCACTGGATGGCATGAAAGCTTGCTGCTTTCTCTAGGCAGAGCTGGGTCAATAGTCAATGGTCAAGCAAGCAAGCATTGTAAGGTGGTGGGTACAATGGGTGTGCAGAATAGAGTGTGAGCATCCGTGCCAAAGAAAGGCTGGGACCATTTGATCTTACTGTTGGGAGGGCCGGGGAAGATGATCAACAGGCAGAGCCAGAGCTGTGAGGTTGCCAGGAGACCACATGTTCTTCACAGCTGGATGGGGCAGAATAACACCTGAGGTCCTCATACTCGCATCTGGGACCAGTGGCACAGCAGCAGGAATCAGTAGAAATTTTTCCCTTCT
>NW_011493672.1:2993-3673 GCF_000754665.1 Bison bison bison | reverse complement strand
TTCCCTTCTGCAGTGTCACTACAGCGACCTCTAGTGAGAAAACTTATCATCGTGTTTGCCACAAAGGAGAAATGCTTTAAGAATTCTGTCCATCATTGTAAGAGTAGGTATTGAAGGGTGAATCTGGAGCTACTAAATAATAAATTAATGCAGTCATGACCTTGGGTAAGGCAGCTTTTTTATGGCAGAGAGTAGCTCTAGGAGAGGGACTTGGGTGTCTCTGTAACACCTCTAGCCCCTGGGGAATTGAGTGCCTCTGTTCCAAAGGGAAAATCTGAATGGCTTACCACAGTAACCATTACAATCATTAATCTATAAATCAATGCTAAGACGCTGTCTCAATTGTGATATATATATGTATGTCCCCTTTAACTAAGGTAAACTAATAGGCTTTTAATTATTTCCCTCAGTGGTGTTTTCTCAAACCTTTTTTTATTAATTAGTGTTGCCATTAAAATCTTTAGCCTGAATATGGAATGTATAAAAATTTAATAATAGTACTAATAATTATCAAACTGAATATTCTTTGCCCATTGCCTATTTTTAGGCAATCCCTAAATTCTGTAATAAACTTTCACCACATTCCCTTCCTTAAAGCTGTCCTTCCTTCGGAAAATTTTGGTATAGATACTGTGCTGCTATAGACCCATTATTTTCAACTGACTGGGCTGAATGGCAGT
>NW_011493672.1:684-1405 GCF_000754665.1 Bison bison bison | reverse complement strand
TGTATACTTGGCTACTTCTCCTATTAATTTCTATCCCTTTGAACACAGGATGCAGCATATTCTCTTGTTGTCCAGATTGCCTCTACCAAGCCAGAGACACAGCTGTGGTGTTGGTGTGGACTTTCATTACTCTTCACTAGAGCCAATACACCTGAAGACACTGGGAGGTTATATTCCCCCACTTCAGCAGCTCTAACAAATGACTACTGAGATACAGTAGTTCCCCCTGCCACCCCGTCTGTAGACTGGTGAAGCCCTGTGTTGAGATTCATCCTCCTCATGGGATCAGGCTGAGGCTAAAGTTCTCATGAAACCATGTCTTTGCCTAGGTTCTTTATCTTACATATTCTGCTTTCCTCTTCTCAAAATTTTTCTCCTGAAATCACTCCCTCAACAAGTCATCTTGCTGAAGAATCTCCATTTCTAGTACACTGACACACAGGGATTTTCATCTACAAATATTTGTAAACCTGAACTTGAGCCTGTGATGTGCTATGCTTAGTCGCTCAGTCGTGTCTGACTCTTTGTGACCCCATGGACTGTAGCCCACCAGGCTCCTCTGTCCATGGATTCTCCAGGCAAGAATACTGGAGTGGGTTGCCATGCCCTCCTCCAGGGGACCTTCCCAACCCAGGGATCAAACCCAGGTCTCCTGCATTGCAGGGCAGATTCTTTACTGACTGAGCCACCAGGGAAACCCAAGAATATTGGAGTGGGTAGC
>NW_011493672.1:0-584 GCF_000754665.1 Bison bison bison | reverse complement strand
ACTGGCGTCTCCTGTATTGTAGGCAGATTCTTTATCAGCTGAGCTACCAGGGGAGCCCAAACCTGAGCCTAGGCAAGTGTTGTTAAGGCATAGCACACTCAAGAAGTGTTTGCTTAGTGGGAGGAATTGAGTAATAATTTAAGTATATTTGATTAAAATTCTCCTGTCTTTCCTGCTTCATTGCCATGCTGCCTGGCTTCTCTCTCTCAGTTCCTGGTCCTGAGAAAAGGGTGATGCCTCAAATGGGCTCCTAATAAATACTTAGTTTCAGTTGAAGTTACCAGTCTTTGAGATCCCAAGCCATATATTTGCTTCTTAGATTTTGAATTCATGATTTTCTTAACTTCTTTTCTATCAGTTAGGCCCAGAGCTATCTGGATTGTGTGATCAATATGTAAGTCACATATAAGCAAACATTTATAGGAAGTGCGTAAGAGTAAAGAAACCATCATATTGTAAATGGCTTACATCAAAAGTCAAATTTGGTGGTCTTAAGGTTTTATCCAGTGCACAGATATGTTTTAATACTGGAGTGGGTTGCCATTTCCTTCTCCAATGCATGAAAGTAAAAGTGAAGTCACTCA
>NW_011493671.1:20158-21788 GCF_000754665.1 Bison bison bison | reverse complement strand
TGTTCATAGTGATGCTTTGTAAGGCCCACTTGACTTCACATTCCAGGATGTCTGGCTGTAGGTCAGTGAACACACCATTGTGATTATCTGGGTCATGAAGATCTTTTTTGTACAGTACTTTTGTGTATTCTTGCCATCTCTTCTTAATGTCTTCTGCTTCTGTTAGGTCCATACAATTTCTGTCCTTTATTGAGCAAAAAAGACAAAGAAGAATACCACTTAATGATCAAAGGATCAATCCAAGAAGATATAACAATTATAAATACATATGCACCCAATGTAGAAGCACCTCAATACATAAGACAGATGCCAACAAGTATGAAAAGGGAAATTAACAGTAACATAATAATAGTGGGAGTCTTTAATACCCCACTCACACCTATAGATAGATCAACCAAACAGAAAAGTAGCAAGGAAAGACATACTTCAAATGATTCAATGGACCAGTTGGCCCTAATTTATATCTATAGGACATTTCACCCTCAAACGATGGATTTCACCATTTTCTCAAGTGCACATAGAACATTTTCAAGGATAGATCACATCCTGCACCATAAATCTACCTTGGCAAATTAAACAAAAAATGAAATTATTTCAAGCATCTTTTCTGATCACAATGTTGTAAGATAAGATGTCAACTACAAGAATAAAGCTATTAAAAATACAAACATATGGAGGCTAAACAACACGCTTCTGAATAACCAGAAAATCATGGAAAAAATCAAAAAGGAAATAAAAATGTGATATGCATAGAAACAAATGATAATGAAAACACAGCAACCCAAAACCTATGGGATTCAATAAAAGTAGTGCTAAGGGGCAGGTTCATAGCCATATAAGCTTATGTCAAGAAACAAGAGGAAAAGCAAATAAATAATCTAACATTACACCTAAAGCAACTAGCAAAAGAAGAAATGAAGAGCCCCAGGGTTAGTAGAAGGAAAGAAATAAAAAAATTATGGCAGAAATAAATGAAAAGGAAACATAGAAGACTACAGCAAAAATCAACAATGCTGAAAGCTGTTTCCTCAAGAAGATAAATAAATTTGACAAACCATTAGCTATACTCATCAAGAACAAAAGGGAGAAGAATCAAATCAACAAAATTAGAAATGAAAATGGGGAAATCACAACAGACAACAAAGAAATACAAAGGATTATAAGAGACTACTATCAGCAAGTATATGCCAATGAAATGGTCAACTTGGAAGAAATGGATGAATTCTTAGAAAAATATAACCTTCCATAACTGAGCCAGGGATAAATAGAAAAACTTAACAGACTCTCACAAGCATGGAAATAGAAACTGTAAACAAAACTCTTCCAACAAACAAAAGCCCAGGACCAGATGTCTTCACAGATGAATTCTACCAAAAATTTAGAGAAGAGTTAACACCTATCCTACTCAAACTCTTCCAGAAAATTACAGAGGAAGGAAAACTGCCAAATCTATTCTATGAGGCCACCATCACCCTAATACAAAAACGAGACAAAGATGCCACAAAGAAAGAAAACCACAGGCCCACATCACTGATGAGCATAGATATAAAAATCCTCAACAAATTTCTAACAAACAGAATCCAACAACATATTAAAAAGATCATATATCCTGATCAATGGGCTTTATTCT
>NW_011493671.1:13828-16830 GCF_000754665.1 Bison bison bison | reverse complement strand
ATGCATGTATCTTTTCATTTTTAAATCTGTTTGCATGTATATTTTTTCTATGTAATTTTTGCAACTTTCATTTGAGTTTTATCTCTTGTTAAAATATAGCTGGATTTAGCAACCCCAGTCTGAGAGCATCTGCCATTTAATAATGAATTTACCTCACTGACATTACCTATTATGATGATTATATTTAGACCTATTTCTGTATCTTATTTGGTGTTTTTCTTTTTGCCAGTTTCTAGAGTTTTTTTTCCCATTTTTTTTTTTAATCGTTGTTGACAATCCTTGTTAGATTGACTGAGGTTTCTTTTTTGCTCTATTTTTCTTCTATTTTATGCTCATTATTACTAACAAATAATGAAACCCTAAGCCTAACCCTAACCTAAGCTTTACCTGAGCTCTGTAGAACATTCATATTGTGCTTATGGTTTATATCTTGGGCATATCTCATTGTTTTTCTGGTCACTTTCAGGGATCAACAGTCTAATTTTAAGTATTACAAACAGAAATCTAGTCTATTACTGCATTTTTAATCTCTCACTCTGCTTATAGTTGGATCTGACTCATGGTTGGAAGCCTGCAGTGAGAAGTAATCATAGAGAGGAGGTTATGTGTGGATGGATTCTTTCCTATTTCTTTAACATCCTTTTTATGCCTTTAGTCCCTGTGTTGACTAAGAAAAAGATATACAACTTGCCCCAATTTTATCTGGAGCAAAATGAGGACTGCAGCCCTGGAGGCAGCATCTCAGATAGCTCTGAGACTACTACTGTTATAGCCATGTGTTCTGGGAAACAAACTCACTCAGAAGGACAATGCAGATAGTGAAGTGCATTTTATTACACGGGTGGGCCCAAGGCAGAGTCTCCTCTTAGCTAAAGACCCCGACCAGCATTTATGAAAATCTTTTATACCCTATGTGTATATGTCTGAACCCACCACCCCAATTTCCTTGATACTTACATAAAACAAAGGAAGGGTAAATACAATCACAATACCCCCATCAATCATGTGTTAGGTGTTCAATCACAATAACCCCATCATTCATGTGTTAGGTGTTCAAACAGTTAATAATCTATAAGCCTGTGGTTACATCCCAATAGATACAGAAAGAATTTATGACCTGTCTAGAGGCAGGGGTGATTAGAGTATGTTTTCTCTTAGGTGATGAGTAACCTGGATATGATCTTCAAGATTCCCCTGTCCAGAGGGGTCTTCTCCTTCTATTGTAGTTTCCATAGGCACTAAGCAGAGTGCAGAGTCCATTGGAGAGGTGGCCGAGCATGATCAGCATGAACAAGCCTAAGATGGAGTCCAGCTCTGTCTGTTTCCTCCTTCGTTCCCCGCCTTGATGTTCTTAACTCATATTATGAGCATCATTCATAGGGATATATTGCACCCTGGCTCTCCAACCGCCAATTTAGGAGAATGGCATCAACCTTTGGGTTACAAAGTTCATAACACATTGTAAAATTCAGGGTCCACAAAGCAGAACTATCAAGGCAACTATAACAGTGGTAAATATGGTTTTCCACCAATCACCCTTCACCCAAGATAGGACTGAAATCCATAAAGGAATGTTTTCATTTGAAATTGCTTTTACCTGGTTTTTCATGTCATCTAAATCAGTTGATACATTTCCAGATAAGTCAGGAATGTATACACAACATTCAACCTTAATTATAGCACTGGTCCCTCCTTGAGCAGCTGTGAGTATGTCCAAAGCCATGTTATTATGAATTACCACTTTTCTCATTTGGATTTGCTCTTCATTTAAGGCTTGGATGGCTTTTGTTCTATCTAGGAGGGCCTGTTTTGTGAAATTAGTTAAGGCCTCTACTTTAATCATGATACCTGTTGTCCCTATAGAGGGTACGAATAAGGCAGCAATATACTCATACCATTGTAACACGGATCTTGTTCACCTAGCATGTAAATAAGGTAGATTTACTAGGGCTTGTTGTAGGTTAGGCTTTTGTTACACTGGCATTTATATCAAATATAACCCCATGACTCGAATCTATTGATGGTAGGTCTTACACCAAGAAAGCAAGGAGAGGTTATGATGGAAAAGAGAGAGGAAAGTCTCTTTTTGTCATCCCAGAAAAGAGCAGAGTGTTTTAAAATCTCCTTGGCAGAGTGGTGACACCCACCAAGAAAGTCCATCCATCACTGACAGGCATAGCGCTACATATCCAGCAGTTGGAAGTGTTGTGGAAGTCTGCGTAGGAATGTGCCCATGAGATGAAAACGTTGTCCTGAGTTGAAAAGGAAGTTAAATTCAAAATCATGTGATGGATTCGTGTTGATGTATGGCAAAGCCAATACAATATTGTAAAGTAAAACAAATAATAAAATAAAATAAAATAAAAAAAGAAAATATGGGGGGTGGGGTGGGATCATGTTGATGAGGCCAAGCAGCAGGAGTTGATTGTGCGGCTTCATCCTGAAGAGGCTCTTCCAGGATCTTCTTTTCCTTCTTCTTAAAGGCGGTCTTAGTCTCTTGAGGGTCAGCGGGGTCCCTCTGTGCAGTCCATTCAGCATTTTATGGGTCTGTGTGGTATGTTCTCTTCACCCTCATATGATGGATCCAAGGGACAATACCTGCAACTTTAACTGCAGTAGGGGTAGTTAGAATAACATAAGGGCCCTTTCATCAAGAGGCTAGCAAATCATGTTTCCAATCTTTGACCCATACTTGGTAACCAAGCGTAAACTCATGAATCTGTTCCCCAAGGGGGGATGACACCCTTTCTTGTACAAACTTAGTTACCCGATTTATTACCTTACCCAGTTCCATCTGCTGTGAAATCCTATCCCCCCTTACCTGAGGCAAATTTGTTGACACATGTTTTATTATGAGAGGGGGCCTCCCATACACAATTTCATATGGAGAATAGCCTTGGGACTGTGGGGTCATCCTGAGTCTGAGCAGAGCCATCGGAAGCAAGTCCACCCAGGAACAGTCAGTCTCTATGATCCACTTGGAGGGTCTCTTTAATGTCCGG
>NW_011493671.1:10016-12208 GCF_000754665.1 Bison bison bison | reverse complement strand
TCCAAGTCAGCAAACCCCACAACTGTGGGGGTTTCCTCTTCCTTCCATGCCTTAGGGCATTCATTCTTCCAGTGGCCAAAAGCTTGGCACCAGGCACACCTGTTTGGCTGTAATGGGGCCCGGGGCCTCTATTGGGACCGGTTGAAGGACTGTTCTGTCCCTGGGGCAGATGAAGTTTTTCGGAGGGCCCGAGATAGACTTTCCCAGAGCAGCAGCTAGCATTGTAAATCTCCTGTCTGTTCTCTTTTATTCCCTCTGGCTCTCTGGCAGAGTGCAGTCTCTGCTTACTTCCAACATCTCCCTCTCCTTCTTGTCAGTACTCACCGGGAGAGGTGGGTATAGCTTGGGCGGTTTGGCTGGAGCTGGATCCTGGAAGTGTTGGCCAGAGGCTTCTGTCATCGGGATTGGAGCCTGCCGAGGTGGCGGCTCTACGACCTCAGGGAGAGCTGGAGGAGGAGCAGCGGCTGCTGCAGGACTTCACCTGGCCCTAGATTGGACATTAAGGCGGCCTCCAGTCCTGGAGGAGCATTGGGAGTCAGGTGCGTCATTATCCAGTATGGGGGAGGGGTCAGGTGGTCTCCGTCCAAATCCTGTAAAACTTCTTTTTTTTATCATCAGTCAATTTTTGGGCCATTAATATTTTTCCCTTTCCCTTCTGGATACAGAACCTTGTCCAAGTAGGAGGGTCTTGAGCTAACCCTAGCCATGAGTCAATATATGGATATTGATCCAGGTGTCTTGGCTCTCCTGTGACTACTGAATAGACTGCTTCCACTATTTTTAAGTTCATGGTGTTCTCTGGTGGCCATCCTACTCCCATAGGGGGCCATTCAACCTCACAGAGTACGTGGAGCTGGTTAGGCTTCATCTTCACCCCGTAGTCTCCTCCTAATCCCTTCTTAAAAATTTTAATCATGCACTCCAATACAGTTGCCTTAGATTAACTTCCTTCCATTTTGCTTACCTTCTCAGACCTTCTTCTACTTTTCCTTTTTGTTCTGTCTACAAAGTTCTCAGTACCCTATGTACTTCTGATATTTCCACTCAATGACACTTAAATTGCCATTCTGCCTCCTTCCTAATTAGGTTGAGAAGAGCCTTACCTGACAGATCCCAGAAGGAGAAGGGGGATCACTGGGCCTTCACCTGCCTGTCAGCACAGCTGAACCAGAACACCAGGTGGTCCAAGACTGTTTGTCCCTTAAAGTCCATTCTGCTTTGGTGGGCTTGATCAGATGCAGATGAAAACACAGATGGGTTAAATATCTCATATCCCAGGCCATCTCCGGAAAAGCCAATTCATACTCACTTATGTATCCCCCTCCTTCTAGCCTAACAAAGCCGAGGGGGTCAAGAATTTCATAGCAGATCGGACACCTCCTGGGGGAGGGCAGAATATGAGCACACAAGGATCAGTTTCCTATCCTAAAAATCCCCTGGTGATCGCTGGTAATAATTTTCCCTGAGACGGTGTGGACACACCTTCTAAATGACCACAAATTTCCTTCCTAAACCCTAGCACACTCGTCGACCTGTGTACCAAGCAATCACTGCTGCCTGCCTATTCCAGGCTCCTGCAGCTCCGTGCCCCTTCTAGCCCCTTCCAGGGGGGTAATCAGGCCCCCTCTTCCACCCTACCGGGTGGGTTCCTCCTCACCCGAGCGCTCAGTTCTCTTGCTGCAGTTCACTACCTGCAAAAGTGAAGAAACCGGGAGTTGAAAGGCTGAATTCTTCCAGCGGGGCAAGGTACCTTCTCCCCTCTAGGAGATTCAAGCCCAAAGCCTCGGGGTGGCCTCAAATGAAACCTGTCTCCTCAAAGTGAGGTGTTTTCTGGCCCATGCGACAAATGTTATAGCCGCGCGTTCCGGGAAACAAACTCACTCAGAAGGACAATGCAGATAATGGAGTGCAGTTTATTACACCAGTGCGCCCAAAGCAGAGTCTCCTCTTAGCCAAGGACCCTGACCAGCATTTGTGAAAATATTTTATACCTCATGCGTACATGTCCGAACCCACCACCCCAATTTCCTTGATACTTACATAAAACAAAGGAAGCGTAAATACAATCACAATACCCCCATCATTCATGTGTTAGGTGTTCAAACAGTTAATAATAAATAAGCCTGTGGTTACATCCCAATAGATACAGAAAGAATTTATGACCTGTCTGGAGATAGGGGTGATTAGAGTAT
>NW_011493671.1:9241-9916 GCF_000754665.1 Bison bison bison | reverse complement strand
TTCCATAGGCACTAAGCAGAGTTCAGAGTCCATTGGAGAGGTGGCCGAGCATGATCAGCATGAACAGGCCTAAGATGGAGTCCAGCTCTGTCTGTTTCCTCCTTCACTCCAAAGCAGCCTTGGGGGAAAGTCAATATGTAAGGTTTTGGTGAAGGGGAAGTACAATACTATGAGCACTCATTTTACAAAATGGTTTTTGTTAGTCATGAGGATCTGATGTCACCATAAAGGGATTTATTGCTTCTCTAGATACGAGGAAATACAAGGATTGAGATCATAAAATCTGTTCCTAAAAATATCCAACTATCTAAAGACCTGTCCCACCAGATTCCCTGAAGCACAGAGTGCCTCACTCCACCCTGAACTCCCTCAAGGATAGTTGAAGGTCAATAGCTATAGCAGCATGGGGTTCAATCTCCATAGAGGCAGATGGCAAATTCCTTTGTTGTTCAGTCATTGACAATGCTCTTAAAGTAAAGTTGCTCAGTCGTGTCCTACTCTTTGCGACCCCATGGACTGTAGCTTACCAGGCTCCTCCATCCATGGGGTTTTCCAGGCAACAGTACTGGAGTGGGCTGCCATTTCCTTCTCCAGAGTACTTCCTGACCCAGGGATAGAACCCAGATCTCCCACACTGTAGGCAGATGCTTTACCATCTGAGCCACCAGGGCAATG
>NW_011493671.1:8811-9141 GCF_000754665.1 Bison bison bison | reverse complement strand
ACTTCATTATGACACAAACATCTTGTTCTGATGACAGTGGCTTTACTCTGGGTACCTCTCCGTGGTCTGCTGCAGCCCCCACATGCACACTCAGATATTGTACAGGAGGAATTTAGCAGCTCAGCCATAAGTAGCTGGTGAGCTGCTGGGGCTCAGTGTTGGGATCAGGCAGCCCCTAGTGAATAACTGAGCTGAGGTGGCAGAAGCACGAGGCCCTGGCAACTTCTACTCAGTGTGGGATGCCATCAATAGTGGAAGTTTTGATCCATCCAGAGCTCTCCACTGAGTTGGGCTGGGATTTTTCACATGCATGTATCTTTTCATTTTTAA
>NW_011493671.1:6339-6691 GCF_000754665.1 Bison bison bison | reverse complement strand
CAGGATATAAGTAATGCATAGTTCAGCAAGGGGATACAGAGCACAATTTGAAAACAAAGAACAAATTTAAACAATGACTAGTATAACTAGTTGTAATCCAGTTGCAGTAAATGAATGACCAAAGGAGCCAAAGTTGACTTAATGATCTATCTGCAGTTTCGTTGTACTGCCATACATACTTATGCATGGCTTAATCTTTGAGAGAAGCATATGTTGCTGGCAGGATCAACCAGGTAGAGAAAAAAATATATAAATGTTCCAAAATATACAATCTACAAAACCATTGAAAGTCATATTTAATTGAAGGAGAAGGTCTTTCTTACAGCTGGAAAATATAGATTTAAACCAGTAT
>NW_011493671.1:4633-6239 GCF_000754665.1 Bison bison bison | reverse complement strand
TTATGACATCTGTAAACAGTGAGTTTTACTTCTTTTTTCCCATCTGGATTGCTTTCACTTCTTTTTCTTCTCTGATTGCTGTGGCTAAAAATTTCAAAACTATGTTGAATACTAGTGGTGAGAGTGGGCACCTTTGTTTTGTTCCGGACTTTAGGGAAAATGCTTTCAATTTTTCACCATTGAAGATAATATTTGCTGTGCATTTATCACATATGGCTTTTATTATGTTTAGGTATGTTCCTTCTATGCCTGCTTTCTGGAGGGTTTTTATCATAAATGGGTGTTGAATTTTGTCAAGGCTTTCTCTGCATCTATTGAGATAATCACATGTTCTTTATCTTTCAATTTGTTAATGTAGTTTATCATATTGATTGATTTGTGAATACTGAAACATCCTTGCAACCCTGGGATAAAGCCCACTTGGTCATGATGTATGATTTTTTTTAATACGTTTTCGGATTCTGTTTGCTAGAATTTTTTGAGGATTTTTGCATTTATGTTCATCAGTGATATGGGCCTGTAGTTTTCTTTTTTTGTGGAATCTTTGGTTTTGATATTAGGGTGATGGTGGCCTCATAGAAGGAGTTTGGCAGTTTACCTTTCACTGCAATTTTCTGAAACAATTTGTGTATGATAGGTGTTAGCTCTTCTCTAAATTTTTGGTAGAATTCACCTGTGAAGACATCTGGTCCTGGCTTTTGTTTGTTGGATGTTTTTTATTACAGTATATATTTCTGTGCTTGTGATGGGTCTGTTAAAATTTTCTATTTCTTCCTGGTTCAGTTTTGGAAGGTTATACTTTTCTAATAATTCATCCATTTCTTCCCAGTCATCTATTTTATTGTCATATAGTTTCTGATGGTAGTCTGTTATGAACCTTTGTATTTCTGTGTTGTCTGCTGTGATTTCTCCATTTTCATTTCTAATTGTGTTGATTTGATTCTTCTCCCTTTTGTTCTTCATGAGTCTGGCTAATGTTTGTCTCTTTTATTTATCTTCTCAAAGAATCAGATTTTAGTATTGTTGATTTTTGCTATAGTCTCCTTTGTTTCTTTTTCATTTATTTCTGCTGTAATTTTTATGATTTCTTTCCTTCTACTAATCCTGGGGCTCTTCTTTTCTTTTTTTTTTTTTTTTCTATTTGCTTTAGGTGTAAAGTTAGGTTATTTATTTAATTTCTCTCTTGTTTCTAGATGTAAGCTTGTATTGCTATGAACCTTCCCCTTAACACTGCTTTTGCTGAATCACATAGGTTTTGGCTTGTTGTGCTGTCATTTTTATTTGTTTCTATGCATATTTTCATTTCTTTTTTGATTTCTTCCATGATTTGTTGATTATTCAGAAACATGTTGTTTAGTTTCCATATATTTGTATTTTTAATAGTTTTTTTATGTAATTGACATCTAATCTTACCATATTGTGATCAGAAAAGATGCTTGAAATTATTTTAATTTTTTTGAATTTACCAACTTTAGATTTATGGCCCAGGATATGATCTATCCTGGAGAATGTTCTCTGTGCACTTTAGGAGAAGGTGAAATTCATTGTTTTGGGGTGAAATGTCCTACAGATATCAATTATGTCTGACTGGCCCACTGTATCTCTT
>NW_011493671.1:0-1210 GCF_000754665.1 Bison bison bison | reverse complement strand
CTCTGCCTCTTCATTTTGTTTATATTGATGTGTTTGGGGTGGCCTTTCTGTAGGCTGGAAGTTTGTGTTCCTCTTTATTGTAGAAGTTGCTGCCTGTGGGTGAGGTTGGACTAGTGGCTTTCGAGGTTTCCTGGTTAGGGAAGCTTACATCTGTGTTGTGGTGTATGAAGCTGGATCTCTTTTCTCTGGAGTTCAATGAAGTGTCCAGTGTGAGTATTAGTTTTCCATGGCATTGATGTGACTTTAGGACGCCTTTATTTTAATCCTCAGGGCTGTGTTCCTGCGTTGTTGGAGAATTAGAGTGGTATGTCTTGCTTTGGAACTTGTTGGTTCTTGGGTGGAGCTTGGTTTCAGTGTTTGCAGGCTTTCAAATGAGCTCTTGTCAGTTAATGTTCTCAGGATTCAGGAGTTTTCTGGTGTTCCTAAGTTTTGGATTAACCCTCCTGTCTCTGGCTTTCAGTCTTATTCTTACATTAGCCTCAAGACTTCTCCATCCATACAGCGCAGTTGATAAAAAATCGAGGTTAATGGTGAAAAGCTTCTCCACAGCGAGGGACACCCAGAGAGGTTCACAGATTTCCATGGAGAAGAGAACAGGGAGAAGGGAAATAGAGGTGACCAGGAGGAGAAGAGGGGGATTGAAAAGCAGAGAGAGCAGCATAGCCAGTAATCAATTCCCTATGTGCTCACCACAGTCTCGAACACACAGGTTCATGGAGTTACTTAGAGAAGAGCCGAGGGAGGAAGGAAATAGAAGTGGCCAGGAAGAGAAGAGGGGGAGTCAATAAAGGAGAGACAAATCTAGCCAGTAATCAATTGCCTAAGTGTTCTCCAGAGCCTGGAACACAGAGAGAGATTCATAGAGTTAAGTAGAAAAGGGAGTGTAAGGGAAGAGACAGAGGTGACCTGGGAGAGAAAAGGGAGAGTCGAAAGGGGAGAGAGCAATCAAGCCAGAAATCACATCCATAAATAAAAATGGATACTGAAGATTAGATTCTTAAAGGTACAAAATTGATAACAAATACCAAAAAACAAAGATTTAAAATCTAGAGCTTAAACTCTCAAAAATGCAATATTAAAAATACAAACAAACAAAGAAAAATCCAAAAACTTTTCTTTTGTTTCTTTACCAACTGAGCTTCCGTGATAGCTCAGTTGGTAAAGACAATATATTGGGGGCCACACAGAGGCCCAGTGAGGAAAAAGAAGA
>NW_011493670.1:14616-15609 GCF_000754665.1 Bison bison bison | reverse complement strand
GAGGTGATGGGACTAGATTCCATGATCAATACTAATATTACTAGTCTATGAGATCTCCAAGGTTTGGAGCCCCTGCCCTTAACCATGGTGCTTGTATACGGAGTGGTTGATTTCTCCTGTTAAGACAATGCCTCCGTCCCAACAAAGAAAGGGAAGTGCTTGGCTAAGTGCCATCTCTGAGCTCACTGCCTGGAGGACAGCACACAAACCCAGGACCCACACGGAGACTATGCCACTGAGACGACCTGGAGAGGGAGAGGCATGTGGGTGGGAAGGAGGAAATGTGAGAGGCAGCTGGCTTCATAGGAAGAAAACAAACTGTGGACTCGGATTCAAATCAGAGCTCTGCCACAGACTGGCTCTGTGACTTTGAACAAACTGTTACAGCTTTCTGAACCTCATCCGTACAACGGGATCTTAATAGTAGTTAGTTCATAGAGCTGAAAAGGAGATGAAGAGATTCACGTGGAGCACTCAAGAAAACCTGGCAAGCTGTAGGTGTTCAATAAACATTTGCTACCATGAAGATGATGAAGACACTAATACAGCAGACAGAACAAAGAAGTAGAGGGATAAAAAGAGCCCACTGCTTCCCAGAAGCGAGGAGAATTTTCTCAGTGCCACAAGGACCGATGTGTCTTGAGCTCTCCCTCACTAGGGTCAATGCCAGGCAGCCAAGAAAGAAGGAGGATTTGCATGGCCCCTCACTGATGAGCACACGCACTCCAGAGCTATGAATACTGCTGATGCTGGAGACGGGCCTCAGTTCTGCTCTCCTACCTGAATCCCACAAAACCCATCAGATCAACTGCTATAAACTTCTGGTGCCATAGCAGGACCCAAATCAGAATTCTCCCCTCTTCCTGGCCACAGAAGGGAAAAAAATAGTTACTGAAGAAGTAGCAAAAGTTGGGGCTTTCCTGGTAGCTCAGTTGGCAAAAAATCCACCTGCAGTGCAAGAGACCCAAGACCAATGTCTAGGTCAGGAAGATA
>NW_011493670.1:10885-12447 GCF_000754665.1 Bison bison bison | reverse complement strand
CGACCCCATAGACAGCAGCCCAGCAGGCTCCGCCATCCCTGGGATTCTCCAGGCAAGAACACGAGTGGGTTGCCATTTCCTTCTCCAATGCATGAAAGTGAAAAGTGAAAGTGAAGTCGCTCAGTCGTGTCCGACTCTTAGCGACCCCATGGACTGCAGCCTACCAGGCTCCTCTGTCCATGGGATTTTCCAGGCAAGAGTACTGGAGTGGGGTGCCATTGCCTTCTCCGAATATACATGTTACGTAAGGTGTTTTTATTCTCTGCTTTTTTCAAGATTTTCTCTGTGTTTGGTTTTCTGCAATTTGAATATGATATGCCTAGGTGTGTTTTTTTTTTTTTTTCCTTTTGACGTTTATATTGCTTGGTGTTCTCTGAACTTCCTAGATGTGTTGACCTCTCACTAATTTTAGAAAAATCCCAGCTATTATTACTTCAAATACTTCCTCTCTTTCTTTTCTCTTTCTTTGCTTTGTGTAGTCCCATTATACCTGTTATACCTTTTGTAATTGTCCCACAGTGATTGGAAGATATTCTATTCTATGTTTTATTAATTTTTTCTCTACATTTCAGTTTGAGGGGGGTTCTACTGATAAATCTTCAAACTCTCTGATTCTAATCCCAGCCCTTTCCAATCATCTGATGCATCCATTAAATATATTTTTTATTTCTTTGCAGTTTTTTATTCTACTATTTCCTTTATATTCTTTCTAAGGGTTTCTATCTCTCTGTTTATATTACCCATCTGTTCTTGCAAGTTGTCCACCTTTTCCACTGGAGCCCTTAGCATATCGATCTATTTTAAATTCTCAGTCAGATAATTTCATATCTCTGCTATACCTGAATCTGCTTCTGACACTTGCTTTGTCTCTTCAGACTATTTCTTCTTTCCTTTTATCAGGCTATGCATCTTTTAGTTGTCGTTGAAAGCCAATAATGATCAGGTATTTGGAAGTACACAGGCCTTTGTATGACATCTTATTTTTGTCTGGCCAAGAGATATGCTGTGTTTACAGTTTTCTGTATCTGTAGTATCAGAGGATTCAATTTCCACAAGTGTTTTGTTTTTGCCTGCTGGCGTCTTTCGTTTCCCATAGACCGCTTCTTAAATAGAGTCTGAGCCTTCCGTTCTTTCATCTGTGACCCACTGCATTATAAGGAGACCTTGTTGATGTTTGGTCAGGTCTGGGTTGAGGAGACACGTTCTATAATCTCATCGTTTGGGCTCAGTTGTTTAGTGTCCCTGACCCCCTGGACTATGACCTTCACAAGTAGTCCTCAGCTTTTTTCTTCTCTTCTGCGAAGGTCAATGTCTAGGGGATTGGAAGTTTGGTAATTTCCCTTACCCCAAGTCCAAGAAGGCTCTGGTGAAGTCTTCTCCCTTGCTGGGTAGGCCATTGTTACGAAGAATGCTCTTGGCTTGTTTCCAGATGGTTACTTCTCCCCTCTTTCTTGGTCAAACAGGAGGCAATATTTCTCTGATCTTTACCAAGAAAACCTGTTGAGGATCCTAGGAGTAAACACCATGATTGTGGGGGTGGGGGTTGCTTCGATTAGGTTCCT
>NW_011493670.1:9595-10608 GCF_000754665.1 Bison bison bison | reverse complement strand
ATTTCATGGACTGTATAGTCCATGTGGTAGCAAAGACTTGGACACGATTGAGTGACTTTCATTTCCCCACACTTGGATACATTAAAATATCTGAAAAAAGTCCACTAAAAGATATGGAAGACCGTTAAATGCATTATTACTAAGTGAAAGAAGCCCGTTTCAAAAGGGTACGTGCTGAATGAGTCCATTTATATGCCATTTGGGGAAAAGGCAGAAGTATGGAGACAGACAAAAAACAGAAAAAAGATCAGTGGTTGCCAGGAGGAGGGAGGAGGGAGGAGTAGGAAGAACACAGAGGGTTTGCAGGGCAGTGAAAATACTGTTTGACAGTATAATGATGGATACACGTCCTTAATACATTTGTCCAAATCCATAGAAGGTACAACACCAAGGGTCCCCTGGTTACTTCTGCAAACTCCTTTGGAGCCTCTTTCCTCACTCCTGATATCTAGCCACTCCTGCACCTTTCTTAGATTCAGCATTTTGGCCCAGCAACTTTCATCCGGCTTAGGTATCCTTCAGGTTACGCTTTTGGGTCCCTTCCTGGAGTGGCCTTCCTTGACCTGACAACCCAAGTCAGAATCCATGTATTCTCTCTCCTTGTACCACGTTCCTTACACTGACACATCACCATTTGTGTATTTATTGGTTTACTGTCTGGGTCCCTGGTTGGGAGGCAAATTCCATGACAGGAAGGAAAGCATCTGTCTTTCTCCCTGAGGTCTTCCCAGCACCTAGCCCAGGGCCCAAATGGAATAGATGCTCAGTTGACACAGGTGGAATGAGTGAATAAAGGAGGTTTACTCACCCATTCTGTAGAGGTTGATGCTGTTATCTCTGAGTAGTGACGTACCTGATGCCACACAACTAGCAAGTGGACATGAATGGGTGAGATCTCAGAATTACAGTTCTTAGGTGAATAGGCATCTTGGAAAGTATTTGCTAAGGGGATGGAAAGTAGGGGTGGGGGAGAAGTGGGGTGTGGAGCAAGTCAGTTTGGAAGATTCCTGAGC
>NW_011493670.1:8259-9495 GCF_000754665.1 Bison bison bison | reverse complement strand
TACCCCGCCAGGCTTCTCTAACCACGGAATTTTCCAGGCAAGAATACCGGAGTGGGTTGCCATTTTCTCCTCGAGGGGATCTTCCTGGCCCAGGGATCGAACCCGTGTCTCTTCTGTCTCCAGCATTGGCAAGCAGATTCTTGACCGCAGAGCTACCAGGGCAGCCCTATATGGCCTTATGGATAGCCGAGAAATAAAGGTTAGTTATTATTATTATTATTATCATTTTCTGATGTAATAAGTAACAGGTGATCTTAAGAAAGAAACCAAGAGTCTATGGACTGAGAACGGGACCGGGGATTGTGTTTAGCCAGTTTGCTTTTCTTTTTTTTTTTTAATTTAAATTTATTTATTTTAATTGGAGGCTAATTACTTTACAATACTGTATTGGTTTTGTTTCTTTTTTGGCTTCAGTTGCCGGGTGTGTTGTTTCGGCGTCCAGTGTGTTTTGTTTGTCTGTTAATGTACAGGTTGAAAATCGTCTTTCTCGGGAGACTGGGGTTGTCATACACACTCTAATATATACATAATAGATGACAAAGAAGGACCTACTGTGTAGCAGAGGGAACTCAGTACTCCGTACTGAGGAAAGAATCTTAAAAAAGAGTGGAGACTGGTGAATGTTATGTGGCAGCCTGGATGGGAGGGCGATTTGGGGGAGAATGGACACGTGTATGTATGGCTGAGGTCCTTCAGCTGTTCACCTGAGATTATCACAATATTGTTAGTTGACAACAGGGAAGGTGTGACAAGACGTTTTATGGAGATTAAATCCCCACACGTCCTTTTTGTGTTTCTTTTTTTTGGTAAAGAACTTCCCTAGGAATGATATGGACCAAGTCAAAGAATGCTAGAGCTGGAAGGAATTTTTGAAATTAAACCGCCTTCTTGTTATTACATATGCGGAATAGGAAGCCCAGAGAGGATAATGACAGAGCACCTGAGTGCAGTCGGTTTCCAGTCTGGAGCTCAAGCTGGAAGCAGTATCTCTCAGGGAAAAGGAGTAGTGTGATGTTTAAAGATTTTATTCTATTCTTTATTAGGTAATTGTTGTAGGAAAAGTTGGAAATTCATGTTTTCATTTACCTTGGATCCTATCACTTCAAAATGATCGTTGTTGTCTTCTGTGTAATTTTCCAGATATTTTCATATATGTAAATACTGGTAAAATGCTGTTTCAACTAAAATTGGATCATATTATCCATGCTTTTTGCAATATAGTTCCTACCAGATGCA
>NW_011493670.1:2696-7379 GCF_000754665.1 Bison bison bison | reverse complement strand
GGAAGGTGTGACAAGACGTTTTATGGACATTAAATCCCCACAGCCCTTTTTGTGTTTCCTTTTTTGGTAAAGAACTTGCCTAGGAATGATATGGACCAAGTCAAAGAATGTTAGAGCTGGAAGGAATTTTTGAAATTAAACCGCCTTCTTGTTATTACATATGCGGAATAGGAAGCCCAGAGAGGATAATGACAGAGCACCTGAGTGCAGTCGGTTTCCAGTCTGGAGCTCAAGCTGGAAGCAGTATCTCTCAGGGAAAAGGAGTAGCAAGCTGTTCTCCTGTGAGTTTCTCTTGTGTCCGTGGGCCCACTATTTCTTGTTCTCAATAGATGTGGGAAAGAGCACAGAAACAGATGTTGTTGTCTCTCAAACTTGTATTTTTAATCTGGGAAGCTATCAAAGAGTCACACTGGGACAGATTTCAGGTTTATATTCCCACTTGAAGCTTTGGAAACTAGTCACTATTCCGACCAAAGCCTGTACAGTGTCACCCTTATTTGTCTCGGATGCTTGGGGCTAGTGCACTGGGACAACTCAGAGGGATGGTGTGGGGAGTGAGGAGGCAGGAGGGTTCAGGATGGGGAACACATGTATACCTGTGGCGGATTCATTTTGATATTTGGCAAAACTAATACAATTTGTAAAGCTTAAAAATAAAATTAAATTAAAAAAACACTTAAAAATTAAGGAATCAGTCACTCTGTTTTATTGGTTGATTTTGTTTCTTTGTATTTACATATTTTTAATTGAGTTATAGTTGATGTGCAATATTATGAAGTTCAGGGATACAACATAGTGATTCACAGTTTTTAAAAGTTATAGTCCGTTTATAGTTCTTATGACATATTGCTATATTCCATGTGCTGCACAATATGTCCTTGAAGCTTATTTATTTCATATATAGTAGTTTGTACCTAGGCATCCGTTACTTGGATCTTGTCCTTCCCGACTTTTTCTCCCCCACTGATAGTCACTAGTTTGTTCTCTATATTGGTGAGTTTAGTTTCTTTCTTTGGGTCATAGTCACAAGCTTGCTTTACTTTTTAGGTTCCACATACAAGTGATATCATACAGTGTTTGTCTTTCTCTGACTTATTTCACTAAGTGTAATACTCTCCAAGTCCATCCATGTTGTTGCAAATGACAAAATTTCCTTCATTTTATGGCTGAGTAGTATTCCACTGTGTGTCTATACATATACACCACATCCTCTTTATTCCTCTGTTGATGGACACCTGGGTAGATTCTATATCTTGGTTATTGTAAATAGTACTGCAATGAATGCTGTGGTGCATGTATCTTTCCAAATTAGTCTTTCTTTTTTTTTTTTTTTCGGATATCTCCCTAGGAACACTCACCCTCTTTGAGAAGCTGGTGGAATATCCAGAGGTTGATGGCCTAGCTCAGAAGTCATTGGTCAGTGACCAAAAGTCATGGTGACCAGTTTTCCAAAATGCTGCCAGTAGCTCCATGCTTACTTACGGTAGCTTCCTCCTCTTCTCCACTGAGCACTGTGGATAGAGACACTCAACAGGATGGGTGGCATAAATGTGGTGGTTACGTGAATCCTTTGTGGACACAAAGTTTGTGGAATCTGAGCACCAAATGCTGGGACATCCTTGTCTGTAACTGAGGCCCGAATGCCCCCCGTGTGTCATTTGCCATGCTGTGTCATCCTTCCCTCCAGTAATGACCAGGTCCACTCTACTATGGTGTCTGTCTCCGCTTGTTGTCATGGCTTTGTCAATTAAGCTAGGCTAGAGCTTCTTTTCCTGGGATTGCCTTCCCTGTCCTGAGTGAAGGCTGGCCGGAAGAAAAGCTGGGGCAAGATTTGGCAGGTGGGAGTGAAGCCACGGCCATTATGTTCTGAAGTTGGGTGTAAGGGCAGGTGCCATTGCCACTTGTATGCATTGGCACTGACGCCCTGGCACCCTTGTTGCCGTGGGCCAGCAGGGGGCCTGCAGCGACTCACCCACAGGGTGGTCTCCTACAACAGCTCCAGACCCTGGGCCGTGTGCACGTGCAGCTCTGTGTCAAAGGACGCCGGCTCCTTCTCCAGAATGGAGACGGTAAGAGGCAGATGTATGGATCACAGGATTTTATGCCTTCATGGGTTTTAGCTTGTCCTTGTGGGTTCAAGGGAATCCTTGCAGCTTCCACTTGGTCTTTGCTCTCCCCAGTTCATATACACCTGTCTGCCCAGCTGTTAGCCTTGAATATCTCCAGTGACCTCAGGCCACCATCAAATGTGAAGGCAATAGCCTTTCATAGACTTCATCTCGGCTCCCACCAGTGCGTGAGATCTAGTCTCTATAATATATCCCTCATGGCCTTTCACTCTGCTTCTCTTATCAAACCCTACAACTGGGTTTTGTTGTATTGTTTAGTCGCTCAGTCGTGTCTCACTCCTTGCAATCCCATGGACTGTAGCCCGCCTGGCTCCTCTGTCCATGGATTTCTCTGGGAAGTATACTGGAGTAGATGGCCAATTCCTTCTCCAGGTGATCTTCCTGATCCAGGGATCAAACCTGAGTCTCCTGCTTGGCAGGTGGATTCTGTACCACTGTGCCACCAAGGAAGCCAATTGTGTGTGTGTGTGTGTGTGTGTGTGTGTGGTGTTTGTGTGTGTGTATTTCAGATTGTTTTAAGCCAGTCATCTCCTGATGGTGACTTGGGTTGTTCCCATGCCTTGGCTGTTGTAAATAGCGCTGCTATGAACATTATGGTGCCTGTGTCTTTTCAAATTAGAGTTTTCATTTTTTTTTCTGGATCCAGGAATGGAATTTCTGGATCAAATGGTAATTCTATTTATAGTTTTTGAAGAACCTGCATACCATTTTCCATTGTGCCTGTACCAATTTACACTCCCACCAACAGTATAGGAGGGTTTCTTTTTCTCCACACCCTGTCTACCATTTATTTGTAAATTTTTGACGATAGCCATCCTGACCTGTGTGAGGTGTTACCTCATTGTGGTTTTGATTTGCATTTCTCTGTTGCTTAGCCACGTTCGTCATCTTTTCATGTGCCTCTTGGCCCTCTATGTCTGCTTTAGAGTATGTCTATTTAGGTCTTCTGCCCATTTTTTGATTAGGTTGTTTATCTTTTCTGCATTGAGTCATTATGAACTGTTTGTGTGGTTTAGATTTCTTAGGTTTACTTTTTCAATTTCATCTTTAATTGTTTTACAGTGTTTGGGGGGCCATGCTGCATGGCTTGTGGGATCTTAACTCCAAATTAGGGATTGAACTCGTGCCCTCAGCAGTGAGTGAGGGGTGCTAACCACCGTACTGCCAAGAATTCCCTATATTTTGGATATTAACCCCTTCTCAGTTGCACCCTTTGAAAATATTTTCTCCTATTCAGTAGGTTTTCTGTTAGTTTTTTTGATGATTTCTTTTGCTGTGCATAATAAGCTTTTCAGTTTCATTAGGGCCCATTTGTTTCCTTCTGCTTTGATTGATATTTCTTTTGCCTTGGGTGATTGATGTAAGAAAATGTCGCTATGATTTATGTCACAGAATGTTTCACCTATGCTTTTTCTGGGAGTTGAACGGTGTCTTGTTTTACATTTAAGTTTTTTAACCATTTTGAGTTTATTTTTGTGTATGGTGTGAAGAAATGTGCTAATTTCACTCTTTCATGTGTAGCATCCAGTCTTCCCAGTGCCGCTTGCTGAAGAGACTGTCTTATCCAATGCATAGTTTTGCCTCTTTTGTCATGGATTAATTGACAGTAGGAGTGTGGGTTTATTTTGGGGGTCTCTGTTCTGTTCCTTTGATCTATATGTCTGTGTTTGTTCCAATACCATGGTGGTGTGATTACTGTGGCTGACAAAAGAATTTTTCATTTCTCAAAAAAATGAAAAGATATGTACATGACAATTTACTAAGGCTCTATCACCCTTACTTTCTCTTTTTAGTGTTAATTGTAGATTATTTCTTTTTTTAAATATTTTTCTTTATTACTCTCTTTGGCTGCACTGGGTCTTTGTTGTGGCATGTGGGATCTTAGTTCCCTGACCAGGCATTGAACCCAGGTCCCCTGTAGTGAGAGTACAGAGTCTTAGCCATTGAACTGCCAGAGAAGTCCCACCCTTGCTTTCTTTTTAAGAAGTATCTATTGATTTATTTTTGACTGTGCTGGGTCTTGGTTGCTTCGTGTGAGCTTTCTCTAGTTGTGGTGAGTGGGGGCTGCTCTCTAGCTGTACTGCACGGGCTTCTTATTGCAGCGGCTTCTCTTGCTGTGGAGCACGGACTCTAGGGTGCTTGCGCTTCAGTAGTTGCAGCTCGTGGGCTCAGTAGTTGTGCTTCCCAGATTTTACAGCCTGGCAAGCCGATTCTTTTCCACAGAGCCCCCTCGGAAGCCTAGTTCCCCCTTACATATAGAACAAAAACAGTTTTGCACAGTTTTTTCCAAATCTTGATTTCCTCCCTTTCAACACTGTGTCCTGTGATACTGCAGATTCTCCAAATTCTGAACATTTTGATTTCATTCTCTAAGGAAGGAGCTTGCAAGACACATGGATGAGACTGCATTCAGATTGCACATGAGTAAACCTGAAAAAAATTTGGCAGATGAGCCATCCTAAAACCTGCTTCTGGGCTTGGACACTTTTGTCCTGGACATTCTCACGTTGATTTGTGCTTATGGCCATTTCCATGATTGGAAAATAAGATTTGA
>NW_011493670.1:0-441 GCF_000754665.1 Bison bison bison | reverse complement strand
CTACAACTTGGACCAGGCGCCCAGAAAACTGACCTAGCACTTAGCCCCAGGACTATCCCGGCCAAGACATCTGCACAGATCCGGGAATAGAGGCTGATTCATTCACAGCACTCAAGACTGGAGCCTCCGCTGGGGGCAGGTGAGGTGGGGGGCTCAGCCTGGATGATGCTGTTGCAGCCCGGAAGACCGGGAAGAACTGCGTGGTCAGAGGCCGGGCCGGGCCAGGTGCTTTGGCGAAGCCCAGGAAACGCCCTTTCCCTGGGAGAGGCCAGTGGACCGGACTCAGCTGCCGCACAGTCACAGCCCTTGGTCTCCCTATAGCCTCTCTCTCGGCCTTGCGCCTTTTCCAGATATGAAGCCTCCGTTGGTATGAGCGATGGTAGTGGGAGGAGAAGAGGGCTAAGTGCGGTCTGAACTGGCACTGGGGGAGGTCGAAGAGGC
>NW_011493669.1:16547-17012 GCF_000754665.1 Bison bison bison | reverse complement strand
GACAATAGCAATGCAAATGGGCAAAGGAACAAAAACCTATCAAAATCTGATGAGTTGTGTTTTTATTCCAGTTTTGATGAAAAAAAAAAAAACAGCAAGATTGAAGCTGTATCAAATGGGCTATATAAATGTAAATTCAAGGGCTCTCATTCTGTGAGCAAAGGTCACTCATGAGTGCAGTGTAGACAAACAGAGGTCAAGGTCTCTAATAGCACTCAGGTTTGCCTGAGATGGAAATCCAGGCTCTACGGTTTTACTTCATATCCAGGAAATTTCTTATGGTCACATTTGTCCTGAATAGAGTTCTGGGGTTACTTTGGACAGTTTTATAGTTACAAGAAATAACAAAAATTGTTACCAACCTGTTGTCTTTGGCACCCCACTCCAGTATTCTTGCCTGGAAAATCCCATGGACGGAGGAGCCTGGTGGGCTGCAGTCCATGGGGTCGCTAAGAGTCGGACACG
>NW_011493669.1:15841-16447 GCF_000754665.1 Bison bison bison | reverse complement strand
CCTTCCAGAAAAAGAATTCAGAATAATAATAGTGAAGATGATCCAGGACCTTGGAAAAAGAATGGAGGCAAAGACTGTGAAGATGCAAGAAAGTTTACCAAAGACCTAGAAGAACTAAAGAACAAATTAACACGGATGTACAATACACTAGAAGGAATCAATAGCAGAATAACTGAGGCAGAAGACTGGATAAGTGACATGGAAGACAGAATGGTGATCACTGTCACAGAACAGTATATAGAAAAAGAATGAAAAGAAATGAAGATAGCCTAAGAGACCTCTAGAACAACATTAAATGCACCAACATTCACATTATAGTGGTCCCAGACGGAGAAGAGAGAAAGGCCTGAGAAAATATTTGAAGAGATTATAGCTGAAAACTTCCCTAATGTGGGAAAGGAAATAGTCAACCAAGTCCAGGAAGCACATAGTGTTCCAGGAAGGATAACCCAAGGAGGAACACACCGAGACACATAGTAATCGCACTGACAAAAATTAAAGTGAAAGTGACGTGGCTCAGTCGTGTCTGACTCTTCACGACCCCATGGACTGTAGCCTACCAGGCTCCTCCGTCCATGGGATTTTCCAGGCAAGAGTACTGGGGTG
>NW_011493669.1:11520-13459 GCF_000754665.1 Bison bison bison | reverse complement strand
GATGTACTCTTTTTCTTATTTGGAACCAGTCTGTTGTTCCATGTCCAGTTCTAACTGTTGCTTCCTGACCTGCATATAGGTCTCTTTCTTTAGGTCTAGGTAAACATTACCCTCTCTTATTCTCTTTCATAGGACACTGTTATTTTCCTTTGTAGCACTTATCACAGTTTAGAATTGCTTTGTTTACCTGCGTGTCACTTCCATCAGAATATAGGCTCCACCAGGTTAAGGACTACCATAATGGCTGGCAGAAATTAGGGCTTGAATATGTGCTTTTTGAGAAGCAGAAAGGAGGGAAGGAGGAGAGAAAGGAGGAAGGAAGGAAGGAAAGACTCACTGCAAGTTCTTTATTACTTGTAGGATGGAGTGAGACTGTAGAGATTACTATAATGTGGAGCCTGTCTGTCAAGGACTACCAGCTCAGTAAAGAAGACAGTCATACAAGCGACTCTAGCACTCATTTATTTATCCATTAAGTGAATATCTACAGTACATCTATTAAGGGAAAGGGCCTGTGCTAGAAAGGCAGACTATGATAGTTGCTAAAACATATATAGACAGGGTGATGGAGAGGGAAATTTTATCTGAGGGAGGCAGGACTCAAGCAGGGCTTTGAAGAAGGAGTAGGAAGGACATTGACATGGGAAAGGCATTTTAGGCAAAGAGGATAGAAAGAACAAAGGCCAAGCAGTTGGAGAGATTAAGACCTATAGAGTCTTATGATATGCAAGCACTGGTATCAACTTGTGATTTTTGTACCCAATTTCAAAAAGATGGATAATGGGAAACCACAATAGGAGCTGCTGCCCTGGAATTACAACTTTTTAAAATGAAGGTTTCAGAAATGAAAAACATCTAACAACTTTTTTTTTTTTTTTACTGAGCATGATTTCTTCATTCTTGCATAAAACAGACACTTCTTTATTTGGATAATGGTTATGATAATAACATAATACCTCAGGGGTGAATCATGGGAAATCAAAGTATATCCAGCCTTCACCAGGATTTGCATCCTTGGCCAAGTGGAAAAGCTCTTTCTGTTCCCATGAGTGGTGGATTAAAAATTCTTTGCTATTTCTCCTATCAAAAGGCAGAGTCTGATTTTCCTCCCCTTGAATCTGGGCTGATCCAGGTAATGTTCTGGGACTTTTGCTTCTAAGTTATAAAAAAACCTTCCAGCTTCCACCTGGGTTTCTTGGAACCCAGCACTCTGCTGTGAAGACCAAGAAGGCCTGTGGAAATGTCCATGAGAAAAAGAAATAAGACTCCTGGCAAACAGCCCTAGCTGGTAACCCACATGGCAGCTACCAACATTTTGCCAGCCTTGTGAATGTGTCATTTTGAAGGTGTATCCTTCAGCCCCAGTTGGGCTGTCTCAGCTAGTGCCACATGGAGCAGTAACAAGCCATCCCTACTGGGCCCTGCACAAACTGCAGAATCATAAGAAAAAGAAATGATTACATTAAGTCACTAAGGAAATGTGTGGTTTGTTGGTTACGTGTGTAAGCAGTTCTGCTCCAATGGCAGTTGCTGGCATGCTACTCAGTAGCTAACTTCTACCAAGCTCCTTTCTGATACGGTGTGTAAGTCTCTAGTATTGTTTTGTAAATTATAAAAGCAATGTAAATTTCCTGCTGTAAAATTAGGAATATAGATTAAAAAGTCACCCATCAGACCATCACCTACAGATTTTGCCGTTGTTCACTCACTAAATTGTGTCTGACTCTTTGTAACCCCATGGACTGAAGCAGCACCAGCTTCCTGGGTCCTTCACTATCTCCCAGAGTTTGCTCAAATTCATGTCAATTGAGTCAGTGATGTTATCCAACCGTCTCATCCTCTGTCACCCACTTCTTCTCCTTCCCTCAGTCTTTCCCAGCATAAGGATCTCTTCCTATGAGTTGGCTTTTCACATCAGGTGGCCAAGGCATTTGTGCTT
>NW_011493669.1:9955-11420 GCF_000754665.1 Bison bison bison | reverse complement strand
ATATAAGAAATAGATGTTGCTACACTATGTTGCCAGTCTGCTGAACATAATGTGCTATGTCAGCATTACATTATTTCCCACTTCTCTAAGACTGAGTTTGAACATCTTTCCATATGTTCGTTGGCCCTTTGGATTAGCTGTTATCTAAACTGACTGTCTGTATATTTTGCCAATGTTATGTGGAATTGTGTGCCTTGTTCTTTTCAGTTTTCAGAAGCTTCTTGTAAATGATGTAGTGAACTCATTTGTCATCCTTGTTGCAGATATTTTCTAAATCTGTGATTTATCTACAATATGTACCTTGTTCTATATTGGGGTAAGCATATGTGTCAACACTCTTAATTTGGTATCTGTACTCTTTGAATTTGATAGCATGTTTGCAGGCTGTTTTCTTTAAGGAGACATTCTGATTGATTTGCATTAGGATTTTCTGATCCAGAGGAAGCTTTCTCTAAAAGCATACATTTTGCACTAATATTTCCTTCTTCCTTTGCAATCTAATTCACTGCATTAGTTGAGAACAGGTTTGCCTAAATGTGAGACACTCAAAATAACATGAGCTTAAGCATAAAGGCCTGAGCTGCCTTGGTGACCTTGCTCTGGTGGGTCTGTCTACGGCCCAGGCTCCTTTTTTTTTTTTTTGGCTTAGCTTTCCCAGAGATGCTGTCATCATTCTTATGACTAGGTTTCCATTCCTGCCAGTGAGAAGGGAAGAGGTGCTACTTCTCTTTAAGGGCACACATTGTAAGTTGCATAAATCACTTCTGTTCATGTCCAGTGAGTCATGACCTTATCACATAGCCTCACTTAGCTGCAAATTGCGATGGGAAATGTAGTTTTTATGCTGACTGGCCATGTACTCAGGTAAAAATTGGACATTCTGTTACTACGGAAACAGGGGAACTAGCAGTTTCTGCACATTCATGAAGCACTACTTTAGAATTCCTTCGCATCTAGAAATCTTAGAAACACTCCTCACCATGATCCTCTACAACTTCCTGCTTCTTCAACTCTGTTGTAGCGCCTCCTCTCTCTTTTGCATTATTGATAACTGAGAGTTTTAGGGAAAATATGAAGGGACTATGTCAGCAAATACACTTCTTAAAAACCTTTGTTATAAAAAAATCTCTAAAATATGCAGAAGTATATTAAATGGTATAATAAACTCCTATATACCTATCATCCAGCTTCAACAATTATCAACTCATGTCCAGCCTTGTTTCACCTATAACTTACTTATTCACTTTGAGATTATTTTGACATAAATACCACATATCACATCACTTCATGCAAATACAGTAATCTTCAATCTTGTTTTTCTTTAAAAGCAACAGATTTATGAACTGCAATGGAGAAAGCTAAAATGTTAAATTTGGATAAATTTGGACTATCATCCACCCATAGCAACCAATAAATACACTTAAGTCAATCTTTATTAAACTCCTATTCTTTTTTTTGTTGTTGT
>NW_011493669.1:6315-7236 GCF_000754665.1 Bison bison bison | reverse complement strand
TTCTTACCTGGAGGGCTCATATTCTGGTGTCATATCTTTTCAGCCTTTCATACTGTTTATGGGGTTCTTGAGACAAGAATAGTGGAGTGGTTTGCTATTTCCTCCTCCAGTGGACCACATTTTGTCAGAACTCTCCATTATGACCTGCCCATCTTGGGTGGCCCTGCAAAATATGGCTCATAGCTTCATTGAATTATGCAAGCCCCTTTGCCGTGACAAGGCTGTGATCCATGGAGGGTCACCTACAGATAACCACCATTAATATCTTGGTGCTTGACATTCCAGATATCTTCCTATAGATATATTTGCACATATATTTTTTAAAAAGGAGCATAACATATTTGCTGCTTTGAAACCTGATATTTTCAATGAACAATTTATCCACAATATCTTCAACTACCAATAAATATAAACCTATAGTCTTGTTATTAAGGACTATAGTATTCCATCTCATGGAAATAAAAAATTTAATGATGCTTTCTACTGGGCATATGGTTTCCTTCCATTTTTCATTCTTATACATGATGCCTCAATGAATAGCCACTTGAAGCTAAATCTTTGCATGCATTTGTTTTCTTTAAGATGATTCAAAGAAGTTGATCATTGAGTCAATGAACATATACATTTTAAGGCTCTTGATCCAAATTGCCAAGTTGCCTAGGTCCCTGTTTTATATGAAGTGTACAGGTCTTCTATTGGAATGTGCAACCAAGTGAAGAAAAAGATTGAAACCATAACCCTTTTGATAAGTGTGAAAATTAAGTATGTATTGACATGAATGGATGAAGTTCTAATTGAATCCAAATCTTCTGTATCGAATCAACAGAGTCTGTATTGCACCTTTCAGACTGAATGTGGATGCATGACTGAGCACCTGAATGATGACCTGGAAAGAGCAGGGTGATACCAAGTCTGGGATAA
>NW_011493669.1:5745-6215 GCF_000754665.1 Bison bison bison | reverse complement strand
GCTTAGCATGTGAAATGAGTGCAATTGTATGGTAGTTTGAACATTCTTTAGTATTGCCCTTCTTTGGTATTGGAATGACAACTGACCTTTAAGAGTCCTGTGGCCACTGCTGAATTTTCCAAATTTGCTGACATATTGAGTCCAGCACTTTAACAGCATCATCCTTTAGGATTTTAAATGGCTTGGCTGGAATTCCGTCACCTTCACTAGCTTTGTTTGTAATAATGCTTCCTAAGGCCCACTTGACTTCACACTCCAGGATATCTGGCTCTAGGTGAGTGACCACACCACTGTGGTTATCCGGGTCATTAAGACCTTTTTTGTATAGTTCTTCTGTGTATTCTTACCACCTCTTCTTAATATCTCTGCTTCTGTTAGGGCCTTACTTGTCTGTCCTTTATTGTGCCCATCCTTACATAAAATGTTCCCTTTGTATCTCCAATTTTCTTGAAGAGATCTCTAGTCTTGCC
>NW_011493669.1:4656-5645 GCF_000754665.1 Bison bison bison | reverse complement strand
TAGAAGTTTTCTCTACTTTCTTCAATTTAAGCCTAAATTTTGCAATAAGGGGCTCATGATCTGAGCCACAGTCAGCTCCTGGTCTTGTTTTTGCTGACTGTATAGAGCTTCTCAAGGCTTCCCAGGTGGCATTAGTGGTAAAGATCTTGACTGTCAGTGCAAGAGATGTAAGAGATGTGGGTTGATCTCTGGATTGGGAAGATCCCCTGGAGGAGAGCATGGCAACCCATTCTAGTATTATTGCCTGGAGAATCCCATGGACAGAGGAGCCTGGTGGGCTATGCGTTCATAGCGTTGAAAAGAGTCAGATACGACTGAAGCAACTTTGCACACACATGCACACACAAGGAGCTTCTCCACCTTCGTCTGCAAAGAACATAATCAATCTGATTTAAGTATTGACCATCTGGTGGTGTCCATGTGAAGAGTCATCTCTTGTGTTGTTGGAGAAGGGTGTTTGCTATGACCAGCATGTTCTCTTGACAAAACTCTCTTAGCCTCTGCTCTGCTTCATTTTGTACTCCAAGGCCAAACTTGCCTGTTAATCCGAGTATCTCTTGACTTCCTAATTTTGTAATCCAATCCCCTATTATGAAAAGGACTTTTTTTTTTTTTTTAGGACTTTTTTGTTTTGTTTTGTTTTAGTTCTAGAAGGTGTTATAGGTCTTTGTAGACCACTCAACTTTAGCTTTTTTTGTATCAGGAGTTGGGACATATACTTGCATTACTGCGATGTTGAATGGTTTGCCTTGGAAACAAACAGAGATCATTCTGTCATTTTTGAGGTTGCACCCAAGTACTGCATTTCAGACTCTTTTGTTGACTATGAGGGCTACTTCATTTCTTCTAAGAGATTCTTTCCCACAGTAGTAGATGGTCATCTGAATTTAGTTAGCCCATCCTTTCCATTTTAGTTTGCTGATTCCTAAGATGTCAGTGTTCATTCTTGCCATCTCCTGCTTGACCATGTCCAATTTACCTCGATTCAT
>NW_011493669.1:0-1386 GCF_000754665.1 Bison bison bison | reverse complement strand
TTCCATTTTCTGACATTCTAAGAATTATTGATTTTTTCATTTCATCCTTGAAACAACTTTGTGTGTTACTTTTATCAGGTTCATTTATAAATGAGGAAAAATAAAATCCAGTGGGCTAAGTTACTTCTTTAATGTCACACGTAACAAGTGACAAAGGTCAAGTGTAGAACCCCATATTGTGATTCCAATTTTCGTCCTTTCTCAATAACCTCATAACCCAGTTTCTATATCAAAAAAAGTAGTTTGCACTTTGTGAAGGTGGACAGTTTAAAATGATACAAAACAAGCTCAACTCTTTACTGTGAAAGGAAAACATTAAACAGTTTTTTTCAAATTATTAGCTGGTAGTTTGAAGTAACCCCATTGTATATCATGCTGTAGCTCCAATTTCTCCTGGCCTCTCAAGTGCATGAGCACTAGTAGGTTGTATTAACAGAGATAATTTAAATGTCTCTGGCTGCTGCCTCCATCTACCTAGTGCTATACCCCAAGTCTCTGGCCCCATCAAGTCTAGATCCAGGGATTCCCAAGGAGACTCACATGTACTCATATGCAGGCTTGTCATGGTGTTTCACTTTAGGCTCCAGGGTGGTCTTCTGTTGAGCTTGTGTTAAAAGTGTTCTTAGGAACATAGGATATTTTATTTAATGTTGTATGTGATAATGGTACTGTAATTTTGTTTAAAAAATGAGTCTGTACCCTGAAATATTTATGGATGAGGTTATCTGATGTACAGGATCTATTTTGAAATAATATATGAGAGTGAGGTATATATGCTGCTGCTAAGTCTCTTCAATCGTGTCTGACTCTGTGGGACCCAATAGACGGCTGCCTACCAGGCTTCCCCATCCCTGGGATTCTCCAGGCAAGAACACTGGAGTGGGTTGCCATTTCCTCCTCCAACGCGTGCAAGTGAAAAGTGAAAGTGAAGTCGCTCAGTCGTGTCCGACTCTTAGCGACCCCATGGACTGAAGCCTACCAGGCTCCTCTGCTGTGGGATTTTCCAGGCCAGAGTACTGGAGTGGGGTGCCATTGCCTTCTCTGAGGTGTATATAGGTATAGATAAAATCAGATTGGCCAGTCGATAATGGTTAAAGGCGATGATAGATATATAAAGGTTTATTATACTATTCTGCTTCTCCCTGTCTCCATCTCTGTCTGTCTGTCTGTCTGTCTGTCTCTCTCTCTCTCTCTCTCTCTCTATATATATATATATAAAATCCTTTGGAATAAAAAAGAGAGGAGTGCTGTCATGTGAGTTGATCAGAATAACATATTTTCCTATATAGCTTGTTGGACCAAGTGAATCAGGATTTCCCATTTCCTCTGCCCAACAGTAGCCTGGACTCTGTTGAAGAAGTTATTTAATACAAGAGTTACATCAAA
>NW_011493668.1:12109-12669 GCF_000754665.1 Bison bison bison | reverse complement strand
AAACCCTCTTTCCCACCCTTCTCTCACTAAAAGAGGAAAACTGCACCCTTTGTCCTGAAGCCTCCAGAAAATAAACCGAGTGTAATGCTGAGGGGTGAGATCACGTGGGTCTGTGGTGGATGGTAGGTGGGGGACAGGAGATCACAGGGCATGGTAAGGGAGCTGCACAACTGGCGTGAGAGGCAAGTACACCAGAGAAGGGGAACTTATGCTGGGATCAGCCAAAAACCAGAGGGCTAGAACAGGAGGCCTGGGGGTCTCAGATCTAAGAAATGTCATGTGAGCTGGGGCTGGCAGAAAAAAAAAACAAAGAATAACCAGGATAACAGCAGAAACCTGACTACATACTAATCACTGCTCTGGAGAAGGAACTGGCAACCCACTCCAGTATTCTTGCCTGGAAAATCCCACAGACAGAGGAGCCTGGCATACTACAGTCCATGGAGTTGCAAGAGTAAGACACAACTTAACAACTAAACCACTACCACCAGAGGGACTACCCAAATGTTGAATAAAAAGCCAAGAGTGCTTCATGTTTGAGGAGAACAGGTTAGGTCAGG
>NW_011493668.1:10672-11620 GCF_000754665.1 Bison bison bison | reverse complement strand
ACCTTAGCCAAGTGACCCAGACCTTGTGGAAAAACAAGGTGTAAGCAGATATAAGTGATATAAGACACTGAATTTGAAAGTAGGAAACCAGAGTTGTTCAAGTTTAATCTTTGAGGTTAGTACCTCCTTCCTGTGAGTGCTACTTGCTCCCCTCCTGCCTCAGTCTGGCCCCTCCTCAGTCACAGCTGCTGAAATGGTCTAGGGGAAAAAAGGAGAAATCAAAAATAAGAAATGGAATCAGTTACACTTGCTTATTAAAGGTGTAGCAACAAAGAGTTCTATCTTTTCAGTGTAGTCCTGTAGATTGAATCTTGGTATAAGAGTCAGAAGATGTGAAATTTAGTCCTTTATCTGCCTCTTATAATCCTCCAGGATCACTTGAGGATTCAGTTTCCCATATACATCATCATTCTAGGATCTTCTCAAGTTAAAGGTGTAGCCTACCTACACTACATCACTGATTGAATACTCTCCAGATATAGAGCCACACTTTCAGGGGAGACATTGAAATAAATGACACAGGCTTTCTTTTGTCATTTGCTGACATTCTGGCTGTGGAGGCAAAAAACAAGACAATGACAGATAACGACTTGCCAGAACACTCCTGCCGAGCAGGCTGAAGGGTGATGGAAAAGAGAAGAAACCAGATAAGCAGAGTTGTATTGTAAATGACACTAGAGGTGTATTTTTGTTGAATCTGGAAGGAGGGAAGATGATGAATTAATAGGCATTTTCAACAGAATGGGAAGCTGTAAGATTGAGGTTGTGTGGGCAGAGACTGGAGGACCAGTGATGGTCAACAGGAGCTCCCAGGAAGTGGATCCTCAGGGAGGGGAAACCTGTTTGGAACTGGAAAAGCACATTCACTTAGGATAGGGTGATACCGTGGAGAAGAGGATATTCTCTCATCCATTCAAGAAATATTAGTGACTTTCTCTATGGATACCA
>NW_011493668.1:9146-10059 GCF_000754665.1 Bison bison bison | reverse complement strand
TTATCTTTTAATGACTACTTTAAAATCGATTTTTAATTGGGGGAAATTGCTTTACAGTGTTCTGTTGGTTTCTGCCATATCGCCATGCAAATCAGCCATAAATATACATGTATCACCTCCCTCTTGAGCCTCCCTCCCCTATGCATTTATTTAAAGAACACCTACTGAGCAACAACCAGGTTCAATAGAGTCTGTGAATACAGACATAAAGAAGGCAAAATTCTTGTACTAAAAGCATTCACAGTCCAAGAAATGGACAGATAAGTGCATTAGCAACATACATCACTCTCTCCCCATGTTATTTAATTCAGCCCATTAATGAGTCCTCATTGAAAACACTGAAAATATTCCGTGAGGGGTCTGAGAAGGCTTCACCAAGATGGTGGCAGGATCTTAGCCAGGTGTGGAAATAGGCAGAGGAAAGTATTCCAGATAAATATTGGGAGCTGCAAGCAAGACTGTCCCAGAAAGTGACGCAGATACTTCAGTGTGGCTGAACCTAGGATGAATATTTTTTTAGAGGAATGGTAAGAAGTGAGGCTAATTTTAGGTAAGACCAAGTTTGTGTCCATGTTAAGCAGTTTTAAGGTTTTTTTGGTAGTCATGAGATTGCCAGTGGTTTTAAGTAGGTCTTTCACACTGTGGTAGATAGATGGAGTAGGGTGGAAAACTATAGGGAGAGCTTTCTAGTGACACTGGCAAAAGATGATGTGACTTTGGGAATACAAAGGACATAGGAGAAGAACAGCATGAGAGAATTCAGATGATTCATAGGGCATCATTATTGAGCAGGGTGTAGCAGAAGCTATATGACTGAAGCACAGGTGAAAGGGGATGAGGCTGAAAAATGAGCAGGGACCAGACGCTGCAGGTACCTGTAAAGCAGGGTCGTAGTGTGGATTTCATCTTTAGT
>NW_011493668.1:7804-8161 GCF_000754665.1 Bison bison bison | reverse complement strand
GCTGGTACAGTGGCACTATATGGGCCCAGCTCTTTAGACTGTAAAGCTTTTTTCTATACTAGGGCAATGAGTTAGTTTTCTTTAACCTGAGCATGAGCTACTTGTGGAGCAACAAGGTGGAAGCAGATTGAAGTGATACAAGACCCTGAATTTGAAGGTAGGAAACCAGAGTTCTCCAAGTTCAACTTTGATCTTTGACACTTACCAACCATATGACTGTCAATATTTGTAGATTTCTCAATTCAAACACATAATTTACTGAGCACTTTTTAATGTTCTAGATTTGTGCTTTTTTTTAAGAAATTTTCCAGTTTTACTGGGATACAGTTGACATAACATTGAATTAGTTTAAGGTGT
>NW_011493668.1:4040-6962 GCF_000754665.1 Bison bison bison | reverse complement strand
AATACTTAGAGGAAGCAACTTTTCAGAAAGTGCCAGGCTTAGTTATTTGTTATGTATTTAAGCTTTACATTTCAGAAGAGAAACTCCCCTTTATAATTAGGAGTACAGGTTGAGATGGGAGGCAAAGGAAGACAGTGAATGTTTTAGGGTAAGATTTGAATTGAGCAGGTATCTATGTCCTTTATAAAGCTGTCCTTGGCTACACAAAAACCACAAAAGCTCTTCATCCACTCACTTCTTTTATGAAGGAAGCCTTCTTAGCTCTATTGCAATTTGATGTCCTGACCACTCAATAGTTTTATAAGCATCTTGAGGGCAGAGATGATACATAATGTTCCACAATTCATATTATGATTACTTTGTAATTTCTTTTAAGGTCCAGAAGTAGGGTCAAGGGTTAAGCCTTCCATGTAAATGATAAGAGTTTGAACTTGAACACTATAATCCTGCTGATACTGTGTACTCCCTGGACGGCCCCTGAGTAAGGAGACTAGAGAAAGAGAATTTCTGTTGGCCATGTCAGCTTCCAATATCACCTTAACTCATCCAGCAGTCTTCCTGTTGATGGGGATCCCAGGCCTGGAGCACCTACATGTCTGGATATCCATTCCATTCTGCTCAGCCTATACACTGGCCCTGCTTGGCAACTGCACCCTCTTCTTCATCATTCAGGCTGATACAGGCCTGCATGAGCCCATGTACCTCTTCCTGGCCATGTTGGCAGCCATTGATTCAGGCCTTTCCTACTCAACTGTACCTAAAATGCTGGCCATCTTCTGGTTCAGGGATTGAGAGATAAACTTCTATGCTTGTCTGATCCAGATGTTCTTTCTCCACTCCTTCTCCATCATGGAGTCAGCAGTGCTGCTGGCCATGGCCTTTGACCACTATGTGGCCATCTGCAAGCCACTGCACTACAGCACCATCCTCACCGGGCCACTTATCACCAAGATCGGCTTGGCTGCTGTGACTCGGGCTGTGACACTAATGACTCCACTGCCCTTTCTGCTCAGACGCTTCCACTACTGCCGAGGTCCAGTGATTGCCCACTGCTACTGTGAGCACATGGCCGTGGTAAGGCTGGCCTGTGGGGACACTCGCTTCAACAACATCTATGGCCTTGCTGTGGCCATGTTCATAGTAGTGTTGGACCTGCTCTTTGTTATTCTGTCTTACATCTTCATCCTCCAGGCGGTTCTACAGCTTGCCTCTCAGGAGGCCCGCTATAAGGCCTTTGGGACCTGTGTGTCTCACATAGGTGCTATTTTAGCCTTTTACACACCTGTTGTCATCTCCTCAGTTATGCACCGGGTAGCTCGCCAGGCTGCTCCACATGTGCACATCCTTCTTGCCAATTTCTATCTGCTCTTCCCACCCATGGTCAATCCCATCATCTATGGGGTCAAGACCAAGCAGATTCGTGAACGAGTCTTAGGACTGTTCCTGAGAAAGGATGTGTAAGTGACAGTGAGGTGCTGGCAGAGATAGAGTGGGATAGGCAGAAAACTGAATAGGGGTAAGGGAATGAGGATGAAGAAGGTAGAGGGTTACCAGACTTCTGTGTTCAGTTCTTTCCTGGTGAAATGAAAAATGAACTGGTGTCCTAAAACTTGGAGTCACCAGTCTGATGAGGACTCAAGGTTCCTTGTATTCTGATAGCCTCTAGGACTCAAACTGCTGACTTAGAGAAGACAGCAAAGACTCCAATTTTCTATCAAAGGCAAAGGTTTGACCCACCCTTCTCCCCAATATCACCTAATAACACAGAGATGCTTTTGAGATAATTTACTAGTGGATTTGATAAATTAATCCAGTCCAGACTTAGATAAGGATCAACATTTCATCCAAGGCAGGAATGTTCCTTTAGTCTGACAGCTCATGCTCCATCTCTGCTTAAATATTGGATCGGCCAAAAGGTTCATTTCATTTTTACCCCATAAGATGGCTCTAGTAGTGATTAGTTGTCTTTCAGTTCATTTGAAACAGTTTTGTTAGATTGTACATGGACAGCTGTCATATCAGCATACATTTAAAAAAATTTACAGCTACAAAAGTAATTTTAATGTTGAAGATGAAAACAACATTTTTGGCATATTATTCATTATTTCAAGAAGGGAAAAAATACAACTGAAATGCAGAAAAGAATTTTGTGCAGTGTGTGGAGAAGGTGCTGTGACTAATCAGATGTCTAAAAGTGGTTTACAAAGTTTCATGTTCCATGTTCTGGTAGAGTGGTTGATGTTGATAGCAATCAAGTTGAGACATGAAGAACAATCAACATTATACCATACAGGAGATAGCCAACATACTCAAAATAATGCATATTAAGTGTTGAGAATCATTTATACCAGCTTTTATGTTAATCATTTTGTTTAAATTCCATAGAAGTTGAGTGAAAAAACCCTTCTTGACCATATTTCCTCATGGAATTGTCTACTTAAACATGGTGAAAACATTCCATTTTTAAAATGAATTGTGGTGGGTAATGAAATATGAATATTTGTACAATAATATGTAGTGGAATCATGAGAAACACTGGGCTGGAAGAAGCACAAGCTGGAATCAAGATTGCAGGGAGAAATATCAATAACCTCAGATATGCAGATGACACAACCCTTATGGCAGAAAGTGAAGAGGAAACTAAAAGACTCTTGATGAAAGTGAAAGAGGAGAGTAGAAAAAGTTGGACTTAAAGCTCAACACTCAGAAAACTAAGATCATGGCATCCGGTCCCACCACTTCATGGGAAATACATGGGGAAACAATGGAACAGTGTCAGACTTTATTTTGGGGGGCTCCAAAATCACTGCAGATGGTGACTGCAGCCATGAAATTAAAAGATGCTTACTCCTTGAAAGAAAACTTATGACCAACCAAGATAGCATATTGAAAAGCAGAGATATTACTTTGCCAACAAATGTC
>NW_011493668.1:1307-2501 GCF_000754665.1 Bison bison bison | reverse complement strand
ATGCTAGACTTCTATGTCCTGAGACAAGGAAATGTTAAGTTCAATAGGTGGTGTTCTGTAAATTCCCCATCACAGGGCCCAGTATCACAGAATAAATAGGTAAGCAAAGCAGATGGGAAATGGGCATACTGACCTGTGTTTTTTTCTTTATCCAATACAAATTTATATAGTAAAGAATTCCTCAATATTAATCCTGACAACTAGCATTTGTGTGGTCGCACAAGCCCTTATGTACAATCTTTCACATATGCTTTCTTCTACATTTATCTCATGACTCCCTTCTTTCCTCAGACTGTTTAGAAATTATATGTATCTCTATCTATAGTTCTGTCTATATTTCTACATATCTGTCTATTCATATTATTAAATTTGAATGAGAATCTCTAAGCCAATGTCAGATAGTTGGAAATGGCCACAGAGAAAGAATGTAGCTAGAGACCAGAGACTTATTTATGCTCATTTCCCACCTCTGCTCCTATAGTTTCCTCTGACATTTACTTACACAGAGAGAGAGAGAGAGAGAGAGAGAAATGATGTTCTACCTTTAATTCAAACTTTTTGCTTGTTTCTTTTGAACATGGTTGGGTGGAAAACCTAAAAATAACAGTAAATACTAATGACACAAACATAGACTGTATTACATGGTAATGGAATTAATATACCATTAGACTTCTAGGTGGGGCTCAATTCACCCTCTGTAGAAAGTTATGAGTGTCATCTGAAAGACAAGGTCATTCTTCTATAAAACATAGGGACAAATCAGATCTTACAGCCTGGAAATACTTATTTAGTCCATTATTTAATTTACTATATAACAATGACAAACATTTATTTTCCAAAATGTCAGTTCAGTTCAGTCACTCAGTTGTGTCCAGCTCTTTGTGACCTCATGGACTGCAGCACACCAGGCTTCCCTGTCCCCATCACCAACTCCTGGAGCTTGTTCAAACATGTACATCAGGTCGGTGATGCCTCTGTCATCCCCTTCTCCTCCTGCTTTCAATCTTTCCCAGCATCAGGGTCTTTTCCAATGAATCAGTTCTTCCCATCAGGTGGCCAAAGTATTGGAATTTCAGCTTCAGTATAAGTCCTTCCAATGAATATTCAGGACTGATTTCCTTTAGAATGGACTGGTTGGATCTCCTTGAAGTCCAAGAGACTCTCAAGAGTCTTCTCCAATACCACAGTTCAAAA
>NW_011493668.1:0-1207 GCF_000754665.1 Bison bison bison | reverse complement strand
GCAGCCCACTCCAGTATTCTTGCCTGGAGAATCCCATGGACAGAGGAGCCTGGTGGCTACAGTCCATGGAGTCGCAAGAGTAGGGCACAACTGAGTGACTAAACCACCACCTAGGTTGGTCATAGCTTTTCTTCCAAGGAGCAAGCATCTTTAATTGCATGGCTGCAGTCACCATCTGAAGTGATTTTGGAGCCCAAGAAAATAAAGTCTGTCACTGTTTCCATTGTTTCCCCATCTATTTGCCATGAAGTGATGGGACCAGATGTCATGATCTTAGTTTTTTGAATGTTGAGTTTTAAGCCAACTTTTCACTCTCCTCTTTTACTTTCATCAAGAAGCTCTTTAGTTCTTCTTTGCTTTCTGCCATAAGGGTGGTGTCTTCTGCATATCAGGGTTATTGATATTTCTCCCGGCAATCTTGACTCCAGCTTGTGCTTAATCCAGTCTGATATTTCACATGATGTACTCTGCATATAAATTAAATAAGCAGGGTGACAATATACAGCTTTGATGTACTCCTTTCCCAATTCAGAACCAGTCTGTTGTTCCATGTCCATTTCTAACTGTTCCTTATTGACCTGCATACAGATTTCTCAGGAGGCAGGTCAGGTGGTCTGGTATTCCCATTTCTTTAAGAATTTTCCAGTTTGTTGTGATCCACACAAAGGCTTTGGTATAGTCAATAAAGCAGAAGTAGATGCTTTTCTGGAACTCTCTTGCTTTTTTGTTGATCTAACAGATGTTGGCAATTTGATGTTTCAGAAAGGACTGTGGAACAAAACAGATACCCAAAAAAATCTCAGTGGCATACAACATAAAATGTATGTTGTACATACATAAAAATGCATGTTTCATATATCTGGAGATTGGCTGAGATGACTTCTGACCTCAACTGGATTTGTTTATGCACCTGAAGATCTGCTGGGAATCTGATGCAAGCTGGGTTCAGTTGTGAAGCTCTGCTTCAAGTGAATCAAGCGGCTATGCCCCACCTTGGGGAATGGTGCCATAGTGGGTACTTGGTGTTAGTCTCTGGTACTGGCATATTGGGCACTCAGCAATGAACATGGCCAGATTGGCCTTCAGTTTAGTTCAGTTGCTCAGTCGTGTCCGACTCTTTGTGACCCCATGAATCACAGCACACTGAGCCTCCCTGTCCATAGATCGGAAGTCCCGGAGTTCACTCAGACTCACATCCATTGAGTCA
>NW_011493667.1:12394-14100 GCF_000754665.1 Bison bison bison | reverse complement strand
TAAAAGCACCATGGTCAAGGGCCAAGGGGATAAACTGTGCAGAAAAGAGTTAACATAGCAGGTCTGAGGTTGCCATCTTTAGAAAGGTCTGCTTACAAGGTTGACTCTTGGCTTAATACCTGGGAAGTTAGCATTTAATCATTCCCTGACTGATAAGACTGGTTTTCTATACCTAGACTGTACAAACTATGTGATCCGTGGCGAACACGTGCTGGAAAGTTTGGAGTTGTTAGGCAGAGTGTGCCTGTGTGACTAGGTCCCAATAAAAACCTTGGCTATTTGAGTCTCTTGTTGGGGCGTTTTCCCTGGGGCAGACACACTGCACATATACTACTGCATTTTTTTACTGCTGCAGAAGGAGCATGCTGGGTGTGTTCCCTCATGAGGGAGAGAAAACACAGGAAGACTTCACATGGGTTTTTTTTTCCAGGTTCCACCTGTGTCTTTTTCCCTTACTAATCCTGTTGTGCATCCTTTTGCAGTAACAAACCTTAGCCAAGAACATGTCTATACGCTGAGTCCCATGAGTCCTTCTAGTGAGTCACCAAATATGTGGGTAGTTTTGGGGGCACTCAAACCTTTCTAAGAAATATATGTGTGTGTGTGTGTATATATATATATACACATAGATCTTATACCTATTAATGTTTTATTAATGATTGTTACAGAATTCCTATGACAAAATGTATCATAGAATGAATGAGTACCTAAGTATAATATGTACATAATTATATATCTTTTACATTTATTCCTATAGCTCAAGAAAAAAAATGCTCTAAGACATCATGTATATAATAATCATTCCCGAAACTCTCTTGTTACCTTTAGAAAGTTACATTAAATTACCAAAATAAGAGAGATCTAGAGGATTTAAGAAAATATGTTCACCACTAGCTCAGTTACTCAAAATGACATCAGGAAAAACTGAGGGTGGCATTGGGTAAAAAGAATTATATATGTCCATGGTAACCAAAAGGCAACAAAAAGAAAGAGAAAGGGCCTTTAGCAGCAACCTCAAGCCCATAAAATATAATCCTGGCCTAAGCTACAAGAGGAGAAGGCAATGGCACCCCACTCCAGTACTCTTGCCTGGAAAATCCCATGGACGGAGGAGCCTGGTGGGCTGCAGTCCATGGGGTCGCTGAGGGTCAGACACAACTGAGCGACGTCACTTTCACTTTTCACTTTCATGCATTGGAGAAGGAAATGGCAACCCACTCCAGTGTTCTTGCCTGGAGAATCCCAGGGATGGGGGAGCCTGGTGGGCTGCCGTCTATGGGGTCGCGCAGAGTCGGACACGACTGAAGTGACTTACCTTACCTTACCTTAAGCTACAAGAAAATGTTAATTGTTAAAAAGAAAACATCATCGAATCAGATGTTTTATGTCAGAACTATCAAATCAGTTCCCTGTGTTTTCCTATGTTAACTGAATACTATACAGAAATTATAGTAACTAGCCAGAGAGAAACTGCTTTCTCTTGAAAACTTTCTATCAAAGTAGCATTAACTTACTGATGAAAGAAATCAAAAAGGACACAAATAGATGGAGAAATATACCAAGTTCATGGATTGGAAGAATCAATACAGTGACAATGAGTATACTACCCAAAGCAACCTATAGATTCAATGCAATCCCTATCAAGCTACCAAAAGTATTTTTCACAGAACTAGAACAAATAATTTCACAATTCGTATGGAAATACA
>NW_011493667.1:10418-11006 GCF_000754665.1 Bison bison bison | reverse complement strand
TGAGGTGGATGAAACTGGAGCCTATTATACAGAGTGAAGTAAGTCAGAAAGAAAAATACCAATACAGTATACTAACACATATATATGGAATTTAGAAAGATGGTAACAATAACGCTATATGCAAGACAGCAAAAGAGACACAGATGTATAGAACAATCTTCTGGACTCTGTGGGAGAAGGCGAGGGTGGGAAGATCTGAGAGAATAGCATTGAAACATGTATATTATCATATATGAAACAGATCTCCAGTCCAGGTTTGATGCATGAGACAGGGTGCTCAGGGCTGGTGCACTGGGATGATCCAGAGGGATGGGATGGGGAGGGATGTGGGAGGGGGGTTCAAGATAGGGAACATATGTAAACCCATGGCTGATTCATATCAATGTATGGCAAAACCCACTACAATACTGTAAAGTAATTAGCCTCCAACTAAAATAAATTAATTTTTTAAAAAAGCATTACCTTGATAGCTGCATCAAAATCAAAATGTGTCATTAGGAAAACACAATATAGAAGTGATCTCAAGTTGTACAAACCATGCAGTTAACACTTAGTTTAATCCCTTTCTCAACAGACTTTTTTTTTTTT
>NW_011493667.1:9095-9520 GCF_000754665.1 Bison bison bison | reverse complement strand
CCCCATGGACTGCAGCCACCAGGCTCCTCTGTCCATGGGATTTTCCAGGCAAGAGTACTGGAGTGGGGTGCCATTGCCTTCTCCAACCAGCGACTATATTATACACAGAAAACCACAGAATCAAATTTTGTTTTTGGAGGTCTATTAACAGGTAGCTTCTCCAAATTGGTCTTTATAGCACAACACACATAATTCTATTAAATCTACTTTCAAACATGCATCTTTAAAAATATCACTGTGTAGATTACATTTAGGCCAAACTTCAAAGGAATGAAGTAATTCCTTTCATTATTATAGAGCAAGCTGACTAAATTGGGATAAGAAATAGACATTTCAAAAAGCCTTCTGAAGAGAAGAAACTGGTGAACTGATAAATATTCCATTTTAAAACCTCATGTAAAATATACACCTGGGGGTGAGGATGA
>NW_011493667.1:8615-8995 GCF_000754665.1 Bison bison bison | reverse complement strand
GGGTTGCAAAGAGAGTCGGACACGACTGAGCGACTAACACTTCAAATAATCTTTTAGTTTTGCTTTAAAAATACTTTCCCATCAAAAATATCTGCAAAATTTGGTTACTATAAAGGTAACAGATTTTACTGCTTATCTTTCAAACAACTTTGACACAGTGCTGTTTATAAAAGGTGGGCAATTAATGTCTATGATTAAACCTGATTTCCTAGTACATCAAAGCTTTGTCTAGAAGATTCTTTTGGGACAGAAGTGTTATAAACATGCACAATTGGTGACTGCATTTTATTTTATTGTGCATTTGCCCCATCTCCAAAAATCCCTCCAGAGTAAATCCCACTTGGCAGCTCCCAAAACCAAAATGCTGTCAAGAATCAGGA
>NW_011493667.1:5042-8383 GCF_000754665.1 Bison bison bison | reverse complement strand
TTATTGGTGCATGTGTGCTCAGTTGTGTCCAGCTCTTTGTGACCCCATGGACTGTAGCCCACCAGGCTCTTCTGTCCATGAGGTTCTCCAGGCAAGAATACTGAAGTGGGTTGCCATTTCCTCCTCCAGGGGATCTTCCTAACCCAGGAATCAAACCTGAGGTTCCTGCATCTCCTGCATTGGAAGGCAGATTCTTTACAACTGAGCTACCTGGGAAGCTCCATATTGGTTATTAGAATTCTTAAATTACAACAGATTAAAAGTAGCAGATAAAAAGAGGAAGGCTATAAGGAAAAGGCATCTGACAGCACAACTAACAGTTGACAGAAAGGAAGATAGAAAACCATGACTTATAGCTCAGTACAGATGAAGACCCAAAATCAGTGCTATTCACGTTATTTTTAGCAGAGAAAATAAATGAAATCTTGCATGGGAGGCCAGTATGGAAAAACGATACAAATCAAAGCTTCCCCTTCCATCTTTAGGTACCTCCCTCCAAGGGACACCCCCATTCAACCCCCTGCAAAGTCTCAGAGAAGTATGGTTTGAGACCAACTTTTCTAAGTCACCTGGAAAGGATTAAAAAGAGGCTATTAATTTTCAAAAAGGAAAGCTTTATAGACATTTCCATCCAAAAGTGGCTTTTAAATGTTGTAAATTAAGTCTTAGTTTCCTAGGAAATTCCTTCGGGTCAGATTGCTATTCCCTGGATAAAACAGGGTAGTACATGAAGTCTTACTATACCAGAATTCGACCTCGAGATATAGGAAAATTAATTTATTAACAATTAATATTTTGGAGATTAAGAAGATATGAATACCTATGGCTGATTCATGTTGATGCTTGACAGAAAACAACACAATTCTGTAAAGCAATTATCCTTCAATTAAAAAATAAATAAGCTAAAAAGAAGATAATGATACTCACCAAATGCTGTTTAGAATAAAAAATAGTTGGATAAAAATACAACCAAAAGGTAAAACGCCACCGATGATGATACTAAAAAGTGGTCTTCTAATGAAATCCTGGTGAGGAATATGACGAGGAATCTGGTTTGTACCAACCGGATAGTCAAACTGCTCGAAAATAAATCAAGTGAAAATCAGAATGAAATAAAACTGAAGTAAATTTATACAGACAGCATCACAATACACAATCTTAAATCTGAACATTTTCAAGAGCAGTTATATGGGCAAAGGCTAGACCAATGCTCTGCCACAGAAATACTATGATGCAAGCCACAAAGGCAGTAAGTATCCAGTTTCTTATATATGTTATTTGATCTAATGATCTAACATGCCCAAATAGTATCATTTACATTTGTGACCGATATAAAATTATTAATCAAGATATTTTACATTCTTCTTGTTGTTGTTGTTCTAAGTGGTTGAAAACCAGTGTGTATTTTACACTTACAGCACATAATTCAGACTAGCCACATTCCAAGTACTCAAAAACTATAGTTGTTGAGTGGCCACCATGTTAGATAGGACACAGGTAAACAATAAGGATGTTTATCTTTCCTTACACATTTCAAGGGAGATATTGGACAAAACTTACTAGTGACTGTTTCAATGTAAAATAATATATGACATCAAAAAGTTCTCTCTTAGAATTTGTCTAATAATTTATCTCTGAAAATTTGTCAACAGTTTTCAGAAATTTTTCTTTTTCTGCTCTATATGGAACTCCACTTCCTGTTTTGTCTTGTCTGACTTCTCCCATGCAAATTCATGCTATGTCCTCATAATACAACCCTTTTGTAGTGTGGCCTCATTTAGTCTTTTTGGTATACTGTTCCTTTTCCCTATATGTTGAATAGGCTATCAAATATGTAAACTGGGTGAGAAGATACAAACTATTACACAGAGAATGGATAAACAACAAGATCCTACTGTATAACACAGGGAACTATATTCAATATCCTGGGATAAACCATAACAAAAAAGAAAAAAAATCCGTCAACAGAACCCATTTCTTGGATTGTATCTTGGCTTTCTTCCCCCAACTATATAATCTCATCATTTTTCTGACTTTCTTAAAGTCAGCCTTCCTATAATATATCTTTTAAATTTTGCCCATCAGAGAGAGAGGGAAATATAAACAACCCATAAAATGTGAAATACATTAAAGAATGTCTTTTAAAGTGTTACTGTCTTTCATTTAAAGTTTGTAAAAATCTTTTATCCCTAAATGATTATTCTTTGTCATTTTCTCCAATGGTACATCTTCCATTTCCTGTATAGTCTATTCACACTGAGGTATTATTTCAGACATCATTCGATGGTCAAAAGCAGTATTTTAAAAGTTTACCTTTTGGAAACTTCCAACGTATGCACCCAAAAATGTTAATGGCACTGAAATGCCAAACCACAATGCAAGGATTCCTACCAAGGTACCAAATGAGATAGCAGATGATGACCCTTCAATCCAAAGAATTAAATTCATGATAAAGATGTCAACAAAGACCACACTAGGGGAGAAAAACCATCAGAAAATGTTACGATTTCAGGAAAATGTTATAAACATACTTGATATGAATGTTAGAACATTAAACCCTAGAAGAATATTAAATCATTCTGTGTAAACCCAGTTATTGAGTTGGAGCTTAAACTCAATACCATATATATAACAAGATAGCAATTTATTACAGGACATAATTTCTACATCTCACTCATCTTTGCAGCTCCAGAGCCTAGCAGAAAATAAATAGGGTGTGGAATAATATACCATTGAAAAACAATATGCAATAGAGTAAACACAATTAAGAAAATACATATATTAAAACAGATTTTAGAATACTAGACTGAAATGGGCTATATAAAGCCTCTTGTCAAACAAGTATTCATTTAAAACCAAGAGTTTTATGATTTCCTGTAAGAAAGTTCATTAAAAATTATCTTATACATACCTCTTTTTTTTTTTTCAGAGCCTTCCTAACAAAGATTCTGCCATACAATTTCTATTAATAGCTCTAAGTGGTGGGGGGAAATGTTTACTATCATGCAGACATTTTCAGCTTTTTTTTTTTTTTGACCTTCAGTACAGGAGGTAGAGAAATCTTAAAAGCTGTTTCACATGTAGTGCAAATAGGGCTCAAAGTTATTAAAAGTCCTTTTAAATTCCAGCATAGTGTAAGAAGCATTTTTGGGAATGGTGGCAGTTTGATTTGTTTTTAAAGAGTGTATTTGCCAAAGGGGGGGTGAGAGATGGTAGGAGTGGGAGTTTTGGGATTAGCAGATGCAAACTGGTATACACAGAATGAATAAACAACAAGGTCCTACTGTAGAGCACAGAGGACTATATTCAATATCCTGTGATAACCATAAGGGAAAAGAATA
>NW_011493667.1:4284-4942 GCF_000754665.1 Bison bison bison | reverse complement strand
TATGGAAAAATCTGAACAAACTTTTCGGCCAAACCTGTGCAAGTGTGTGTGACTGAATCACTTTGCTGTACAGCAGAAATTAACACAACACTGTAATTCAACTATATTTCAATAAAAAAATTTTTTTAATGTATATTGACAAAAACCTACTTGTGTATACAACCTTGTATGTAAATAAGATTTTTTTCCTCTTGATACCACCTCAGAAACTGAGTCTCATTTAAGTAATTTAGTATTTGGTTAGATTATTTCAAGTAGATTTTTGTATTCTGGATTTATAATTTTGTTGACAAAGATTTTGGTGATCAATTTGCAAGTATTTGTTAATCCTTGAGTATAAGAATCTGTTTTTTCTCTGCATGATTTCAATACCTTTAGACCATTAAATTTTTGCACCTTATGTCCCTGGATATGTTCCAGTGTCTCCTGGCTTATAGTCTATGGAACTTGAATAGAATTTGTGTCCTGCTGCTGTGTTAAAACTGTATAAATCTTAATTATGTTGAATTGGTTCATACTGCTTTTCAGGTCTACTATGTCCTTCTAGTTTTCTGTCTATTCATTCTATTAATGTTTTAGAGTTTGATATTGAAACTTCCCCTAAAAATCTTTATTTATCTACTTAAAAAATAATTGTAATATATAGTGGAACTACATA
>NW_011493667.1:3638-3994 GCF_000754665.1 Bison bison bison | reverse complement strand
TTTTTAAAGGCATAAGGATGGGGGGATGTTGTAAAGGGGAGAAGATATTAGCAGCAAAGTTTGGAACCAGAGAGCAGACAAATAGTAACCAAGTTAGTTGGAGTGCGAACCTGTATCCTACGTCGTCAGTAGAAAAAGCTGAGAGGCAACTCAGTTTATACCACAGAGCTCCAAAAAGGCTTGGGAATTTGTGGTGCCAGGTACCTCTACAGGTAGGGATGAAGGAGTGGCTAAAACCAGAAGGACTGGTTCAAAGTCAGCCTGAGATGTGGACAGACCTGCAGATTCTGTCCCCCACCCCCCAACTCTGCAGAACCAAACATCATTTCACGACCCCTGCAGAAGACAGGAGGGTT
>NW_011493667.1:2770-3538 GCF_000754665.1 Bison bison bison | reverse complement strand
TTTTATTACTTTTTTATTTGAAATGTTTTATGGACTGGCTTAATTCTATTTAAAGTTTAACTGTGTGCTTATGGTTTATTTTGTATAAATTTTACAATAAAATAATTTAAATTTTCCCCCAAAATAAAACAAAGTGTTTAAATTCAAAATCAGCAGATCAACCCCTAAGTCTAATAGATAAATCACCAGGCAAGCCCAGCTACTATGCCTGTAGATGTTCCAGACAAGTTTAATCACAGCTACAGGTAAGTATGGGTATCAGTGGTGCGGATGTGAGTGTTTCTGACAGGGATTCATCCCTTCCTCTTTCTTAACATTTATTTATTTGGCTATGCTGGGTCTCAGTTGCTACATGTGGGATCTAGTTCCCCAATCAGGGATTGAACCTAGGCCCCCTGCATTGGGAGCATGGAATCTTAACTACTGGACTACCAGGGAAGTCCCATGAGTGTTTCTGAAAGCCTAAATGATGAGGTTGAAAAGATGGGCAGAAGTTAGACTGTGGAAGGCTTTGAATGTCCAGTTAAGGAATATAGACTTTATCCTGTCAACACTAGGAAGCAACTGAAGGGTTTTTACACTCAAAGCTGTGAGGTATTCCATGCAATTTTCCAGAAAGGTGAATCTACAGCATTCCAAAGGACAAATCTAAAGGAGGAGATACTAGAGGCAAGGAGACTAGATATAAAGTGTTAAGAATCTGTACAATGTGATGATGGTTAAAATGTAAAGAATGGATACAAAAGACATGAAGAATTAAAAGACTTT
>NW_011493667.1:0-540 GCF_000754665.1 Bison bison bison | reverse complement strand
ATTACTTCTCAGTTGACAAATCATAACCTTCTTTCTTATATATAAACTCAATTAACCCGTCTCAACGATTTCCCTTTTGAAAGTACACTCTAGAATGCTAATATGTGTTTAACAATTCTGTAACTGTCCTTCCATTTCATGTTTTTATATTCTAAGTATTTCTTCCTTTGTCGATGTCTAATTATTTCTAGACCTTTTCATAGAATCTTAAACAGCAAAACTAGAAGGAAACTTAAGAGGTTACCTGGGTCCATCTCCTACTTGAAACATTTATTCACACATTCATCAAACATTTATTGAGTACCTATGAGTTAGGCCCTGGTGTTCCAAGATAAATAAAACAAACATCCTTGCTCTGAAAAAGCTCAGTCTAGTGGCGGACAGAGATAAACAAATTACAACATAGGAAATACTATAGCAGATAATAGATATAAAACAGTAGGAACACAGAAGAAGAGAGTGACCAAAAATGCTTTGTAGATCACAAAACAATTTCACAATCCATTAGCTCATTTACTTTTCTTTTTTTTTTCCCTTCCC
>NW_011493666.1:10173-10976 GCF_000754665.1 Bison bison bison | reverse complement strand
CTTTAAAATTTTTGTGACTTTGTTTTTTTAATATTGTATTTTTGAGACTCTAACCTCTACTCTAGATTTGTAATCTTTGTTTTTTTGGTATTTGTTATCAATTTTGTACTTTTAAGAACTCAATCTTCAGTACCCTAACTTGGAAGCAAGATCACTGGCCTGACTGTTCTCTCTACCTTTTGACTCTTCTTTTCTCCATCAGGTCACCTCTACCTCCCCGCTCCCCCTTTTCTTCTCTACCCAACTCTGTGAATCGCTGTATGTTCTGGGCTGTGGAGACCACTTAGGGAATTGATTACTGGCTGGATCTGTCTCTCTCCTTTTGATTCCCCCTTTTATCCTCCTGGCCACCTCTGTCTCCTTCCTCCCTCTTCTCTTCTCTGTGTAACTCCGTGAGCATCTGTGAGCAGTCCAGACTGTGGAGAGCACATACAGAAGTGATTACTGGCTAGCTTGCTCCATGTAACTTGTGAACCTCTCCGGGTGTCCCTCACTGTGGAGAAACTTTTCATCATTAACCTAGATGTTTTATCATCGGTGCTGTGTCTTGAGACTATTCTAAGAAAATGACTGAAATCCAGAGGCAGGAGGCTTAAGTTCAAAACATGAGAACAGCAGAGAACTCCTGACTCCAGGGAATACTTATCAATAAGAGCTCATCCAAAAGCCTCCATACCTACACTGAAACCAAGCACCAACCAAGAAGCCAACAAGTTCCAGAGTGAGACATACCATGCAAATCCTCCAGCAACACAGGAACAAAGCCCTGAGCTTCAATATACAGGCTGCCCCAAGTCACACCA
>NW_011493666.1:6325-6642 GCF_000754665.1 Bison bison bison | reverse complement strand
CAAAGCCAAAGAATGCTCAAACTACCGCACAATTGCACTCACCTAACACGCTAGTAAAATAATGCCAAAATTTCTCCAAGCCAGGCTTCAGCAATATGTAAATCGTGAACATCCAGATGTTCAAGCTGGTTTTAGAAAAAAGCAGAGGAACCAGAGATCAAATTGCCCACATCCGCTGGATCACTGAAAAAGAAGAGTTTCAAAAAAACATCTATTTCTGCTTTACTGACTATGCCAAAGCCTTTGATTCTGTGGATTCCAATAAACTGTGGAAAATTCTTAAAGAGATGGGATTACCAGACCACCTGACCTGCCTC
>NW_011493666.1:5746-6225 GCF_000754665.1 Bison bison bison | reverse complement strand
ACAACAGACAACAGAGAAATACAAAGGATCATAAGAGACTATTGTCAGCAACTACATGCCAATAAAAAGGGTAACCAGGAAGAAATGGGACAAATTCTGACAGAAGTATGACCTTCCAAAACTGAACCAGGAAAAAACAGAAAACATAAAACAGACCCATCACAAGCACAGAAATAAAAAATTTTTCAACAAACAAAAGTCCAGGGCCAGATGGCTTCATAGATGAATTCTACGAAAATTGAAAGCAGAGCTAACACCAATCCTTCTCAAACTCTTCCGAAATCTACAGAGGAACATAAACTGCCAAACTCATTCTGAGGCCACCACCACCCTAATACCAAAACCAGACTCAGTTCGGTTCACTCGCTCTGTCGTGTCCGAATCTCTGCGACCCCATGAATCACAGCACACCAGGCCTCCCTGTCCATCACCATCTCCTGGAGTTCACTCAAACTCACGTCCATCAAGTTGGTGATGCC
>NW_011493666.1:5318-5646 GCF_000754665.1 Bison bison bison | reverse complement strand
GCTTATTTAACTTATATGCAGAGTACATCCTGAGAAATGCTGGGCTGGAGGAAGCACAAGTTAGAATCAAGACCGCCATGAGAAATATCAATAACCTCAGATATGCAGATGACACCACCCAAAACCTATGAAATTCAGTAAAAGCAATTTGAAGGGAAAGGTTCATAACAATATAAGCATACTAAAAGAAAGAAAAGAAACATTATATAAATAACCAAACTCTTCACCTAAAGCAACTACAAAAAGAAAAACCGAATAACCCCAAAGTTAGAAGTAAAGAAATAATAAAAATCAGAGCAAAAGTATCTGAAATAAAAATGAAGACAAC
>NW_011493666.1:4555-5218 GCF_000754665.1 Bison bison bison | reverse complement strand
GATGGACTTTTGTTGGTAAAGCAATGTCTCTGCTTTTTAATATGCTGTCTACGTTGGTAACAACTTTCCTTCCAAGAAGCAAGCATCTTTTAATTTCATGGCTGCAATCACCATCCAAAGTGATTTTGGAGCCCAGAAAAATAAAGTCAGCCACTGTTTCCACTCTTTCCCCATCTATTTGCCATGAAATGATGGGACCGGATGCCATGATCTTAGTTTTCTGAATGTTGAACTTTAACCCAACTTTTCCATTATCTTCTTTCACTTTCATCAAGAAGTTCTTTACTCCTTCCTCACTTAGACAGAGTGCCTGATGAACTATGGACAGAGATTCGTCACATTGTTCAGCAGATATGGAGCAAGACCATCCCCAAGAAAAAGAAATGCAAAAAAGCAAAATGCTGTCTGAGGAGGCCTTACGCATAGCTGTAAAAGAAAAGAAAGGAAAAGAAAATGAGAAAAAGAAAGATATACCCATTTGAATGCAGAGTTCCAAGGAGAGATAAGAAAGCCTTCCTTAGGGATCAATGCAAAGAAATACAGGAAAACAACAGAATGGGAAAAGATTAGCGATCTCGTCAAGAAAATTAGAGATACCAAGGGAACATTTCATGCAAAGATGGGCTCGATAAAGGACAGAAATGGTATGGACGTAACAGAAGC
>NW_011493666.1:2577-2752 GCF_000754665.1 Bison bison bison | reverse complement strand
TTCTTTTCCAATGAGTCAACCCTTCGCATGAGGTGGCCAAAGTACTGGAGTTTCAGCTTTCTCATCCTCTGTCGTCCTCTTGTCCTCCTGCCCCCAATCCCTCCCAGCACTCATTCTTTTCCAATGAGTCAACCCTTCACATGAGGTGGCCAAAGTACTGGAGTTTCAGCTTTAG
>NW_011493666.1:0-1021 GCF_000754665.1 Bison bison bison | reverse complement strand
CTTCAGTATCCATTTTTCACTTATGGGTGTGATTACTGATTGGCTTGATTGCTCTCTCCCTTCTGACGTTCCCTTTTCTCCTCCAGATCACTTCTATCTCCTCCCTCCCCCTCCTCTGCTCTACTTAACTCAGTGAATCTCACTGGGTGTTCCAAGCTGTGGAGAAAACTTAGGAAACTGTTAACTGTCTAGATTCCTATCTCCCATTTTGACTTCCCCTCTTCTTCTCCTAGTACTTCTATCTCCCTCCCTCCTAAGTCTTCTCTGCTCTAGGTAACTCTGCAAACCTCTGTGAGTGTTCCACATCGTGGAGAGCACATTGGGAACTGATTACTGGCTAGATCGGTCTCTCACCTTTTGTTTCCCCCTATTCTCCTCCTTGACTTCCCTGGTGGCTCAGATGGTAAAGTGTCTGCCTACAATGCAAGAGACTCGGGTTCAATCCATGGGTGGGAAGATCCTCTGAAGAAGGAAATGGCAACCCACTCCAGTACTCTTGCCTGGAAAATCCCATGGATGGAGGAGTGTGGTAGGCTACAGTCCATGGGGTCACAAAGAGTCGAACACGACTGAGAGACTTCACTTCTCCTCCTAGTCACCTCTATCTCCCTCCTCCCTCTTCTCTATGTAATTATGTGAACCTCTTTGGGTCTTCCAGATTGTAGAAAGCTCATAGGGAATTGATTACTGTCTAGATTGCTCTCTCCCCTTTAGAATGCCCCTCTTCTTCTGGTTACTCTATCTCCCTCTTCCCTCTTCTCTTCTCCGTGTAACTGTGAACCTCTCTGGGTATTCCTCACTGTGGAGAATCTTTTCACTATTAATCTAGATGTTTTATCATCAGTGCTGTATGGATGGAGAAGTTTTAAGGCTATTGTAAGAATAAGATGAAAGGTAGAGGCAGGAGGCTTAAATACAAAACTTCAGAACACCAGAATTCTCCTGACTGCAAGGAACATTAATCAACAAGAGCTCATCCAAAAGCCTCCAGACCTACACTAAAAGGAAGCTCTACCCAAGA
>NW_011493665.1:10450-11866 GCF_000754665.1 Bison bison bison | reverse complement strand
CTGCCATGCCCTCCTTCAGGGGATCTTCTCAAACCAGAGACTGAACCCAGGTCTTCCACATTGCAGGCAGATTCTTTACTGTTTGAGTCACCAGGGAATCCCAAGCCTATGCTTATATGGTCAGTTAACCTAAGAAAAAAGAGGTATGAATGTACAATGGAGAAAAGAGTGTCTTGATTAAGTGCAGTTGGAAAACTGGACAGCCACATGTAAAAGAATGAAATTAAAACATTTTATTATACTGTATACAAAAATAAAGTCAAAGTGGATTAGATACCGAAATGTATGACCTGAAAACATAAAATTCCAAGAAGAAAATATAGGCAAAATAGTCTGACATAAATCACAGCGATTTTTTTTTTTTGGATCTATCGCCTCAGGCAAAGGAAACAAAAGCAAAAAAAAAAAAAACTGGACCCTAATTAAACTTAAAGGTTTCTGCATAGAAAAGGAAACCATCGACACAATGAAAATATAATTTACTGATTGGGAAAAGATATTTGCAAATGATATAACCAATAGGGGTTAATATCCAAAATATACAAACAGTTCATACAACTCAACATAAAACAAACAACCTGACTGAAAACTGGGCAGAGGACCCAAATATACTTTTTTCCAAAGATGTACAGATGTCCAGCAGGTACATGACAAGATGCTCAACACTGCTAATCATCTGGGAAATGTAGATCAAAACCACAATGAGATATTGCCTCACACCTGTCAGAATGGCTATTAACAAAAGATCACAAACAAATGTTGGAGAGGATGTGGAGAATATGAACCCTTGCACACTGTTTGTGGGAATGTAAGATGATGTAGCCATTGTGGAAAGCAGTACTATTTTAAGGAAGGTTCTTTAAAATAGTAAAAATAGAACTACAATATGACCCAACAGCTCCACTCCTGGGTGTACAACCAAGAAACAAAAACACTACTTTGAAAACTTACATGCACTCTCATGTTCATAGCAGAATTATTTACAATAGCCAAAACATGGATACAACCTAAGTGCCCATTAATAGACGAATGGATAAAGAAGATGTGGTGTACATTTATACAATGGACTACCACTCACCCATAAAAAAGAATAAGATTTTTCCATTTGAAACAACATGGATAAACATAGAGGGTGTTAAGTTTAGTGAAATGAGTCAGTTAGAGAAAGACAAATACTATATGATATCACTTATGTGGAATCTAAAAAATAAAATTCACTAATGTAACAAAAAGGAAACAGACTCACAGAGAACAAATGTCCGAGGTCAGGGACAGAAGCTGGGAGGACCCCCATGCCCGAAGGGCAGCGGCCAAGAGGAGTTACCCCACGTCCGAGGTCAGGGGCAGCGGCCGAGAGTACCAGACTGCAACGGCGTAGGAACGGCCGAGAGGAGCTACCCCGCTTCCGAGGTCAGG
>NW_011493665.1:6386-7749 GCF_000754665.1 Bison bison bison | reverse complement strand
AAGATCATGGCATCCGGTCCCATCACTTCATGGCAAATAGATGGGGAAACAGTGGAAACAGTGTCAGATTTTATTTTTCTGGGCTCCAAAATCACTGCAGATGGTGACTGCAGCCATGAAATTAAAAGATGCTTACTCCTTGGAAGAAAAGTTATGACCAACCTAGATAGCATATTCAAAAAGGAGAGTCATTACTTTGCCAACAAAGGTTCGTCTAGTCAAGGCTCTGGTTTTTCCTGTGGTCATGTATGGATGTGAGAGTCGGACTGTGAAGAAGGCTGAATGCCGAAGAATTGATGCTTTTGAACTGTGGTGTTGGAGAAGACTCTTGAGAGTCCCTTGGACTGCAAGGAGATCCAACCAGTCCATTCTGAAGGAGATCAGCCCTGGGATTTCTTTGGAAGGAATGATGCTAAAGCTGAAGCTCCAGTACTTTGGGCACCTCATACGAAGTGTTGACTCATTGGAAAAGACTCTGATGCTGGGAGGGATTGGGGGCAGGAGGAGAAGGGGACGACAGAGGATGAGATGGCTGGATGGCATCACTGACTCGATGGACGTGAGTCTAGTGAACTCCGGGAGTTGGTGATGGACAGGGAGGCCTGGCGTGCTGCAATTCATGGAGTCGCAAAGAGTCGGACACGACTGAGCAACTGATCTGATCTGATTTCATCTGAGTGGGCATAGAGAAGGGGGGAGGCACAAGACTGGGTTAGCATATTAAGAAGTACAAACTTTTATGTATAAAATAAACACAACGGTACAGAACAAGGATTATAGCCAATATTTCTTTTTAACTATAGTGGAGTATAACCTTTAGAAATTGTGAATCACTATATTGTACACCTGATGCTTACTAGCTGTACTGGAAATACATTGAATAAAGCCAATGTATCATAATATCAAGTGATAAATTTCAGCAAATGGTAGAGAATTAAAATTTCCTACAATTATTTGGATAATTTCAAGTATTCTAAGTAGGGTATAACTCAATTTTTAAAAAATGCTTTATGTGGCCTGAAAAGCCTAAACTATTTACTATCTGATCCTTTACAGTTAAAGTTTGCTAACCCTTGCACTTCAGGATCTGTCACACACTGTTCATGTAAGGAGCCATACTTGAGGGCAATTTGGAACTACTTAGTCAAACTAAGTACACAGACACTGTGTAAGCCAGGATATATGCTCTCACAAAAGTAAGTACAAAAGGCTTTTATTATCTTCAATGTTGTTAAAGGTGATTGGGATGTGCATTACTTGGTGTTCTATAGGTAAAATGTGTTGGATGTACATTATGGAGTATATGGAGCATTTAGAAATGACAAAATAGACATACATAAAGCAAGTTATATAGAACTTAAAA
>NW_011493665.1:5613-6286 GCF_000754665.1 Bison bison bison | reverse complement strand
AAATTCCATGGACAGAGGAGCCTGGCGGACTACAGTCCATGGGGCTACAAAGATTCAGACATGACTGCGCATAAGCACAGATTTAAACATTAAAAGATTAGAACAGTTACTGTGGGGGGTGAGAAATGGAAATAGGTAAAAATAAACAAGTATGGGCCTTGCAAACAGCAGTGATGTCAATGTGCCATCATTGAGAAGTATGAATAACTCAACCCTCCACAACAGATGCAGTTAGGAAAAAAAAATGTTCTTAAGGTGAATTCATTTTCTGTGTAACATCTACCAACTCTTTGGTCCCAGTTATATTCTCTATCACACAAAACAAGTACAGTCTTTCTTCCATACATGCCAATGACAACTCTCACCTACTGAGGTCCTCTTTATTCTACATACACAGTTCTAGCACCTAGATGAATGTCCAAGTATGACTACCAGAAATGAACCCAGCATAGGTGAATCATCATGTAGTTGAAACAAACCACTGATTTCATTCTAGACACTATACTTTTCTCAAAGATGTCTAACCTGGAATAAGCAATCAGATCAGTTCAGTCCCTCAGTCATGTCCAGCTCTTTGCGATCCCATGAATCACAGCATGCCAGGCCTCCCTGTTCATCACCAACTCCCGGAGTTCACCCAGACTCACGTCCATCGAGTCAGTGATGCCATCCA
>NW_011493665.1:0-2561 GCF_000754665.1 Bison bison bison | reverse complement strand
TGTTTAGAGATATTAGTTTTTATTCTTATCAGTGCATTCCATAGTAGAAACATTTTTTACCTCCTTCCAATTCAGAACACTATGAAATACAGCATAAGCTTTCAGTGTATCCCTCTAAAATTGAAAGTTTGCCTATGAATCTTAAGAATACATTTTTCAGGCTCTGAAAGTGAATATACCGTAACTTTTTGCTGTATATCGCCTGAAAACTTTCCCAGAAAGTAAGCATGCTTGGATAAGGTTTATTTACATATCTGCAAGTCAACAGGGACACAAAGCACTTTCAGAAGGAAAGGAAAAATATGAAGTATAGCAGAAACAGATGTGACTCTTCAAACTTCAAGAAGTCCTATGAGCATCTGATAATCCATTTCTCTGTCTCTTCATTGCCAACAGACTTATTTATCACAACTTCCACAGTTTGATTTTTAAGCACTCTTAATTATAAAGTGCTGTTGCAATTAGCTCACAAAAGAACACTGTAGCCTATTATACAGAATGAAGTAAGCCAGAAAGAAAAACACCAATACAGTATACTAATGCATATATATGGAATTTAGAAAGATGTTAACGATAACCCTGTATGCAAGACAGACAAAAGAGACACAGATGTATAGAACAGTCTTTTGGACTCTGTGAGAGAGGGAGAGGGTGGGATGATTTGGGAGAATGTCATGGAAACATGTATTATATCATATAGGAAATGAATCACCAGTTCAGGTTCCATACAGGATGCTTGGAGCTAGTGCACTGGGATGACCCAGAGGGAGGGTATGGGGAGGGAGGTGGGGGGAGGGTTCAGGATGGAGAACACGTGTAGCCCATGGCGGATTCATGTTGATGTGTGGCAGAACCAATACAATATTGTAAAGTAATTAGCCTCCAATTAAAATAAATTTTAAATTAAAAAAAAAAAGAACATAAGGCAAATTGAAGAATTATAATTCATTTTCTAAAGACTCAGGAAGATAGGAAGTCAGGAAGGGGACTCATGAACTTTTACTAGGATACTCTTTGGGCATTGGTAGAAGTCAAGAAACTGAACTGATATTCACTTCTGATTGTAAAATATGATATTTCTTTTATGCAATTTTCATTTCTCTCATACATAATGCCTGAAAAGGAAGGAAGCAGTTAATTTTGGGAGATGTATCGTTTTTATTTGGGCCCAAATTATGACACTGCTTACATGAAAAATGGTGATAAGCAAGACTTTAGTTGCAATAGAAATTTGATTTGAATGCCAATTAGCCTAGTATTAGACACAGCAGAATACTTACTAGACAAAGTGTCATTGGGGAAACCAACTTTTTCTTTCCTGATATGCTCATCAAAGCTATAGGTACTAATTGGTTGCCTACAAATATCCACTCCTCCCTCTTTTCCCTTGCAAAGACACAATTTATTTCATGTTTCCACTCCTTTCCCACATGACTCAGAGGCTTAGCCTCAGGCATAAATCTTGATCAATTCATAGGACCAACCATGTGGTCCTATATTCTCATTGCCAGTGTTTGGTTTAAGGATAATCACTAATTGTGGCCAATGAGACATAAGTGAAGATTTGTTGGGAACTTCTGAGAAATAGTCCCTTATTCCTCAGAAGACACCAATGGCATGCCCCCATTTCTCCCTCTGGACATTGTCATATCTGCATGAGATATATGAAACTGCTGCAGCTGTCCTGTGACTACAAGGGCAATCATTATTATTATGAATCTGATAATAACTCCAGAAAAGTAGAGAATAACAGAGAGTAACAGAATAAATCAACTGAATACATGTGTCTATCTCTTCTCACCTGAAAATCTTAAATAATGATAATATAATAATAATATTAATACTGATAATACTAATACCAGTTGCTATTTATTCATCAGTACTTTGGGCCAGACACTGTTCCAAGTATTTTACATGTACTAAATCCTATGATATAGGTGATTTTATTATCCTTATGTTTCAACAAGAAAATAAATGAGAATAAACAGAGACCCAGACAAGTTGCCTATGATCTCTTAATGGTAATATGGAACAAGGACTCAGACCCAGAGAGTTCAGTTATAGAACCTGTGCCCTTAAACACTATGAGTGATTTAAAAAAAAAGCATAAATCCATAAGGACAAAGGAGATGCAACTTAATACGAAATATTAGATTTTTGAAAGACAGAAAATGGAGAAATGTTGACTGAACAAATCTGATAAAAACCCATGTCAAAGGCCTACAGAGGGGGTGCTAGTAAGAACCAAACTAATACAATACCTGGAACTTGGGAAAGGCTCAGGAGCCTGAGACACCTCAGAAGATGATGGGAAAGAAAATACAAAACAGGAAAGAGAATTATGTAAAGACTATAAAAACAAGTTAGATTCTCAAAGGCCCTTCTTCACCTTAATAGTTGACTAGGTATCTATCCTTTAGAGAAATTAAAGTCTCCAGTGAAATCAAGCAAAGTGGCAGGTGAAAGAAAGAAACATTTTTTAAAAAAACAGTGGGATAAAGTAAAAGTTTTCATACTGAACACTGAGATCCCCACACTCTTTATGGCTCCCCAGATATAAA
>NW_011493664.1:10735-11065 GCF_000754665.1 Bison bison bison | reverse complement strand
CCTGATGAACTATGGACAGAGGTTCATAGCATTGTACAGGAGACAGGGATCAAGACCATCCCCATGGAAAAGAAATGCAAAAAAGCAAAAGGCTGTCTGGGGAGGCCTCACAAATAGCTGTGAAAAGAAGAGAAGCAAAAAGCAAAGGAGAAAAGAAAATATAAGCATCTGAATGTAGAGTTCCAAAGAATAGCAAGGAGAGATAAGAAAGCCTTCCTCAGCGATCAATGCAAAGAAATAGAGGAAAACAATAGAACGGGAAAGTCTAGATATCTCTTCAAGAAAATTAGAGATACCAAGGGAATATTTCATGCAAAGATGGGCTCAGTA
>NW_011493664.1:5911-7117 GCF_000754665.1 Bison bison bison | reverse complement strand
AACCAGTTCATTCTGAAGGAGATCAGTCCTGGGTGTTCATTGGAAGGACTGATGCTGAAGCTGAAACTCCAATACTTTGGCCACCTGATGCGAAGAACTGACTCATTGGCAAAGACCCTGATGCTGGGAAAGATTGAAAGCAGGAAGAGAAGGGAATGGCAGAGGATAAGATAGTTGGGTGGCATTACCGACTTGATGAACATGAGTTTGAAGAAGCTCTGGGAGTTGGTGATGGACAGGGAAGCCCGGTGTGCTGCAGTTCCATGGGGTCGCAAAGAGTTGGACACGACTGAGTGACTGAACTGAAGTGAGAGAAGACTAGGATCCTAAGGGGATCTGAGAATTGACAGCCAGTTTTGAATGGAACTCTGGGAGCCAGGACGTGAGCACTGTAGTGTTTTACTATTAACTTGGCTCAGCTTTGGACTCAGTCTCTTCTCCCTTCCCCTCATATCTCCTTCTCCTCCTTTGTCTTGTCTCTACTTCACAGCTTCAGTTTCCCCATCATGTTGCCCTGCTAATGTATAGGCTTTCTCAGGTACCTAAGGTACAAACCGTCTTCCCACAAAAGTGCATGTACCCCACTAGCCCAAACTTGTACAAATTTGCATAGAATTTCAGGTGGTCCACAGACTTCTCTTGTTGAGAACACCTTGTCTAAGTTAATTAATATGGTTAGTGGGTGAGAGTTCTTTGGAAGTCTGGCTGAAGAGCCATCTAGGTGGGGATGGGCTGGCAGGCAGCAACCCTTCTGCAAGGCTAGACTTCTCCTGGGTTTCCTGGAGGTAGAGGCCAGAGGTGAGAGGCCTAGCAGGCTGCATCCCTCTGACAGGACACAACTGAACTAATTCACATTTATAAAGATTAAAATGCCTCAAAGTGGAAGAGATAGCTCATTTTTCTAAAACAAGACAGAAATAGGACATTTACTAGGCTCTACATGGATTAATTTGCTGAACATCTAAAATGTGGATTTCTTTTAGAAAAATTTAGGTTTAAAAATTTCAAACGAATTCACCCAATTTTTAAAAACTATTTGGGAAGTATCACCAGAAGCATTCTTTAAATGATAAACATGACCAAGTTATGAAGAATTTCCTATTTAGTAGAAAATCTTATTTTTATTGTGTTACTTTACTCTCCAAAGAGTGTGTCTTAAAGATTGTGAACAATTAACATGTTTTTAAAAATTGCTCTTTCTTTTGT
>NW_011493664.1:4457-5811 GCF_000754665.1 Bison bison bison | reverse complement strand
GTTAATTTAGCCAAATAGTAAAGCACTACAACAAAAAGAGAAATCTGAGGATAAATACCCATATTCTTCCTCCCCTACAAATGTAAGTACTGTATTTCTGAAATGCAAAAACAAAGCATTTAAAATTTAAAAAATTTAATGTGAACATACACAGAAGAAAGATAATGTTTCACTTTCCACTTCCAGCACTCTTTCCTGATACCTAACTTTCTGGCCATTTAGGTGCAGGTAAGGGCTTCAGGTGAAAAGAATACCACGAGAGGAGGTTCTGAGAAGGAGCAGGTTGAGGAGAGGTTAGAACAAGGGAAAGGGCTAACCTGACAAGAATTTTAAGTGGTCTCTTCCTTATGATTGTATACTAAGTCACTTCAGTCATGTCTGATTCTTTGCATCCCTATAGACTGTAGTTCGCCAAGCTCCTCTGGGATTCTCCAGTCAAGAATACGGGAGTGGGTTGCCATGCCTTCATGCAGGGGATCTTCCCTACGGAGGGATCAAACCCTCTTCTCTTAACCCACCCATGTCTGCTTACATTGGTAGGTGGGTTCTTTACCACTAGCGCCACCTGGGAAGTGCCCCCTCACCCATTATTGGAGAAAGCCAAATAGTACATCTGGCTTCTTGAAATGCTGAGGTGGAAAAACAGACATTCCAGATCCAGGGTGACAGGAGGATCAAGGGTTGAGGGTTCCTGCTGCCCAGTTTGAGTGGGAAGGAGGATTAGGAACCTGAACTCTTTTGGTGTTTTAGGGCAAGCACACTGACTGAAACTGCCCACCCTGGCCAGGCACCATGGTAACCATTTGCATGTGTTGTTTTATGTCAGGAGGTCCTGGTAAGGAACATGGAACTAATAAGCCACCACCAACTGAAAGAGTTTGGGAAAGATCAAAAGGAGACACCACATGTCCAACCACCTCCCAGAATCCTCTCTGGCATCCATCTTTGCTGAACAAGGCTTGCACTACCAGGAAGGACTCTGAGTCAGAATGATTGGTTAAAGACAACCTGGAAACTAATCCCATCACCATAAAACCTGAGACTACCAGCCATGTGGCAGAGCAGTTCTCCTGGGTTCCCTTACCCTACCGCTCTCCACCCCAGCACCCTTTCCAATAAAATCTCTTGCTTTGTCAGCACGTGTGTCTCCTCGGACAATTCACTTCTGAGTGTTAGACCAGAGCCCATTTTCAGGCCCCAGAAGAGGTGCTCAAATCATTTCCAAGTGTTAGACCAGAGCCCACTTTATGGCCCTGGAAGGGGTGCCCTTTCCTGCAACAGTGTCACTAGATGGGAGTCTACCTGGGCCCTGGGTCCATTCCTCTTGGCAGAGGAGGAAAAGCTTCTGGTCAAG
>NW_011493664.1:1181-1759 GCF_000754665.1 Bison bison bison | reverse complement strand
TACATTTCAAGGGTGTATTTTTTGTTTAGAATTTCTGTTTTAGCAATAAAACCCCTGGTATTTATTCCCTGAAAGAAAGTGAAAGTGAAGTTGCTCAGTCATGTCCGACTCTTTGCAACCCCATGGACTGTAGCCCACCAGGCTCCTCTGTCCATGGGATTCTCCAGGCCAGAATACTGGAGTGGGTTGCCATTTCCTTCTCCAGGGGATCTTCCCAACCCAGGGATCGAACCCGGGTCTCCCACATTGCAGGCAGACACTTTAACCTCTGAGCTACCAGGGAAGCCACCTTTATTACCCTGACATTCCCTTAAAGGGTGTCATCTGTGGAAAAGGGAATACTCTTTGTGTCCAAGGCCTCTGAGTGGATCAGATGAGGTACTGTGTGTGTAATCTTTGTTGGCTTGGACCCTACCCAACTCCCTTGCTCTTTCCAAACCCCAAATTCCAGTGATATTTAGGAAGCCTGAGGGATATCTTACCTATGCCCAAGAACAATTTAAGGCAACTAAGAAGTAGGTTCCACCCTCCTCTGGATACTGCCATGTCTCTTAGACCCTACTGTCATTTCTCCTTTT
>NW_011493664.1:0-477 GCF_000754665.1 Bison bison bison | reverse complement strand
ATTAAAAAAAATCCTAAAAGTGTTAGCAATAACTCCTCTGCAGAACTGTGCCATTCTCTTAGCACATACAGTTTCTTTATCACCCTTATATTCCAAATGTCTATTACAATGTTTGCCATATTGTAAATGTTGAATAAATGTTTAATAAAGCCATTTTGACTCTGTGGGGATCCTCAAGTCCTTTACCCAGTTCTACTCTTGACTAAAGAACAGCAGGTAAGTTATTTCATTTCTCTAGAGGCAAAGACATGTATTTCCTAGTAGAGACTGACATGATGCATGCTCAGTGTCTGACTCTTTGTAACCCTGTCGGGCTATAGCCCACTAGGCTCCTCTGTCCATAGGATTCTTCAGATAACAACACTGGAGTGGGTTGCCATGCCCTCCTCCAGAGGATCTTCGCAACCCAGGGAGCGAACCCACATCTGTCTGCATTGCAGGCAGATTCTTTACCCACTGAGTCACCAGGAAGCCCAG
>NW_011493663.1:18800-19229 GCF_000754665.1 Bison bison bison | reverse complement strand
TTCCCTGAGGGACAGCTAGAGGAAGAAAGGTTTTCTCAGAACTGTAGAGACACTCTTACTTCCACGGTATCATTTTGGGATAGAAAGTACCCTCCAGAGTTCAGGGGAATGCACCTGTGTTTCCCCTCACCCCATCCCCACTCCACCTCTGGAAGCCTGCTGGGGCCCAAGGCCTGGTCTTCTGTACTCTGACGCTGGAAGCACTGTGGGGTCCCCAGGCCCCAGCCCTGCCTGATCCTGCCCTGGCTAAGTTCCATCCACCTAAACCCCAACCCCACAGCACAAAGGTTTTTTTTGTTGTTGTTTTGTTTTGTTTTTGCTATTTTGCTATTGTGGTTTTGTTCTACCTCCAGTGATTATTTCATTTATATGCTTATTTTTTTTCTAGTATATCTGTTAGTTTTCTAAATTTATTTTATTTTTTTGTTA
>NW_011493663.1:18282-18700 GCF_000754665.1 Bison bison bison | reverse complement strand
GGACTGCAAGGAGATCAAACCTGTAAATCCTAAAGGAAATCAACCCTGAATGTTCATTGGAAGGACTGTTGCTGAAGCTGAAGCTCCAATACTTTGGCCACCTGATGCAGAGAGATGACTCATTGGAAAACAGCCTACTGCTGGGAAAGATTGAAGGCAGGAGGAGAAGGGGATGACAGGAGATGAGATGGTTGGAATGCATCATTGATTCAATGGACAGGAGCTTAAGCAAGCTCTGGGAGATAGTGAAGGACAGGGAAGCCTGGCATGTTGGAGTCCATGGGCCACAAAGTGTTGGACGGGACTGAGCGACTGAGAAACAGCAACAAGAGAGAAAGAAGGACACTATATTATGATCAAGGAATCAATCCAAGAAGAATATATAACAATTATAAATATATATGCACCCAGTACGGGA
>NW_011493663.1:13587-15126 GCF_000754665.1 Bison bison bison | reverse complement strand
AGACAGCATATTAAAAAGTAGAGACATTACTTTACCGACAAAGGTCCATCTAGTCAAAGCTATGGTTTTTCCAGTAGTCGTGTATGGATGTGAGTGATAGAGTATAAAGAAAGCTGAGTGCTGAAGAATTCATGCTTATGAACTGTGGTGTTGGAGAAGACTCTTGATGGTCCTTGGACTGCAAGGAGATGAATCCTGTGCATCCTAAAGCAAATCAGTCCTGAATATACATTGTATGGACTGATGCTGAAGCTGAAGCTCCAATATTTTGGCCACCTGATGTGAAGAGCTGACTCATTGGAAAAGATCTTGATGCTGGGATAGATTAAAAGCAGGAGGAGAAGGGGATGACAGAGGATGAGATGGTTGGATGGCATCACCAACTCAATGGACATAAGTTTGAGTAAGCGCCTGGAATTGGTTATGGACAGGGAAGCCTGGCGTGCTGCAATCCATAGGGTTGCAAAGACTCAGACACAACTGACCAACTGAACTGAATACTGACTACTGATTTTTACACAGTAAAGGTCACATATGATAAAGCCACAGCATGCATTATTCTCAATATTGAAAAACTGAAAGCATTTCCTCTCAGATCAGCAAAAAGACAAGGATCACTCTTGCCACTGTTATTCAACACAGTCTTTGCAGATGTAATTAGTTATGTTAAGATGAGGTCATCTTAGATTAAGGTGGGCCCTAAAACCAAAGAATGGTGCTCTTATAAGAAGAGAAGAGGCCACACAGAAACAAGTGGAGGGGAAATCCCCATGTGAAGACAACGGTGAAGACAGAAGTGATGCACCTGTAACCCAAGTAACATCAGGTCTTTCCAGCAGAAGCTAGGAGAGAGGCATGGAACAGATTCTTCCTTAGAGCATCCAAAAGGAACGAACTTTCCTGAGATCTTGATTTGGGACTTCTGTCTTCAGCAAGTGTACAGAATAAATTTCTATTGTTTTAACCCACCAAATTTGTGATAATTTGTCATGGCAGTCCCAAAAGTAATAGATTTAAGCAAAGATTTCTTACAAGCACAATGCATACAAGAAAAAATGATACATTAGACTTCAAGATCACTCTTAGAAAGACATGGTGAAAAGAAAGAAAGACAAGCCACATACAGGGAGAGTATATTTTTAAAACAAATATTTGATAAATTACTTATAACCGGAATATAGAGAAACCCTCAAATCTCAAGAATATAAGAAAATAGGACTTCCCTGGTGGTCCAATGTTTAAGAATCCACCTGTGAATGCAGGGGACACAAGTTCAATCCCTGGACTGGAAAGATTCCACATGCAGGGGGACAACTAAGCCTGTTCACTAAAACTACTGAGCCCATACACCTTAGAGCCCTTGATCTGCAACAAGAAAAGCCACCACAATGAGAAGCCCATGTACCGCAATGAAGAGTAGCCCCTGTTCGCTGTAACTAGAGAAAGTCAGTGTGCAGAAAGTAAGACCTAGAACAGCCAAAAATAACCAAATAAATAATTTTAAAAGAATGTTTATAAAAGAAAGAATAAAAATAAACA
>NW_011493663.1:12799-13487 GCF_000754665.1 Bison bison bison | reverse complement strand
TAGTGAAGGAATGCTGAAAATTGTCCAAGCCAGGCTTCAGCAGTATGTGAATCATGAATTTGCAGATGTTCACATTGGATTTAGAAAAGAGAGAGGAACCAGAGATCAAAATGCCAACATCCACTGGATCATCAAAATAGCAAGAGAGTTCCAGAAAAACATCTACTTCTGCATCATTGATTACTCTAAAGACTTGGACTGTGTGGATCACAAGAAACTTTGGAAAATTCTTGAAGTGATGGGAATACCAGACTACCTTACCTGCTTCTTGAGAAATCTGTATACAGGTCAAGAAGCAAATTTAGAACTGGACATGGAACAACAGACTACTTCCAAATTGGGAAAGGTGTAAGTCAAGCCTGTATATTATCATCCTGCTTATTTAACTTTTATGCAGAGTACATCATGCAAAATGCCAGGCTGGGTGAAGCACAACCTGGAATCAAGGTTACCCTGAGAAATTTCAATAACCTCTGATACACAGATGATACCACCCTTATGGCAGAAAGTGAAGAACTAAGGAGCCTCTTGATGAAAGTGAAAGAGGAGAGTAAAAATTTTGATTTTAATTTCAACATTAAGAAAACTAAGATCATGGCATTTGGTCCCATCACTTCATGGCAAATAAATGGGGAAACAGTGGAAATAGTGACAGACTTTATTTTCTTGGCTCCAAAATCACTGTAGA
>NW_011493663.1:11319-12265 GCF_000754665.1 Bison bison bison | reverse complement strand
AACAAACTAATTACAAAGGGGGCCAAAGATTGGAATAAATATTTTACCAAAGATTTATGGTTGCAAATATACACATGAAAAGATATCAGTAGTCATGTAAGGAAACAGCCACCTAAGTCCAAAAAGGCCAGAGAGGCCCATATGGGATACCCTATGGCTAAACACACCATGATACACACACACACACACACACACACACACACACACACATATATAAGTGTGCATATATATACACTTATATATATATAAGTGTGACAAAAAATGAAAAGGAACCCCAGAGACAGGAGGATTCCACCCCATTCACATTTGGGACTCACAGGAGCAAACTACAATGACCCAACAATGTCTTTGGGCTGACGGGTAGCTGCAGTTTAGGAGTTTCGTTTTCTGGAGCTGATCTTGGTTCCTGCTCTGGTGCAGGTGAGATCCAAGGGAGGGATCTGCATCATCTGAGGAAGAAATGTGGAAAGGAACTGAATCCAGATGAAGTCTAAGCAGGCAATGGGCTAGGGGACCTTGCGGCTGAGAATGAGGAGTGGACGTCCCTGCCCGGGGATGGGCTGGACGATGAGACCCAGATTCAGAGGGGTCTGCAGATGCCATCAGGGTGGCTGAGGTTCAGTCATCCAGGGAGGACCAGGTCCACAGCAAGAGGGGTGAAACAAAAAGCCAAGTTTAACCACCCCCACCTGTGGGCAGTGCAGGTCAGCATCACAAGCTGGAGCCAGGATAGGAGAGTCATCTTTCCCTCAGGGAGCACCGAGGCCACTCTGAGGAACAAAGTTGTCCCATGTTATAGATTCCCCCTCCCACAATTACCGTGAGCCTTGTAAGCGACACATAGCCCTGCCCCATGGCTGAAAGAAGTAGAGAGCATTTTCACTGGAACAGACTGAGCATTTGTATCTGTGGATATTCAGTTGGTTGCATGCAACCACACTTTCCA
>NW_011493663.1:9463-10202 GCF_000754665.1 Bison bison bison | reverse complement strand
GAAGGTGTCCTGAGCACAGGCCATCACCTTCTTTTGGATCTCCGAGAAAACCCAGGTACTATAACCCTGAGAGGTTGAAAGCCCTGTCTTTAACAAGATGATGAGTTAGGACACAGCAGTGTAAGCCCATCACTGGGGAATGTGCCAAAGAATATCCAGAAGAGATCACTCAAGGAGAATGTTTAAGAAGATGGATCTTCATGGGTGTGCACCAAACAAGGGATTGCTTAACTGCATTTTTCCCAATAGACATCCTGTTCGTTTTTGGTCTTCATCTGAATATGGGAGTTAATTTGATAACACAGGAAAAAGTTTAGAAGTGCAACTGAACACAGGCAGCAGATAAGCTGACAGCTGATCCTTCTACATCTACATCAACAGCTACAATTCTCAGCCATCTTTAATCTTTGAAACACTATTCTGATCTGTTACATGAAGTTATCTCCACAGTATTTTAGAAATGTATTCAACTAACTAGGCATAAGGGATCCTGACAAGAACTAAAATGTACTGAGTTTTATTAACAACAACAGAGTTTTAACTGTAAAACTTTGTATTTGGAACATGCAGCAGAGCAAGCACAAGGTCAGTTTTCAAACAAGTATTAATTTGAGCAAGTTGTCCCTTTCCTCAGCCTAAGATAGCCATAAAGCATAGCAGGTTATGATGAAAGTCTGCTTTCCTTATAGAAAGGAGTTGCAAATTTTCGATTTCCTCCTGTAAGAATGGGTTCTGTTTC
>NW_011493663.1:9149-9363 GCF_000754665.1 Bison bison bison | reverse complement strand
AGTAGCCCCAGGCCAACATTCCCTGGCTCATGGATGGGCACTAGCATCCACCCGATTCCTTAAAACACAATCCTGGCCATGCTGCTGGGTGTGATCTTCACCATGCCATGACTCCGCTGGAGCTGCTCTGGAAAATGCTCACCCGAGATCTTCCTGTTGCCACAGGTGGGGATCCGTTCCTCTGTGAGGCCCTGTTCCTACAGACACCCTCTGA
>NW_011493663.1:8643-9049 GCF_000754665.1 Bison bison bison | reverse complement strand
TTCTTCTTGAAAATGTAGATTCCAGGATCATCCTTACCTGGTTATCTCTTGATTCCTCCTTCATGTGCCTCCACAGAACATCCCCTTGCTAACGTCTCCCAAGAGCTCCATGGGCCTAACCATGATACCCAGTGCTGTATTGGCCACAGACACATTCCATTTTCAAAACCACTTTCCTTGGTCAGAGTCTATGACAAAAGCCCACCATGGCTTTCCTCTACCTCTCAGTCCATTACTTCTAAGTCTCCTTGTCTGTCCATTTGCTTTGATCCCCTCCTAAATGTTGGATTCATTTTCCTCTGGTTTCCAATCTCTGCCCCATGCTCTTACATTCTATACATGATCCTTGGGTGATTACATCACCCCCCCAGAGCTTTTACCCATCTGACTTATTTTCACTAGTATC
>NW_011493663.1:3875-7851 GCF_000754665.1 Bison bison bison | reverse complement strand
ATGAGTTCTGTTTTCACAGCTGCAATCTCGGCTTTCATAAGAGAATGTTTTCAGATAATGCTCACGCCAGGGCCACATTCCAGACTTCCACATTGCCACACTTCAGACTCTGGGAGTGTCCTGACAGCATCGGCTCTTCTAAAGCTTCTCCAGGGGAGATTTGATGCCCAGTTTAGGTTGAGAAGCACAATCTCATGATGCTTCAACCCATCCTGGTTTTAAGTAGAATCCTGAACTGAAGAGCCATGTTTGCTACTAATGAAACTTAAAAAAAAATTTTAATTACATACTTTCCCTTCTGAGAGGTATTTTTGACATATTAACTCACAGCCATATTTAGAATAATTTCAATGACTCAGTGGTGTGGTTATGCCCGCAAGTGCCCTTCCTTACCAGACACTCAGGCAGATGGAGGGGAGGGAATGCACCTCAGTCCTGGTAGCAGAAGGATGATGGATGGAGTTCTGTTGTCTTGGTTACTGCTCTGCTGAGGATCCATCATGGGTTGCTGAGCTAAGGTAGGGGGCCTCACACCTGGCTACAGGTATTCCTGTGAGCAGAGGTTGGAGCTAAGGGCGGAGGTCTGTTACCAGGAGTATGGAAGCTGTTCCCATGTGATTTGAGAAGAATGGAAAAACATTTAAGTAGAATTTGAGATGCAGGGTGGGTTCTGGGAGCCTGATCAGAGCCATTGACCTGTGGTCACACAACGGGCAACTATGCATGAACACAGAGACACACTAGGCATGTGTGTTCATTGGGGATTCTGTCCTGACATTCACACTGACTGTTTCTGGAGGGAGCATCTAGAGCATGTGGAGGAGGCCGGACTCATAACATGGAAGGAGCAGGGGCACTCCTCATTGTTACAAAAGCAATGGCATATCTTTCCCCACATGTCTCACTTGGACATCTATGTTACCTTCCTAAACCGCTTTACTGAGGTATAATTACATACCACAAATCACACCCATTTGATGCATCCAGTGCAGTGGATTTTCGTAACTTCACACAGAGGTGCAACCACCACCACAGTGCAGTTGTGGAACACTGTCAGCACCACAGAAAGGTTCTGTGTACCCATCAGCAGTCAATCCCCAATAGGATCTGCAGGTCCAGGCATCCTCTCATCTAATTTCTGTCTCTGTAGTTTTGCCCTTTCTGGGCATTTCATATAAACAAACTTCTACAGGAAGTGGCCTTTTGTGTCTGGGTTCTTTTACTTAACATAATGCTTTGGAGACTCACCCATGTGGCAGCAGAAAGCAGAAGTTCATCACTTTTCATCCATCTATGCTATTCCACTATATGGGTACACAATACTTTGTTTACCGCTCTCCAGCTGACAGACTTTTAGGCTGTTTTACTATCTGGAGATTACAAACAGTGCTGCTGTGAAAGACATTTAAAGACAAGTATTTGTGTGAACATAGGTTTCATTTCTCATTTCTCCACGATTTCATTTCTTGTTTTGCATGGTGCACAGGCTAGACTCTTCAGTCAGTGTGGAAGAGAGGTGGTTGAAGCAGACCTCCTTTCCTTGGTCTGGATCTCCAGAGGAAAGCATTCACTCAAACACTACAAGATGTGATGTGACGCGAGCTGGATGTTTCTTGGGGATGTTCTTCAGCACAATGATGACGATCCCTTCTATCCCAAGTTGGCTGACCATGTTTATTGATTTAGTTAATTACTTATTTATCACGAACGGGTCTTGAATTTTATCAAATGCTTTTTCTTTGTCAAAATGGCAGGTGGTTTCTGTCCTTCATTATATTAATACACTGTTTCCCATAACTGAAGTTAAGTTTTCTCCAATACTGTAACCCCAGGATAAATCTTGCACAACCCTTCACAAATGTTTCTTGATTTGGCTTGATAATACTGTGTTGAGGGTGTAGGCATTGCTATTCATGACATATATGGGTCTGTAGCTTTCTGGTGATGTCAAGTCTGACTTTGGTAGTGGGGTAACATTGTTCTTATAGGATGAGTTAGGAAACGTTCCCTCCTCCCTGCTGTCTATTCAGGAAGAATCTGTGAAGGATAGGTGTTACGTCTTCTTAAAACTTTTGATAGATTTCACTAATCAAACCAGGAGGCCCAGAACTTCCCTTTGTGGAAAGGTCTTTAAATGTATGGTTCAATAACATTTCTTGCTACAGGTATATTCAGATTTGATATTTGGCCACTGCATTTTAGCCAACTCCCATCCAGTATTCTCTGACCTGTTGGTTCCTATGGCTCGGATTCTGGCCTAGAATTTTATGTGTTGGACATCTGCACATCACAGGATTCTGGCTACTACTCTGCAACTAGGGAGAGTATGCTGTCTCAGAAGTGACCCCCAGATCACCAACACCCAATAGGTAGCTTGGGGATACAGACTTTGAGGTGAGGAAGGGGTGGCACTGCTGATACCCTCATTTACACCTGCCCATCAATATTCTGTGTGCCCTCATGCAGGCTGTGGGCAATTCTGCAGTTGGGACTGGCACAGCAAGCACCCAGAGTATCCTGTCCCCTCCTGTGCCATGTCCACTTCGCCCTACCCTGATCCTTCTTACTCCTCTCATCTCCTAGCAATGCAACCTCACAGGGGATCAGTGATGCACTCACTACCACATTGAAGAATGTTTGATCTCCTCTCTGCTTAATGACTCAATTCTCGAGGGCAGTGACAGGTCATGCAATTCCTTCTCACCTCCCCGTCTCAATAGCCAGCCTGGCATGGCAGGGGGGGGGGATGTAACAGATACAGTGAAAACCTTCATGATTTGCTAAAGGAGGAACTGTGGTTGGCAGGATTGACCTGGGTTGGCTGCTGGAGTGAGCCTATCACATCCCCACCCTGAGAAACTTGTGCCAGGTTGGGATGCCTATCCCTGCCCCAGTGCATTGTGGGTAGCATCAGTGACATATCTTACCCAGACTTGGTGTGCCACCAGCTGTGGACGGACACTGAACTCACTGGGTCTTCTCACTTCACCCCAGCCTTTACAGAGGGTACACAGGGGATGCTCTGTTAGGTATAAACCTGTGCTCATACGGCCTATTACTCTATGATAAAGGAGGGGATAATATACATTAGGGAAAATGCTATCTCTTCAATAAACGGTTATGGGAACACTGGACCCCTTTCTTACACAATGTTTAAAAACAAACAACAACAACAGAAGATTAAAGATGAAAATTTTAGACCTTAAACCATAAGACTCCTAGAAGAAAACTTAGCCAGTATACTCTTTGATATCAGTCTCAGGAATATATATATATATTTTTTTTAACCTGTCTTCTCAGGCAAAACCAACAAAATAAAAAATAAACAAATGGGAGTTCAACAAACTAAAAAGCTTTGACACAGCATGGGAAACTGTCAACAAGACCAAAAGGAAACCTGCTGAGTGGGAGAAGATATGAGCAAGTACTATATATCTGAAAAGAGGTAGATATCCAAAATAGCTAAAGGAGTCACAGAATGTATTCGAAAAAGACCCAAAACCCGATTTAAAACTGGGGTAAAGCACCTAATAGACATTTCTCCAAAGAAGAAATACAGATGGTCAATAGACATATGAAAAGATGCTCAACATCTCATCATCAGGCATTAAGAAATCAAGACCACAGTGAGTACTCCCTCATACCTGTCAAGTAGGTATTATGAAAAAGACAGCAAGTAAGAAATGTTGGCGAGGATTTAGAGAAAAGGAAACCAGCATGTGGTGTGGGTGTGAATGTACAATTGTGCAGCCACGATGAAGACAATGAGGTTTTCTTCAAAAATTGAAAACTGGAAATAACATCAGATCAGATCAGTCGCTCAGGTGTGTCTGGCTCTTTGCAATCCCATGGACTGCAGCATGCTAGGCTTCCCTGTCCATGACCAACGCCCAGAGCCTACTCAAACTCATGGCCATCATGTTGGTGATACCATCCAACCATCTCACCCACTTGTCCCCTTCTCCTCCCACCTCAA
>NW_011493663.1:0-409 GCF_000754665.1 Bison bison bison | reverse complement strand
ATCGCCTCCCCGCCACTTGGTTATCTGGGTGTAAAACCAGCGCACCTTCTCAGGCAGATGTTGACCGTCCAGACCCCCAATAAGTTTTAGTTAGCAAAGAAGCCAGTTTTATAGATAATGTCTCTCTGGGGCTGCGATTGCCCCCTTCCGGCTCTGGCTGCCTGTCACCGGAGGGGGAAGGTTTGCAGCCGGCTACCTCTGTTTAGTCCTTTGTTCCGTGCGCGGGCTGGCGGTGTCTTAGGTTAGGGCTGGCTTTTCGCATGGTAGATATCCCACAGTCTGGTTTGCTAGCCCAAATTATTTTGCTCAGATAGTGCTCAAGGTATTCAGGCCAGATTCTTACTCTCAGCGATGCAGCCCGTGCCGCGCCTCCCTGCCCAGCCCCCGCTTGCTAATGGCGGATGCAGGC
>NW_011493662.1:18511-18967 GCF_000754665.1 Bison bison bison | reverse complement strand
AAAATCCTAGTGCTGATTAGGTTTAAATGTCTAATATAAATGTTCATAGTATGTTCCCTTGTGTAATGCTGGGCGCCTATATTAACAGAAGAGTAACTATTTATATCACCTGTTAATAGAATGCACATTGCTTCCACTAAATAATTCTTCTTTTCTTCATTTGTGGCCTGTTATCCATTATCAGACATGGGGAAACATTAATCGTCATGACAGTTTAAGCATTTTGAAGCTTAAAAATAACTCAGTACTTGTTAGGCTGGGAAGGTATTTTAAAAATTCCAAACGCATGAGTAGGAAGTTTTATTTTTGCATTAAAAAATAAATTAGATGAAATTATCATATTAACTCTTTCAGACAAGTAGGATTCATTTACCTAAATGTTCATGTTAGTATAGGAATTGTTACCCTACCAATTTGAAGATGTTAATTGAAGCTCCAAAAATTATACCCAGGGGG
>NW_011493662.1:14078-14420 GCF_000754665.1 Bison bison bison | reverse complement strand
GATGAGATGGTTGGATGGCATCACTGATGCAATGGACATGGGTTTGGGTGGACTCCAGGAGTTGGTGATGGACAGGGAGGCCTGGCGTGCTGCGGTTCATGGGGTCACAAAGAGTCGGACACGACTGAGTGACTGAACTGAACTGAGAGCATATAAGCTTCTTAAAAAGGCATTCAAAATTGTGCAGTCTGTCCCACACATACATGTTCATCATTTTCTCTGTCACTCCTCTTCATAGCCTTTCCAATCTATGTAACCCACATAATCACCAGAGTTTAGGAAGCCCAATCCTTGAATGGTATCTAGTTCAAGGGAACAGTCTGACATCCAAAGACTAAATAA
>NW_011493662.1:13580-13978 GCF_000754665.1 Bison bison bison | reverse complement strand
CTTTTTTATACCCAAGAGATATTATTAATGGAAATTAAATTTTCTATTTAATTATTATTAAAAGGAAGAGTCCACTCCTAGAGGCACTGAAATATGTGTATCTTATTTCCCTCTCTCTGTCATCAACTATATCTCACCTATTGCTCTAACCACTTGCTTATATTTCTAAAATGTATCTAGAATATCTATTACTTTTATTTCTAATATTTCCCTCCCTTACCCTCCATTATCTTTCTTATTTCTATAGTACCTTATACACTGCTGCTGATGTCTCTTTTTAAAACACATATCTGTTCATATAATTACTAATGCTTGAAAATTTTTCATGATTTCCCATTAAGGAAAGTTATGACCAACCTAGACAGCATATTAAAAAACAGAGACATTACTTTGTCAAC
>NW_011493662.1:12371-13294 GCF_000754665.1 Bison bison bison | reverse complement strand
CAGTGAAATAAGTGCTGACTTGGACAGTGGTCTTATTTGTGTTGTCCCCAGTACTAAGTAAAGTTCCTTTGACAAAGGGGAGGTTCTTATAGGTGTTTGTCAAATTGCTTTCTTTTGAAGGACTATTATTTCAGAGGTGGGTTTTGGTAAATTCACAGGCAGTTATACTTTAGCCTGTCAATAAAAACCATGTAGTTTTGAATCAGTAACTGTATGCATTGAATGAATGAATCACTTATAAACCTTTATCACAGATTTCAGTATGAAATGTAATCATATCACTGGCATGATGCATTCAAAGTTATGATCAATGTATTTGACCAAAATAATTGTCTTTTCATATTTACAATTTTGTTGGAAGTAGTTGGACCAACATTATAAAATCATGTCTTTAATTTGATCAGCTTTACCCACTGTGTACATTTTCCTTATAAATGTGATTATAGATAAATTGCCTATTTTTTTGTATAAATGATAAATGTCTGCACGACTGTTGTTACAACGATTCTAAATTTTTTAATGTCATGTATAATGCCAAGGAGAAGGCAACGGCACCCCAATCCAGTACTCTTGCCTGGAAAATCCCATGGATGGAGGAGCCTGGTAGGCTGCAGTCCATGGGGTCGCGAAGAGTCGGACACGACTGAGCGACTGAACTGAACTGAACTGATAATGCCAAGACAACCAGCAAAACTGTTTAAACATATTTTGAAAGTACTGAATTTGAAGTTTTGGATCTAAGTTATGAAAAAATTATATTAAAATTAGTTTTTTTAAAGTAAAATACAATACAAAAACTTAAATAAAAGTTTTATTTAAAAATATTTTTGTCCATCTACTTTAGGGATTCTAACATCTGTATTATTATTGTACAGTAATTAGGCAAGGGAAGATGAAAGTGATATAAATATATTTTTAAATAT
>NW_011493662.1:9175-12271 GCF_000754665.1 Bison bison bison | reverse complement strand
GTTGTTTATGGTACTTACTTTCTGAGACAGTTTGGTAATGGCACATGTATTATTCTTTCTTGTCCTCAAATGGCCTGGGAGCTGTGGTGTATTCACTGTCCTTTTGGTTTCTTTCCCACCAATGTGAAGTAGCCCATTCTACTTTGAATTTCTTCACATCTCTTCTCTTCCTAGTTGCTGTGGTTTCCTAACCTCCTGATGGTAGCCTTCATTCCTTAAAGCTTTGTTTTTTCTATATTTTCTTTGTCATTTGGACAACTACTGCAGAACACATTTTCTAAAATATTGCCTCTTTATTCCCATCACATGAACCTATCTGTGTAAACCCAAGTCAAATAGATTTATTTACTTGTCCAGGCCTATACTTGCAAAGCTGAATATTGGCACAGAAAAATCATACAGCCATGAAACATAGTGTCAATGTATATTGTAGTCACAACCTTCATCTGCGTCTTCCATACAGTCAGCCACTGTAGGCTTCATTGGCATTCTCCTGACTTTATCAGTAGTTACCAATTAAATATGCAGTGTATTTTAATGTTAAAATGTTTGATAGTGCTTACTTATCAAATTAGGGCTTCCCTGTAGCCTCAGTGGTAAAGAATCTGCCTGCCTATGCAAGAGACGCAAGTTCTATCCCTCAGTCGAGAAGATCCCCTGGAGAAGGAAATGGCAACCCATTCCAGTATTCTTGCCTGGGAAATCCCATGGACAGAGGTTCCTGGTAGGCTACAGTCCATGGGCTCACAGAGTCAGGCACGACTTAGCAACTAAACAGCAACAACTTATAAAATTAACTATTTTTAATAGCTATTATATAAGGTTATTTTTACTTAGGATGAAATTTAAAAGACTGGCTTATTTCAGAATGTGTTCCATAGTTTTATAATGGGAGTTAAGTATGTAAGCTGCTCTCCTTGTTAGTATAGTGGTGAGTATCCCCGCCCATCATGAGGGAGACCGGGGGTTCGATTCCCTGATGCGGAAGCAGCACCCCCTTTGGGCTTCCCTGGTGGCTCAGTGGGTAAAGAGTCTGCCTGCAGTGCAGAAGAACTGTGTTCGATCTCTGGCTTGGGAAGATCCCCTGGAGAAGGAAATGGCAAACCACTCCATATTCTTGCCTGGAGAATTCCATGGACAGAGGAGCCTGGCGGGCTACAGTCCATGGAGTCACAAAGAGTCGGACATGACTGAGTGACAAACCCTTTCAAGAATGTCAAGTCCTTATATTGTATATATGAAAAGTTTTACTAGGGTGGTTCCTTTCAAATACATATAGGTTTAAATTAGTGTCTGAAGAAAGGTAATCCATGCTTTAAATTTTATTCATTAATACAGTACTTTATTGATTGTGTTAAATACTATATTCTAGCAATAAAAATACAGTATTTAACAAACACAATAGATAAATGTTTATTTAATACCAACTGAACCATTGAGCAATAATTCTGAAAGTGCTTTACAAACTATAAAACACTGTGCCAAACTATAAAGTGCTTTTACTAATCAATTTGGAAATCATAGCACCTGGTCTAATGAGCGTGCTTGTTTTAAACTAAACAGATGCAGGGTGTGATGATATACCGCATTAAAGTTATGAGTGAATGGATTTCCTTGCAATTACAAGTCATATAGTGAAGGTAGTTAAGCTGTATATACTTCTGCCAATGAAGGAACTGTATAATTTCAGGTATTTTAAATTGTATTTATAAACTAGCCTTCAGAAAATGGATATGACACATAATGTATTTTGTTGATAGTATTGTGGTCATTTTTCAGTTGTCATTTCAAACTCAAAGCTAAACTCTATACCAGAAAATAAAAATAAACCTAATCAAATTAATGTCCACAAAAATTCAGCATTATGGACCCAAGTACTAGAACTTTTTCAGTTTTAAAAAAGTTTAGAGATATAATAGGAGGAATTCTGAATATGAGTGATATATGATAAAAGGAAAAAAAATTATTCCCATTCCATAGTCTATAATGTATATGTTTTGTATGTAATTCTTACATGTACATACACACGTGTCTTGTATATAATTCTTGAATTAATATATTTTCAGACAAGAGAATGGTATTGCACTAGAGTTGGCTAACAACAGTGATTTGGAACTGAATTTCAAGTGTACAAGGAAACTTCAATTTATCTCATTGGTTATAGGTAATTTGAATATTTTTTACTATAACAGTACAAATACAAAGTCAAACACAGGTATATTCTGCTAGAAAATAAGCATTTCCTGAGTGGTGTTATGAATTGACACAGAATAGCCAGGCTTGCATTCTGTTTCCTGCAAAAGCCTTCTTTCCAAGTTGTATAATTTTTCTTAACACTGAAGAGTGCTATAATGAAATTTCTTCTGGAAAATTTATGTGTGATGATAAACACAAATCATTTAAAGAATGCTACAAGATAGAATATCATTAAATAGTACTGTCTCAGACCAGGTAAATGGCTGCTTCTGTGATTCGGTGATGAGATGGTGTGATTCTAGAAGATGAATATTGCAATGTAAATCAAAAGCAAGATATGTAGAGACATTTTCTTAAAGTAATAATTAGCAGTACTTGGAGGTGTGCTTAATGTGAAGAAATAATAAAAGCAATAACATTTCAAACAATAAAAATTCATGCTGATTCGATTGTATGTTGCATAAATTCTCTTTACAACCCTATTATATTTTCCCTTGTATCAGTTTCATTTAGGATTTTTACCGTCTTTTTGTTTTGTTTCTATGAGCTTCCCCTTAACTTTTTCTTCATTTTTGTCCTTTTATTATGATTTCTTTGACTCCAGATTCTTTTGTCATGTCCATGTATTTCAAGATGGCATCCGAATGTTTTCTAAAATACTCTTTAGTTTCTGTGGAAAAAAATTCAAAAGACCTGTTCACTTTCTAAGCTTCAGGATTAGTGTGTTAATATTAATTAGGAAAATTTCTATAGGCAATTTCTTGTACTGCTCCCTGAGCCTTACTATGAAGACCCAGTATGTAGGCCCAGTGTTTGGTAGCAGCTTGTATGATTTGACTTTCTTCTCTTCTCTGTCTTCATAAGTGGAGATTGATGTATACAGCCCAAACTAGTTTCTGG
>NW_011493662.1:4383-8171 GCF_000754665.1 Bison bison bison | reverse complement strand
AAGGAAAAAAAAAAAATCCATTCGAGTTTTGCTGTCACTACCTTAAACTACAATCACTGCATAGTATATGATAACTGGTGAGTTAAGATGGAAATGTTATTAAATTTGTATGATCTTTTGAGAGAGCAAGAGAGACCAGATTCACATAACTTTCATTAGAGTTTATTCTTATGATTGTTCAATTATATTATTATTGTTGATAATTTCTTACTGTGTCTAATTTATAAATTAAACTTTTTTATAAGTATGTATAGGAAAAAATATTATTTGTAAGATTCAGTACTCTCTTTGGTTTCAGGCATCCTCTAGTGGTCTTGGGAAGTATCCTCCTACTGTAAATGCCTAATTTATAGTTAGTGTAAGTAAGTATCGGTCACTCAGTCATGTCTGACCCTTTCCAACCCCACTGACTGTAGCCCGCCAGGCTCCTCTGTCCATGGAATTCTCCAGGTAAGAATACTGGTAGCCATTCCTTTTTCCAGGGGATCTTCCTGATCCAAAGATCAAACCTGGATTTCCCACATTGCAGGCAGACTCTTTACCATCTAAGCCATCAGAAGCAATGCTGTATAACACAGTAATACAGCACCTTCTTGACAATATCATGGTAGTTTCTGACCAGAGGGCAAACTATGCATAGTTCAGAATTGTATGCAGTCAATTTAACCCAGTACATATTTTAGACAATGTAATTTCCCCCCAAATTTGATATTTTGTCCATATTGTGTTTTTAAAACCTAGTTATTTTTTTTAATGTATATATAAGTAGGATAAGATAGGATTTAAGACATTGGTAATTTTTACAGTGTAAATGCCAGTTACTTTACAGGCCCATTTCCCTGTAATGTTGAAACTCCTGCCACAATCTGGCTTCCTACAGCCTACCCTACTGATTATTGAAATCTACTCAGAGAAAAATGAATGAATGGAGAAAGCATATACTCAGCCAGCTCCATGGACAATCATTACCCTACCCGCAACAATAGGGCAGGAAAAAGGCACATTTAATCATTTTTGAAAGATAATTTTTACTGGATATAAGATTTTTGATTTATGCTTTCTTTTTCCAGCACTTTGGATGTTTTCCCAGTGCCTTCTGGTCTTCATAGTTTCTATTGAGATGTGAATTGTTAATATATTGGAGTTCCTTTGTAAGTGATGAGTCATTTTCCTCTTGCTAGTTTCCAATTTTCTTTTTGTCTTTCAGCATTTTTATTATAATGTGTTTGGGTGTGGATCTCTGTGTTTTTCATACTTGGAGTTTGTTGAGCTTCCCGGATGTGTGGATTGATTTTTTTTTTTTAATACCAAATTTGAGAAGTTTCAGCTACTGCTTCTTCAAATATTTTTTTCTTCTCCTTTCTTTACTTCTGATATTTCCATTACATGTAGATGTTGTGTGCTTATTGGTGTCCCAACTTTCTCTAAGGTTATTAATTTTCTCTCATTCAATTTTCTCTCTGTTCTTCTGATTGCATGCTCTCTGTTGATCTACTTAAAGTTTACTGATTCTTTATTCTGCTAGTTCAAATCTACTATTGATTCACCCTAGCAAAATTTTAATTTCATTTATTGTAAGCTTTTAACTCCACAGTTTTCATTTGGTTGTTTATATTAATTTATTTGTCTTTATTGATATCTTTAATTGATGCAACATTGTCATCATTGCTTCCTCTACATTCCAAAATATATCAGTATTGTCCTTTATTGTTTTCAACATAGTTATAATGGCTGCTCTGAGTACTATGTTAAATCTGACATTTATTCCTTTCCAAAGGCAATTACTGTTGCCCCGCTTTGTTTTCTGTTTATAGGACACATTTTTCTGCTTTTCTGTGTGTCTCATAATTTTCTTGTTGAAAATCGGACGTTTTTGATAATGCAGCAACTCTGAATAGTGACATTCCCTCCACACTCTCACATATACACACAGACACACACACTCTGGGGATCCTTGTTGCTATTTTATTGTTTATTTGTTTTGTGATTGGCTGGACTCTTTTAATGAAGTGTATTTCCCCCATAATATGAAGCTTCTGATACCACTTCTCAAGGGTGCAGCTTCAGACATGCACATAGGCACCCTGGATTGATAGAAGTTTCAGGAAGTCTCTGTTCATCTTTCTTTTTTCCTGATCTATTAAACTGTTTGTCTTTGCTGGTTTTAGACCCAGTTTTTAGGCTCCATTAATTGCTGATTGCTCTATTGTTTTGGAGGATACCTGGGGGTATAAATCACTCCACAGTCTTATTCCATTATACTCATGCTCCTGTGCAAGACAATTTTTAGGCACATCTTTGAATTATTGGGCTTCCCAGGTGGCTCAGTGGTAAAGAATCTGCCTGCCAATGAAGGAGACACAGGTTCGATCCCTGAGTAGGGATGATCCCCTGGAGTAGGAAATGGCAACCTGCTCCAGTATTCTTGCCTGGAAAATTTCATGGAGAGAGGAGCCTGGTTGGTTACAGTCCGTGGGGTCACAAAGAGTTGGACACGACTGAGTGACTGAGCACACATGCACTTTTAATGATTCCTCATCTCAGAGGGGATTTTGGCTGTCGCTTTCCTTGATTCTGTCTGGTAAATTAGCTATCCCATGGTCTATCTAATTTTTCCTAATTGCCTCTCACCAGACTCTCCATTTATTTCAGGAGTACCCCTAGACTTGAACTCCCACATACTCTCATATAAAGTTTGTTCTAATAGAGAATGCTGGGTCTCTCTTACTGATTGATTTTTTCAATGGGCAAAATCTTTGCTTCCAAGCTGGGAACAGGGAAGTAGGCTGATTGACTGGCACACCTGCTTTACAGGCAACATGCTGGATAGGTTCTGTAGCCTCTGTCTTCTTAGCTTACCTCTGCCCTATGAATGAGATGTGGTGAGGGTGTTTGGCCCCAGCTCTGGTATTCTCAGCTTGGCCCTATGCGTGGGAGTCAAGTACAGGAAGAGAAACCCTTGTTCTCTCAGTTACATTCATCAGGAATTTAGCCACTGCACACGGACGTTCAGCGGATGAGAAATGCTGACGTCCTGCTCCTGTTGTGAAGATACCATAGCCTTTGACTCGGGACTGGGGAGAGAGGGAGCCCTACTTTTTTGGCCACACTTGCCCATATTTGAACTTTGATCACCCTGCTGAGATGTGAAAGGTGGAGGGAAGGAGGGGATAGATGATGATTCAAATATCACAGAGTGTTCCTGCTCTTATTGATATTTAGTGGAGTTTATTGAATAAATGTTCTTTTACTTGCTATATTCTCTTAGGATAATTTGCTCTGTGCCCTTAGGACAATTTAAATAGTTGTTTTGTGTGTGTGTGTGTGTGTATTTTAACAATTTCTTACCAGTTCTAGTTGTTTCCTGAGGAATGAGACTATGCAACTCCTCATATTGCCATTCTGAAAGTAGAAGTCCTCCATGATTCATTTTCAAGCTCTTCTAGGTTCCTTGTTGCTTAAATATTTAAAACGCTGAAGTGTTAAATATTTCTTTGTATGTTTCATGCTACTTGTAGGAAAAATAAAGCAAGATTTTCCAAACATCTGTGACTCAGATTAAGAAATAGTACACACTTGAAACAAAGCATCAACGTCTTGGTGAAATGAGGCAAATGTTAGCTTCTTGATCATAAGTGGATGTGGGCTTGGTTGTTTAAGTGAAACAATATTTCTCTTTTTTGTGTGTGTGAATGGATCAGAGCAATTTGCTATTGCAAACTCATAGACAATTTCTCATTGTTAAGCTAGAACACTTTCATCATTGAAGTGTTCCACCAAACAGGTTA
>NW_011493662.1:0-1674 GCF_000754665.1 Bison bison bison | reverse complement strand
ATCAGCACTCTAATTAACACCTTCTACCATTCCTCTTCTGATACTTGAGAAGTTGGCTGTACTACAAATGAAACAGAGGCTGAGACACTAAAACGGGCCTGACACAGATGGATATCACTTGTCTTGCATGACCTTGGGTAATTACAGATTTTTGTGTATGTAATTATTCCCCTGGATCCTGCTTCCTGTCTTCCGATGCCATGTTTTTGCATGTTCATTTCTCAAACCTGAGACATCATGAGCCAAAACTAGCAAGTGGTCACGTAAGTCTGGCCCTCCTAACACATTTAATATGGGATGAGAATGAGATTGATGCAAGGAAATATGACAAGTTATGCGAACACTTCAGGGTTACTAATACTTTTGCTGTACACTTGGGACACTCTGGAAAATTAGTAGTTGATAATTTCTAAAGGTAGTGGAAAGTAAGCTATAAAAAAAGTAAAAATGTTGACTCATGAAGATAATAGTAGCTTAATGTTAATCAGGACTTTTACTTGTGTCTTCCTTTACTTTTCTGACTATATTTCCCCAAAATTCAGAGTCCTAGAGTTTTATAAAAAAAGATTATTATTTATCTCAGATATGATTAGAAATCAGTATCAGTTCATAAAATATACTTTGTTACATAAACAACTGAAAATGTTAGAAGTCAAATCATGAAGTGGTAAAGATTTGAGATACATGAAGACTGAGAATTAACTACTAAAACTTTTCAGGGCTTGAGAACTCCTATTAGAGAATCCTAGTGAAGTCTCCATCAAGTCCTCCTTTGCATTGGTAGCGTTTATATTTGGACTGCAAGGAAGAGAATCTGGCTTGGCCTCCTATCTTAATACAGGAGAGCGAATATAACAGAAGGACATGGTGTCAGTCACAAGAGTTGTTTGTTGTACATCATAGGCCCTAAGGATGGACAGAAGGGCATTTCTAGACAGTGCAATATCAGAGTTTTATGAATAATCTCTGTAGAACCTTCTAACCAAGAGAAACCTGTTCTATTTTCCTTCTAAATTCCCAGTGGAGTGCCTGATTGGCTAAGCTTAGGTCTTATCCATACCCGTGGACTGATGTGTGGAAGCAGACACTGAGGCTGACGTGACTGCCAGGATCCCAGTCATTGAGAAAAGGCACTGCTTTTCTTTGCTTGCTAATTTGTTTTTCCTGCTGCTGAGCTACATGCCTGCCCGAGTCCTTTTATCCATTCCTGAAATGTAGCAGGATACAGAAATTCTTCCCTGCTGAAACGAACACTTTGTCATTTTGTATTTTTAGGAATTTTTACACTGAAGCAAAAGATCATCCATAAAAACAAGCAAATGATGCTAATATGCTTTGTCATCTCAATTCCTCTCTTTGTTTGCTTTGTGAATCCCACTGGAATTGTTAGTTTATATCCCAGGAATCTACTTTTATTTAGGTTAAGTTAATCTAAATAATTTACCTAGAGGTATATTTGGGTTGGTATCAATGTTAGAAATGATCAGATATTTGTTCTGTTTCTAAATCCGGTTCCCAGCCATGTTTAAGAGTACCTTTTCATACACCCCCAAATTCCAGTTCTGGATCTGTGCAGTACTTCACTGAAGAAACATTTATTTAGGCCAGGCTTATCTGGTGGCTCAGTGGTAAAGAATCTGCCTGGCAATACAGGAGAAGTGGGTTTGATCCCTT
>NW_011493661.1:11140-11681 GCF_000754665.1 Bison bison bison | reverse complement strand
AAACCACAGTGGATGACTCACATGCAGAGATGGAAATAAAATCACAATTGAAACCCAGGGGCAGGGCGGCTAAGGAAGAAGACCCAAAATCTCCTCACTGGCTGTACAAGCTGCAGATTAAATCCACACAATCAACTAGGCAGACTCTGTGTCTAAGGAATATACAAAAGGACTTTGAGAGCTCCACGAAAGAAAAAGCACTAATTCCGATACCTGTGGACATTGGAGGTAAGAACACCCAGGATTAGGACAAGATTTGAGTCTGGACCCCAAAGCAGGTCCAGAGACCAGGGCAGTGTTGAAGGGCATCCTAGGGAGGCGACGTCGACTGTGACTCCCAGTGAGGGAAAGGACGCTGACAGCAGAGACACGAGAAACATGTATTGTTCGTATATTTTTACTTGCTCTGTAGATTCTTTTGGACTTTTTCTTTTCTTTTTTTTTTTACTCTTTTACCCTCTGTTGTAGTTGTCGATTTTAATAGCACTATGAAATCTAATTATGCTTTTAAGTTTGTTTGTTTGTTTTTCAATCACACTTT
>NW_011493661.1:10611-11040 GCF_000754665.1 Bison bison bison | reverse complement strand
TATTCCTGCTTGGGAAATCCCATGAACAGAGGAGTCTGGTAGGCTACAGTCCATGGGGTCACAAAAGAATCAGACACGACTTAGCCATTAAACAACAGCACGGGATACTCCAGTGGTGTGATTTTAATATATTCTCAATGGAATATTACAGGTGTTTTACACTTTTTCTTAACACAACTATTCTCACTATGTTAAAAAATTAGTATTATAGGCAGAACACCAGCTGAGAGCGAACAGGAGTACCTGATCAGTGGAAAAGAACCATGCAAAACTCTGTAGGATGAAGGAAGTAGGGGGAAAAACAGGAGTGTTAGTAGGACTGGACCTGCCCTTGGCGAGTAGGACAACTGAACTAGGGGTCTGATTCCCATATCAGGGCAGTTGTCTGGATCAGAGGACAAATATTTAAGGCTGAGAGTGAAGCAGCTG
>NW_011493661.1:7290-7982 GCF_000754665.1 Bison bison bison | reverse complement strand
GAGCTGGAGGAATCAACCTTCCTGACTTCAGATTATACTACAAAGCTACAGTCATCAAGACAGTATGGTACTAGCACAAAAACAGAAATATAGACAAATGGAACAAGTTAGAAAGCCCAGAAATAAGTCCATGCACATATGGGCACCTTATTTTTGACAAAGGAGGCAAGAATATACAATGGGGCAAAGACAGCCTCTTCAGTAAATTATGCTGGGAAAACTGGACAGCTACATGTAAAAGAATGAAATTAGAACACCTACTGACACCATACACAAAGATAAACTCAAAATTGATTAAAGGCCTAAATGTAAGTCCAGAGACTATAAAACTATTGGAGGAAAACATTGGCAGAGCACTCAGTGGCATAAATCAAAGCAAGGTACTCTATGACCCACCTTCTAGAGTAATGGAACTTTTAAAAAAAAGTAAACAAGTGGGATCTAATTAAACTTAAAAGTTTTTGCACAGCAAAGTAAACTATAATCAAGGTGAAAAGACAACCCTCAGAATGGGGGAAAATAATAGCAAGTGAAACAACTAACAAAGGATTAATTTCCAAAATATACAAGCAGCTCATACAGCTCAATATCAGAAAAACAGACAACCCAGTAAAAACGTGAGGGAAAGACCTAAGCAGCCGTTTCTCCAAAGAAGACATTCAGATGGCTAACAAACACATGAAAATATGCTC
>NW_011493661.1:6833-7190 GCF_000754665.1 Bison bison bison | reverse complement strand
ATGATAAACATAATAGATGCAGAAAATGCCTTTGACAAAATTCAGCACCCATTTATGATTAAAACTCGTCCAAAAATGGGCATAGAAGGAAACTACCTCAACATAGTTAAGAACATATATGATAAGACCACAGCAAACATTATTCTCAATGGTGAAAAACTGAAAGCATTCCCCGTAAGATCAGGAACAAGACAAGGGTGTCAACTCTCACTGCTATTATTCAAAATAGTTTTGGAAGTCCTAGATAAAGCAATCATAGAAGAAAAAGAAACAGAAGAAATCCAGATTAGAAAAGAAGTAAAGCTCTCACTGTTTGCAGATCACATGATACTATACATAGAAAACTCTAAAGATAAT
>NW_011493661.1:6261-6733 GCF_000754665.1 Bison bison bison | reverse complement strand
AAATAACTGCTGAAGAGAAGAATAAAGTAAAAAGAGTGGAAGGAACTGAGAATAGTCTCAGAGACCTCTGCAACAATATTACGCAGACCAACATATGAATTATAGGGGTCTCAGAAGAAGAAGAAGAAGAGAAAAAGAAAGAGTATGAGAAAATTTTTGAAGAGACTATAGTTGAAAATTCTCCCAACATAGAAAAGTAAATAGTCAATCAAGTCCAAGAGGTGCAAAGAGTCCCATACAGGATAAAACCAAAGAGAAACACCCTAAGATGGATACTAATTAAACTAATAAAGATTAAACACAAAAAAAGAATATTAAAAGCAGCAAGAGAAAAGCAACAAGTAACATAAAAGGTAAGCCCCATACATTTAACAGTGGATCTTTCAGCACAAACGTTGCAGGTCAGAAGGGAATGGCAGGATATATTTAAACAACTGAAAGGGGAAAATCAACAACCAAGAGTACTCTACCT
>NW_011493661.1:4559-6161 GCF_000754665.1 Bison bison bison | reverse complement strand
AAGAATGTTACAAGAGATAAGGAAGGACACTACATAATGATCAAGGGGTAAATCCAAGAGGAAGATATAACAAATGTAAATATCTATGCACTCAAAATAGGAGCACCTCAATACATAATCAGACAAACACTAACAGGCATAAAAGGAGAAATTGACAGTAAGACAATAATAGTAGGAGACTTTAACACCCCACTTACACCAATGGACAGATCATCAAAACACAAAATCAATAATGAAACATAAGTCTTAAATGATGCATCAGATGAGATGGATCTCACTGATATCTTCAGGACTTTCCATCCAAGTACAGAAGAATACACCTTCTTTCTCAAGTGCACATGGAACATTCTCCAGGATAGACCACATCTGGGGTCATAAGTCAAACTAAAGCAAATTTAAGAAACTTGTATAAATTTAAGAAATATAAATTTAAGTAAATAAGAAAATTGAAAATTTAAGAAGATTGTAAATTTAATTTAAGAAATTTCTCAGTAAATTTAAGAAAATTGAAATTGTTATCAGCATCTTTTCTGACCACAACACTATGAGACTAGATATCAATTACAAGAGAAAAAAAAAACTGTAAAAAACACAAGCACATGGAGATTAAACAACACCTTTCTAAATAACAAACAGGTTACTGAAGAAATCAAAAGGGAAATTAAAACATTTCTAGAAACAAATGACAAATGAAAACATGACAACTCAAAATCTATGAGATGCATCAAAGGCAATTCTAAGAGAGAAGTTTATAGTAATACAATCCTACCTCAAGGAACAAGAAAAACATTGAATAGAACACATAACTTTACACCTAAAACAACTGGAAAAAAAGAATAACAAAAAAAAATTAGCAAAAGGAAAGAAATCATAAACACCCAAGCAGAAACAAATCAAAAAGAAATGAAAGAATAGTACAGATTAATAAAACTAAAAGCTGGTTCTTTGTGAAGATAAACAAAATTGACAAACCCTTAGCCAGTCTCATGAAGAAAAAAAAGAGAGAAGAATAAAATCAACAAAATTAGAAATGAAAAAGGAGAGGGTACAACAAACAGTGCATAAATACAAAGGATTATGAGACAATTATGAATGACTATATGACAATAAAATGGATAACCTGGAAAAAATGGACAGATTCTTAGAAAAGTTCAATCTTTCAAGAGTGGGCCAAGAAGAAATAGAAATTATGAACAACCCAGTCCCAAGCACTGATATCGAAAATGTGATCAAATATATCCCAAAAAGCAAAAGCCCAGGACCAGATGGCTTCAAAGGAGAATTCTGTCCAACATTTAGGGAAGATTGAATGCCTATCCTTCTAAAACTATTTCAAGGAATTTCAGAGGAAAGAACACTTACAAACTCATTCTATGAGGCCACCATCACCCGTTTATCAAAACCAGACAAACACAAAAATAAATAACAAAACTACAGGCCAATATCACTGATGAACATAGATGCAAAAATCCTCTACAAAATTCTACCAAGTAGAATTCAACAACACAATCAAAACCTCATAACACCATGATCAAGTTGGGTTTATTCCAGGGATGCAAGGATTCTTTAATATATGCAAGTCAATCAATGTGATAAGCCATA
>NW_011493661.1:0-2776 GCF_000754665.1 Bison bison bison | reverse complement strand
ATGGAAGCAACCTAAATGTCCATCAACAGATGAATGGATAAAGAAGTCATGGTACATATACACAGTGAAATATTACTCAGCCATAAAAAGGAACACATTTGCATCAGTTCTAATGAGGTGAATTAACCTAGATCCTATTATATAGAGTGAAGTAAGTCAGAAAGTGAAAGATAAATATTGTATACAAACACACATATATAGAATCTAGAAAGAGGGTACTGAAGAGTTTATTTGCAGGGCAGCAGTGAAGAAACAGACATAGAGAACAGACTTATGGACAGAGGGAGAGGGGAGAAGAGGGTGAAATGTATATAGAGAGTAACGTGGAAACTTATATTACCATATGTAAAATAGATAGCCAGTGGGAATTTGCTGTATGTCTCAGGAAACTCAAACAGGGGCTCTGTATCAACCTAGAGAGGTGGGATTGGGAGGTAGATGGGAGGGAGGTTCAAAAGGGAGGGGACATATGTATACCTATGGCTGATTCATTTGAGGTTTGACAGAAAACAACAAAATTCTGTAAATCAACTATCGTTTAATTAAAATATAAATAAATTTTTAAAAATTAGTATTGTAATATAGATGCATTAAAATATTAACAGTGTTTGTTTCTCAGTGGTAGAAAAATGTTTGGATTTTGCAAGGGTTCTTTCTTTATTTCCTTTATATTTTATGTATTTTCTACATTTTATAAGTATGTATTACTTTTATAATAATGAAAGGATCTTTTAAACAAGGAATTTGATAGGATAAAATATAATAGCTATTGGGTATCCAACAGCTATGGTTATTCTTGCATTTATTTCTGGTCTTAGACTACTTGTAACACTGCAGAGTCAAGTGAAATGAAATCCCATTCCCTTCCTCCAAATCTCCCCTGTAATGGCAATTCTGATGATTTTCCTGAGTTCATGTTATATTTATCAGCACTATAGCAGTGGGAAAAAATCGCAGCTGAGTATCTTCCCTACATGTCTGTTTTATACGGGATTCATCCAATAATAACCCTTTAGGAGCCTTGAGCTTCCCCAATTTACTCGCTCAATTTTTTAGAAGAAATCAGTGGTAGCTGTTTCTAAGGCTACCTCATAGTTGTTTGGCAGTTAAATACATTTTCCTGTCAACTAAAAAAAAAAAAATGAATCAAGTGAGAGCTAAGTTTTATTTGGGGCAAAATGAGGACTTCAGCTGGGGAGACGGCACCTCAGATAGCTCTGATAAGTTGCTTCAAAGAAGTAGTGGGGGAAGTTCAATATATATGATTTTGGTGGTCAATATATATGATTTTGGTGAAGTTCAGTGCAATCAAGCACTGATTTTACAAAAATTTTTCTGCTAATTATGAGGAGCTGATGTAACCATGAAGGGATTTAGTGCTTTTCTAGATATGAAGAGATGCAAGGATTGGGATCATGAAATCAATTCCTGAAAATATTTAACTATCTAAAGACTTGTTCCACAAGTCTCCCTGGACCACAAAGTGCCTCATTCTCCACACTAAACTCCCTTCAGGGTGTCAAAGGTCAATAGCTGCAGCAGCACAGGATTCAATTTCTGTAGAGGCAGATTGAAAATGCCCTTGGCAAGTGCCAATTTGTAGTTGACAGGCTCTGCTCATGGTGATAAATTCAAATATACTTTGGGAGGCATTTCATGACCATTTCATTCCACAGTGCTAAGAAGGCTCATTCCTAGTTCTGGAGAAGATTTTGCTAATAGGCCACTCAATGTGGTATTACTGGACTAGGTCTTAATTGTCGAAGATCTCTGGACACCTGTCTTCTAGTTATGGTCCAGGAAAATGTTCCCTCTTATTGCATCTTCTGATATCTAGAGTTACACTCTTACAATCATTGATAACATACAGAACTATATATTTGATCAACTGCTGCAAGCCACCTAGTCATCATTTTTGTTGGAGGCTCAGTTCCACAGTTGGTAATTGCAAGGAAAAAAATCCCGTAAAACAGACAAAATACAAACTGTAACATTAATGGAGTTATAAGTAAATATTTCAGGCAAGAGCTTTCCACTAAAAACCAGTTTTTGAAAACATTGTCAAGACTAGGGAATGGGTCACTTAAGGCAGAAATCTGATTTTTCATATGGTTTCTTAAATGTGTTATATTAGAGGAATTATTAGGTATGAAAACACAGCATTCAGCTTGAATTATGGCACAGGAACCTCCCTGAGATGCTATAAGAATGTCATTCAGTTTTATAGCACTGCTTTTTCCATCATAGAGTCTTCAGAATTCAATAGGCTAATAGCCTGGTTACTATCATTTAGTTTGTTGAGTGAAAGTTGTCAAGACTTCGATATGGCTAATTATATCCTCCAATCTTATTGAAAACACAAAAATAGCTGCCAATAGTCATAAAAGTGGAATAGAGATCTCTTGACCCATTGGGCTCACACCAATTGTAGATTGGCTTGGATCACCTCTAATTTGTTACATATGTGACCTTGAGTACATGGGAATCCCAGGATACACCTTCTTATCCATCTAGGTGGAAGCCAAGGCCACAAATTAGTACTACAAATCCACTGAGTTCCATTAGGTACAACCCAGTGAATCTCTGGTCTGATCCAGTCAGTTCCATGCTAATCATTGTCTCTAAGGGTAATAATACGTAGGCATTGTTAATAAGGCATCCAGCCTAGCTTCTTAATGTTACTAGTTTGATCATCCTTAGTATGATTTAGTTGTTCCCAACATAAAGGAACTTTTAAACTTAAATGACTATAGCCTGGTGTTAACCATATAGATTC
>NW_011493660.1:35445-35905 GCF_000754665.1 Bison bison bison | reverse complement strand
ATGACAATCTCTAGATACATCCATGTTGCTGCAAATGGTATTATTTCATTCTTTCTAATGCCTTAGTAATACTCCATTGTATGTATGTACCACAACTTTTTTATCCATTAGTCTGTTGATGGATTACTTCCATGTCTTGGCTATTGTAAACAGTTCTGCAGTGAATATTGGGGTGCATGTAACCTTTGAAACTGTGTTTTTCTCCAGGTATATGCCCAGGAGTGGGATTCAAGAGTCATATGGTAGTTCTAATTTTGTTTTTTTAAGGGACCTCTATACTGTTCTCCATAGTGACTGTACCAATTTACATTTTTATGAACACTGTAGGAGGGTTCTCTTTTCTTCACACACTCTCCAGCATTTATTGTTTGTGGATTTTTTGATGATAGCCATTTTGACTTGTGTTAGGTGGTACCCCATTGTAGTTTTGATTTACATTTCTCTAATAATTAGTGATGCA
>NW_011493660.1:34987-35345 GCF_000754665.1 Bison bison bison | reverse complement strand
TGCCATTTCTAAAACCAGCTTGAACATCTGGAAGTTCACGGTTCACATATTGCTGGAGCCTGGCTTGGAGAATTTTGAGCATTACTTTCCTAGTCTGTGAGATGAGAGCAATTGTGCAATAGTTTGAGGCTTCTTTGGCATTGCCTTTCTTTGGGATTGGAATGAAAACTGACCTTTTCCAGTCCTGTGGCCACTGCTGAGTTTTCCAAATTTGCTGGCATATTGAGTGCAGCACTTTCACAGCATCATCTTTCAGGATTTGAAATAGCACAACTGGAATTCCATCACCTCCACTAGCTTTGTCATAGTGATGCTTCCTAAAAGCCCATTGACTTCACATTCCAGGATGTCTGGCTCC
>NW_011493660.1:34467-34887 GCF_000754665.1 Bison bison bison | reverse complement strand
CAAACAAGTAGACATGGTAAAGTGAAACTACAATAAAAGATTTTAAGTACTTTCCCTTCAACATGAAGTACAGGCTTTAATCATTAACATCCACCAAGATTTAATAATATATGAACTAATAGGATCATATAACATTTATAGAAAAATCTCTTAACTCTAATAAAATACACATTTCTTTTCAAGCACCCATTGTATTCATACCAAGTTGGATCATATTTGGGGATAGATACGTAGATCAATAAATGAAAAAATTAGAGAACCCAGAAATATCCCATGCGTTTATAACCAACTAATTTTTAACTTTTTATTTTATACTGGAATATAGCTGATTAACAATGTTGTGATAGTTTCAGATGGATAGCAGAGGGACTATGCCATACACATATACATTCTCTCCCAAACTCCCTTCCATTCAGGCTG
>NW_011493660.1:33990-34367 GCF_000754665.1 Bison bison bison | reverse complement strand
TCTATCAGATCTAGTCCCTTAAATCTATTTCTCACTTGCACTGTATAGTCATAAGGGATTTGATTTAGGTCATACCTGAATGGTCTAGTGGTTTTCTCCACTTACTTCAGTTTCAGTCTGAATTCAGCAATAAGGAGTTTATGATCTAAGCCACAGTCAGCTCCCGGTCTTGGTTTTGCTGGCTGTATAGAGCTTCTCCACCTTTGGCTGCAAAGAATATAATCAGTCTGATTTCAGTGTTGACCATCTGGAGATGTCCATGTGTAGAGTCTTCTCTTGTGTTGTTGGGAGATGGTGTTTGGTATGCCCAGTGCATTTATTTATTTAGTTTTCCAGTTTAAAAGTTGAACCTCCACAACTTCCATTGCTTTCACAAA
>NW_011493660.1:30627-31659 GCF_000754665.1 Bison bison bison | reverse complement strand
GCAGCAGCAGCAACACAGTTCTACACATATCATAAAATGAGGTAGAATTACACACAAATATTTTATTAATACCAATGTCAATTTCTTATTTTTGATATTGTACAGTAGTTAACTAATTTTGAAGTAGTTAACAATTTAGAAAAAAAAGAATGAAGTGTATATAATTATTTAAAAAATGTTTAAAAAACAGAAAAAATATGAATAATCTAAATTACTAAGTTAAAAAACAAAAAGTATCAATCTGGATAAAAAGTAAGATGCAAGTTCATGCCAACTACCAGAGATGTATCTAAAGATACAAGTGGATTAAAGTAAATGATGAAAAATGTTGTATGATGATAGCACAAGTCAAAAAAAATTAAAGTAATGATATTAACACTGAAAGAATTTCACAGTAAAGAGTGTTACTAGGGATAGAGGTGCTTTCATAATAATAAAGGGATCAATTTATCAAGATGACATAGCAATCTTATATGTTCAAACATCTAAGAACAGAGCTTCAAAATAAATGATGCAAGAACTGATACTGATAAAAGGAGAATTAGATTATCCAAAATGAGAGAGATTCCACTTTTCCCTTTTCAATAATTGAAAGAGCAAGTTTGACAGGAAATCAGTAAAGATATAGAAAATACAGCACAGTCAATGAATTTGACTTCACTGATATTTATAAAACACCTCACTCAATAGCAACAGACTACACATTCTTTTCAAGTGTATTGTGGATATTTACTCTGATAGACCACATTCTGGGTCATAAAGCAAAATTTTATATAGTCACAGATATTCACGTAACAAAATGTATACTCTAAGACCACACTACCTGAATTCAAGATTGACATATAGGTACAGCTATCAACATAGAGTGGGATTGGCATAAAATCTGACAAATAGATCAATGGAATTGAATGAACATTTCCAGAAACATACTCTCAAGTATTTCAAAAAATGATTTATGATAGATACAAAGGCAATATAGTACAAGAAATCTATTCAATATATACTGTTGACACAAATGGATATCCATGTGCC
>NW_011493660.1:28914-30527 GCF_000754665.1 Bison bison bison | reverse complement strand
ATTGTACCAGAGGCAAGATTTGTAAAAGAACAAATTGAATTTCATGAAAATAAAAAAATCTGTACTCTGAAATATTTCACTAAGAGATGAAAAGGCAAGCTACAGACTGGGAGAAATGATTTGCAAATTGCACATCTGACAAAAGACTTGCATCTGCAGTATGTAACTCTTAAAAGTAATTGATAATAAATTAAGCAATTCAATAAAAAATGGGCAAAGATTTGCATAGATATCTAACTAAAGTAGATATACAGAAGGGAAAGAAGCACGAGAAAGATGTATATCTTCATAGTCATTTGAGAAATGCAAAATAAAACCACAAAAGTGTAATAATCCATATTTATCATAATAACTAAAGTATTTTAAAATAGATAATACCAAATGTTACTGAGTATATGTAAGAATTTCAGCTCTAAAGTACTACTGAGATGTAGAAAATGAGATAACCACTTTGGGAAAACAGTTTGACAGCTAAAAGTTAAACAGCTATGTGTTCCACTTCTAATTATTTATCTACAAGGAATAAAAGTATAAATCTATATAAACAATTGTACATGTTTGTAGCTTTATTTATAATAGCCCCCAAATTGAAAGAGTTACAGGGTTTATCAGTAGTTGGAGGAATAACCAGAGTGTCATATATCTATACAATAGAACACTACTCAACAATAAAATGAATAGATGTTTTTCAATAATAGTTTTAGATTTATTTTTAAAAGGTAGTTCTCATATATCCCATACTCAGTCTCCTCTGCTGTTTTTTTAACAACTTTATTGAGCTATAATTGATATTTAAAACATTAGACTTATTTTATGTATATAATTAGATGAGTGTGGCTATATTCAGACCATTACCACAATAAAGATAAAGAATATAAGGAATTCCCTGGTGGTCCAGTGATTAGGTCTCCACACTGCCACTGCAGGGGACCCAAGTTTGATCCCTGGTCTGAGTATTAAGATCCCGCATGCTATGCAGCACAGATCAGATCAGGTCAGATCAGTCGCTCAGTCGTGTCCGACTCTTTGCGACCCCATGAATCGCAGCACGCCAGGCCTCCCTGTCCATCACCAACTCCCGGAGTTCACTGAGACTCACGTCCATAGAGTCAGTGATGCCATCCAGCCATCTCATCCTCTGTCATCCCCTTCTCCTCTTGCCCCCAATCCCTCCCAGCATCAGAGTCTTATCCAATGAGTCCCCCCAAAATGATAAATAATATCTCCATCACCTCCATCAATAGATAAAAGAATAAACAAACTGTCATATAGCTATACAGTAACATACTAATTGACAATAAAATGAATTGGGTTATTGGTATTTCACAACATGGATAAATCTCAAAATAGTGATGAGTGAAGGAAACCAGACAAAAAAAAGATTATTGTTGATTGTCATGATGTTTTCACACATATGTGTTAAAGCTTATCTAATTGTAAAGTTTAAATATATGCAGTTTATGGTTTGTGAGCTATACTTTAATAAAGCTACTTAAAAATAATGTTAAAAAATTAAACCAATATGGATCATAGAAAAAGCAAGAGAGTTCCAGAAAAACACCTATTTCTGCTTTATTGACTATGCCAAAGCCTTTGACTGTGTGGATCACAAT
>NW_011493660.1:26306-26739 GCF_000754665.1 Bison bison bison | reverse complement strand
TTTGCAGATGACATGATCCTCTACATAGAAAACCCTAAAGACTCCACCAGAAAATTACTAGAACTAGTCAATGAATATAGTAAAGTTGCAGGATATAGAATCAACACACAGAAATCCCTTGCACTCCTATATATAATAAGGAGAAAACAGAAAGAGAAATTAAGGAAACAATCCCATTCACCATTGCAACGAAAAGAATAAAATAGTTAGGAATATATCTACCTAAAGAAACTAAAGACCTATATATGGAAAATTCTTTTAAAGAGATGGGAATACCAGACTACCTGACCTGCCTCTTGAGAAACCTGTATGCAGGTCAGGAAGCAACAGTTAGAACTGGACATGGAACAACAGACTGGTGCCAAATAGGAAAAGGAGTACGTCAAGGCTGTATATTGTCACCTTGCTTATTTAACTTATATGCAGAGTACAT
>NW_011493660.1:23758-26206 GCF_000754665.1 Bison bison bison | reverse complement strand
CAAAGGTCCGTCTAGTCAAGGCTGTGGTTTTTCCAGTGGTCATGTATGGATGGACTATGAGAGTTGGACTATAAAGAAAACTGAGCACCAAAGAATGGATGCTTTTGAACTGTGGTGTTGGAGAAGACTCTTGAGAGTCCCTTGGACTGCAAGGAGATCCAACCAGTCCATCCTGAAGGAGATCAGTCCTGGGTGTTCATTGGACAGACTGATTTTGAAGCTGAAACTCCAATACTTTGGCCACCTGAAGCGAAGAGCTGACTCATTTGAACAGACCCTTATTCTGGGAAAGATTGAGGGCAGGAGGAGAGGGGGACGACAGAGGTTGAGATGACTGGATGGCATCACTGACTCAATGGACATGGGTTTGGGTGGACTCTGGGAGTTGGTGATGGACAGGGTGGCCTGGCGTTCTGCAGTTCATGGGGTCACAAAGAGTCAGACACGACTGAGAGACTGAACTGAATTGAACAGTTTGGAGGAGGTTGACTAGCAAAAAATGGCAATGAACTGAAAATGTAAGTGATTCTACAAAAACTATGTATCTAGGAGCTGACTCTAATTTTCTGCCCCCAGGAAATATAAATGATAATTAGCCCAATTAGTCTTATCAGGTAATTAGACATATGTGCTCCTCATTGCCAATTAATTCATTTGATAAGTGAACTATAAAGACACTCTTATGATTTGAAACTTGCAGTATATAAGATATTCATTTACTGCAAAATGATAGAATCTAAGAAGATGAGATCATGTAGAAAAAAGAAACAACTGTATATTAAAATTGTCATATTAAATAATGAAATGGTGTTTCCTCAATGGAAATTCTCTAGGCAGAATAGTGTGAAATGAGAAAAAATCAGGCTTTTGCCTAAATGTAAGGATTTGGAGGGGAAAAAAAGAGGAGAAAGAACAAAATATATGTATAAGTTAGATTTTAGATTTTTTAAAAACTAGAATTACTCAGAAGACATACATATTTTGGTATTTCAGCTACTGACAAAGATAAATGTACTTATATCAAACTAAATTTTTTTAACACATAACCAATTATACCAAGTCCTAAAGATACATCAACTCAGTAGAAAAAACTAGCTGAAGTTTCAAATTGTTTCATGGGATTGACTAAATCTACCTATACTGTTTCAATGTTACTAATATGAAAAGCTTATACTAAATATACTTTCTTTACATATTAAAATAGTTGCTCAAAGCAGACACTTCTATCATAAGGAGTTAACATAATATGCTATGTCTCAATTAAGATCATAAAGCAGTTATTCCAAATAACTGAACTGACTACAAATTGATTCCCCCCAAATTAATATAGGCACAAGCAAGAATTTGCCTATAATTTTTCCATGAGTTTTGTGTGAATTATTACAGTGTATAATCTATAATTGATACAGAAGACAGAATTGGAAAATAAAAGTGTGCAAAATTGTCACAAATTAGAGATAAAAATGGTATTCCTTTACTTTTCCACAAGTGAGAAGCTCTTTAAGTATTTTAGCTGTGCTCCCCATGACTTATAAACCCTATCCCTGTTCAAACTGAGTTAATCAATATTTCCTCTTCATGTAAATAAAGACCAACAAAGCCTGGGAGGAACAAACAAGAAACATGAAACTCAATGAGAACTCTAAGCAAGTGTTCACAGCAATATTTTATTGTTTTATCTAAATGAAAGAAATTTCCTATGTGACCCTTAAAAAAGGTCATATTACTTTCATGTGTAGTAAAAAATCTGCTTTCTCTAAGGGCTATGCATACTTCTCAGTTCTCCTTTATATATTTCCCTTCTAGAAAATGAGTCACTAGTATTTAGTTTTTGTTAAAAACCATTTCATTTAAGCAAAGGTTAAAAGGTATACAACTGATGGAAATTTAATAAGAACAACAGTAAGACACCGAATCTTGGCTGGTCAGATTCCATTGATCACAGGGTGTCACACTGTGCAAATGACCACTTGAAGAGCCAATAATATAACCTCAGAAGTCAGTCTTCAGAGTTGCTTTCCTTTAACTGTCCTTTAGCAGCATAATTCCGTCTGCCTGCTTATCATCCCTGGAGGTAGCATCTACTGCACAAAGTTTAAAGGTTACCACATTCCTCATTCAGTTAATTATTCAACCACTCACACATCTTAAGAGTCATTTACTGGAGACAGGACCCCACATCATGGTAAGTAATGAGGATATAAAGATGAAGGAAATACAAAATCCATCCCTTCTCTCTGAAAGTTCACAGTCTATCAGGAAGATAATTGTCGGGTCACAAAATGGGGTCAGCAAGTAATAATAAGTGCAGCTAACTTTTTAAAAACACGTCAAGTGTGCTTCTTACTCTGTTAACTGCTTAGCTCAGTTAATCCAGCTGATAAACTGTAGAGCAGGTATAATCCTTGGCCTCATTTTACAGGTTAAGAAATTGAGATTTAAGGAAAA
>NW_011493660.1:18066-23410 GCF_000754665.1 Bison bison bison | reverse complement strand
GGGATCCAGCTAAAAGGAGCTTAAAAGACTGGCTGGGAGGAAAATCATCCTTGGGATGAGGAGCAGTGTTGCCTGAGGAAAACAGAAGAGGAAGAGGAAGTTCACAAGCCAACAGGTGGCTGCCTAGGAAAAGGGTCCTTGGTCACTTAACTGCCTTCCTGTGCCCCCGTTCTCAGGTGAGGCCTCTGCAGAGGCTGGGGCAAGCTCTGCTGCTGTCTGATTCTTGTCTCCACTGCTTGGTATTTCTGCCCTTTTTCTGGGCACCATGGCTGTGTGATCAGTGCCTGTGCCATTTCTGCTTGTTATCACTGCTAATGTTTAATGGCCCAGATCTCTACTCTGTGAAGAATGTAGGGACCATTCCTCTTCTTTCTGTGTTATACACAGTTGATAGGGTAGGAAGAGTGCAAATCGGGGAACATAAAGGCCCATTGCCTTCTGCTTTCATTTCATAAAGAGGTTTTAGTGAAATTAGCTTTGAGTTTGTATTCACATCCTTTCCCCTCAAGCTCAGATTTGAGTTCATAAAGGGCTGTTCATTAGACACATCTGAATATCATCTTACACCGGAATTAGAATTATCCCTCTGCCAACAGGTGAAGGTTTAACTGCCTGCTCGATTAAGGCTTCCTATAAAAAGATTATCTCTGAGAAATTTCCTAAGTCCTTCTTTTAATCAGGACTCTGGTGGCCCATGTGGCTAGTTGGTTAGACAGCATGGACAGGCAGAAATCCTGTAATGCACAAAGCATAGGATTAAGCTTCCCTTGCCATGCCTGAAATTCATTCGTTAGACATGAAATAGTGAAATAATATGGACCATGCATACAGACCTCTTCTCCCACTGTTGCTCCATCAAACATCCCCAATTTCCCAGCACCCTCTGGCTCAGCATTGAAAATACAAACATAAACGAGAGCAAAGACCTTACAAATACAAGAGGGACCAAAACCAATTATAATAATACATAAAATCCTAGGTACACACTTGGTAGAGCGCTAGTACTGAAGAGAGAGAGAATGATCAGCTGTCTGGAGAGGGGCATGAGTGGATAGGAAAAGCAAATGCACTATTTAACCAGAGTCTTGGAAGGTGAAATCAGAGATTATCAGGACATAGAGTGAGGGTGGCGGGTGTCAGTATGACCAGAGAGAGAGGAGGGGCTGTCAGTGACCCGAGAGACAAATGGGAAGATCTAGAGGCATTAAGTGGATGCTTAGTAAATATTGCATGGCTAAGGAATGTGTGAATGGCTAATAATAAACTATGTGTTAATAACATTTTAGTGCTTCTAAAATGTGTTTGCATATTTCTCTATTTACTCTTCAAAGTACTAGTGTTAAAAGGCAAGGCTTTTAGGTCATGGGCTTCCCTAGTGGGTCAGATGGAAAAGAATCTGCTTGCAGTGCAGGAAACCCAGGTTTGATCTCTGAGTCAGGAAGATACCCTGGAGAAGGGAATGCCAACCCACTCCAGTATTCTTTTTTTTTAATTTATTTATTTTTAATTGAAGGATAACTGCTTCACAGACAAATTCCCAGATGTTGGCTTTGTTGCCAGCTATTACTTATGTGAAAACAGGAAACACTGATAAAAATGCTCCATGACCCTTGTGTCAATGTGTTTGGGACATAACAAGAAGCCAGAAAATGTGAAAGGTAACTCAGAAGCCATTGCAAGTGAAGTGGGACAAGACTGCACTTAGGCTACTAAGCAGATGGCAAAAGGACCCAGGTGACAATGTCACAGGACTAACTTTAGGGGACAGGATTTATGATAGGATTACTTTGAAATAACTCTACTTCTTTTATACAAATAAATACTTGCAGCTTCATAAAATGTTTTAGTTATCCTGAATGTATGATTCAAAAATTATACTTTTCTTTTTAGTTTTTCTGATCTGTTATAATAATGGCATTTATCCCATACCAATCTCATGCTCCATTGAATCCATGGAATATGGAACTTCTCTGCAAAGGAGTGCTCATCAAAAAGTACAGGTCACCAGCTGTCTAGGACTGAAAGCATTTCTGGACCCATACAAAGCAATTTTAAAGGAAATATAACATTTTAAATTGGCTACTGTAGAATCAAGGGGTTCTTTTTGATGAAAAGGGCTTTCACAATGCTCTGCAAATTTCGCTGTGTCAGCAATCAGAGTCATTTATCTACAGAAGACTGGGTCTAATTAATTTGAAGCTGATGATGGTGACAATAACATTGGCAATGAAGTAATGAGTCTTGGCCTACTTTGAAATGAGAAAATTTAAGACAATGATAATTCATTCACTCAAAAAGCATTTATCAATCATTTACCTCTTCTGGGTTCTGAGGTCAAAAAGCAATGAGGTTTGTCCCACAAAACCTCTGTTCTGTCTAGCAAGAGCAGAGCAGAATTAAGAAAACTGGGTACCTTGTAGGCTTCAAATTTTTGACTACAAGCTTTTATTCTCATATATTTAGAGTTTTTAAAATGAGAGATTAAATATTGCATGCATATATTTTTATTTATTTGAAATTATTTCTTATTCATGACACAACTGGATAGCATTATTTTCACCAAGAGTAAAATCATCTTACATGGATATAGTTGCCAAAGTCTTGAACAGAGTATGCTTAAAACTTTTCCCCCAATTTTCCATTTGACAATATATTTCTAAGTTTTACATAGACTTTCTGATATCTGATTCTTCATTTTTATTTCTATTTTTCAGTTTTCTGAATTTGACACCTTAAAACACATTGAGATATTTTGAATAAGGTAAGAAAATAAATCATTTATTCATTGAAAAAGAAAACTTTGATTTTGTATTACTTAATTTCAGAATTTCAGTGGTTGCAGCTATTTACTGCACCCACCTAGTAGGTGACTAATATCAAAGATGGTAAAATGTCATGCAGCTACACCATGAAGTCACATGTGAATGACACTAAATTTAAGAATTGCAAATCGACAAAGGTTTCTCTTTTCTTCCTTCCCTCCCTCCCTCCTTTCTTTCCTTTCTTCCTTTCTTTTCTCTCACTCTCTTTCTCCCACCTCCCGCCTTCCTTTTTTCATTTCTTTCTTTCATCCTTTCATTTGTAATCTCCATTCTGGACTGCAGTATATTGGTTTATATCTCACCATTTGTGCAAGTAGTTTTGGGCAAGCCAATTCTATTTTTTACAATAGTATTTTATCGTGCCCTCTTACCTTGACACTCTCCAGAAGTATGTTTGGGTCGACTATTCCCTGATCAAATTCCGAGCAGTGAGGAGCTACATAAATAGAAGATTAAATATAGTGCAGCATACGAGTGCTCTGAAGGAGTCACATGCAGCATACCTTGAGATGATAGGAAAGAAAGAAATTAATCTGAGGGAATTTGGGGAACTTCCTGTAAGAGGTAACATTTGATCTTCCTTGGAACAGTAAATAGGAATTTGCCAAACAAGATAGAAGGCAGGGTATTATTCCATACAGAAGGGAGTGAGGAGAAACGTGGTTAATCTGATCAGCATCAGCAAAACAGGTTAGTTAATTGCATATTTTTGTGAACCCTTCTTCTTAATTATGTATTTCTATACCCAGAGTCTAATCTTAGTCCCTGATGGGTTAAAGACGTACAGAAATTCACGTTGAGCCCACATTCGAAGAATGCCTTACTTAGTTTCACAGGACAAGAAAACTGCTGTTGACCATCTCATAATGGTGGTCACATGGAGCTGTCAATGCTAGGGTGGCCTTGATTGCCTTCCGGATGAACATAGGAGATTCTGGAAATGCCAGTGGGTCATGATGGCAGGGATACTAGGGAAAAACATTCTGGAAAACTGGGATTCATAGATCTGTGTACTCTGATTTGTGAGATTTCTCAGAAATCTGAAACTGGTTTGTCTCCGTCATGGTATCAAATGATTTGTGTCAGGTATTATTTGAGACACTTATTCAAATATTTTGTTACTCTCCCAATAATATTGATGAAAACCCACAACCACATGTGGTATTCTCTATTAGGAACAAGGAAGGGGTATTCTTCATATCTATATCAGATGCTTTCTTTGACCCAGACTGTTGGTATCTATATGCCTAAATACTTTACATACTTGCCAGGTTGCACACATTATGAGTTAATTTTTTTCTATAAATGCATTTTTATATACTATTGGTTGCCTACTTTTTCTGTTTTTATAAATATAGACTGTAACTCTATTCGCAGAACAGGTGTACAGGTACATAAAATTGAGAAAAAAGTGTTATTTATTGCTGTATTTCCTTTCCATTATTGACATGGAAATTGAAAACCATAATCTCAGGAGTAAAGTGATCTAAACCCATCTGAATGAAATGAGATCCAAATATTTTCAAGTTGTAGAATTTTATAGCTGAATGTCATCTTAGAAATGCTCTAGTCTCCTAATATTGAATATGGGAAAGTGAAGGTAAATGATGGTCTGACTTCCTCCAGATCCTTAGTTATTGTAAAAATCCTGTGATTAGAAGATCTGTTTCCTGTCTCTCAGCCCGGTATTTCTTCCCTAGTTCTATTGTCAGGACCCGTATATAACTTTCTTTTCTTTTCTTTAAATAGAATAATAAAATATAGGTTCAGAGAGGCCCTCAAAAATCACTTCATACTCCTGTTCTTCCAATGAGTAGAACTCATTTTCTGCACAGACTTTATTAACTTCTAAAGACATATATTATAAATTAGAGGATAAATTGTCTCATCCTCAAATTGCCATCTTTCTCTTCAAATGAATGTTACATTCTTAAATGGAATATTGTTATATCTTGACATAAATGTTGCTCTGATATTACATTCAAATTCAATGAGCATGTATAATGTACAGAAATGATCCAGGGAAGTTTGTCAGCAACATAATGATTCTGTAGTAAAGGAACCTTGTTACTAACCTGGAAAGAGCAGTGTCAATAAAGGATGCTTGTAGATTGTCTCAATCATCAAGGATTCATGTAATCCAAACAAGTTATAAGTGATACTTTTTCCCCCCTTGGGACTTTTGTGAAAAATCAGCCTAGATAGAGCCCTCCCTGCAAAAAAAAAAAAAAAAAAGAGAAAGAAACAAACTACTCGAAGATGTGGTGCCATCAATTCCCTACAGTTTGTAACTCAACTCACAAAAGCACTAGGAACAGTTTCATCTGTAAAAACAGACATCCAGCAGATAATCCAAAGGTCTGCTAGAGCTAAATTTGTTAGAATGCACATAATTGGCATTGCTGTATCACTCAGCAAGTAACTACTAGGCCATACTCCCTGGGGGAGTGCTGTGCAATGAATGCACTTTTGCAAGGTAGGTTTCTGTCTCCGTTGGGCTTCATGCTGTCTTGGGCCACCCT
>NW_011493660.1:13206-17966 GCF_000754665.1 Bison bison bison | reverse complement strand
CTCAGTTTCCTTATCTATAAAAGAGAACAAAGAGTACCTTCCTCATAAGGTTTAGGGAAGATGAAATCTTATAAGATGATACTTTAAATAAATAGAATATAATGTGGAACTGGCCATATTTAAGCACCAAACATTGTTCACTTCAGCTGAAATAAAACCATAAGCTAAATATTTTAATAATACTTAGTGAGAAAACTTTAGGAGGAATAATTGTTTTTGACATAAATGTTTTTGAGTATCCAGGATACTGGGCTCTTCATTAATCCTTATTGAAAAGATAATAAAGAAGGTTGAAAAATATTTATGGATCAATTACCATAAAGCTACAAAATATAAAGAGCGTTAGCCATATACTGACTTAACTAAATCTATACATATTCTTTATCCTGCCATTTAAAAAATTGATTTGGGGGCAAGTTTGTTGCAAATGGAAGAATTCTCTAGTAACATTCTGTTTGTGTTCTTAGAGTTTTATTTTTAATCTTCAGTGTAATGAAATCCTTAACCTCAAGAATATAATTACTCAGGGCTTGTTGTACATGCTTTTTTATAGAAAATCTTATCTGCTAGAGCCTTTATTACAGGAAATGGAATTTACTCACCAACATTTAAAGTACGCACTAGCCCTCTGATGTTTGGTTCAATATCTATGCCTGTCTTGGCTAAATGTTGTAATGCATCTACTATATTATCAAATTGATTTACTTGTCCATCAGAAAGCTTTTTAATTTAAAAAATTTCCTTTTGAAACTCTATGAAAATAAACTTGTGACTCTTAACACATTTGTCTCTAAACAAATATCGAGATGCTTTCTTCTACAATGAACGGTGAATACAAGGCCAATGTTGATTCTGGCTAGTAAAACTATTTCTTTCATTACTTATTCTCTCTTCCACCATTTGAATGCTGCTCCAAGGCTGAAAGAATAATGAAGACAGATTCATTTTGCTTTCTCTTAGGGGAAAACAAAGTTTAACACACCAGGTTTCAGAATTGAGTTGACAGTCCTACTGGAATGTGGGCTTTGTCTTAATCCTTGTCCCTATCTATCTATAATAATTGCCTACAAATATCGAGTCCTCCCCCTCCCCCCAAACTTGAGGCCATATGTACTCTTGCTACTTCCTTACTAAGTGCTGGTGTCCTGATCAGAAACCCAAGCTCATGGCTGGTGTCTGTCACCTGCTGAGAGTTCTCCAAATTCCAATGTCTGCTAGGCTGTCTGAATCTCTAAACAAGATCTTCCCCAAGACTCCCTGGGTATTTGCCTATCAAAGAAATGACAACCAAACCCCAGCTATTGTTAGATTGTGCTTCGATCACATCCTACAGTGAATAATAGTAAACGTAAAATCCTGCAGTTTGAATCAGGGACATGGGTGGCTTTCCCTTTGAGTGTAAGGCTCATCCTAGGTAATGGTATCAAGACAGAGGCTGTCAGGTTAGTAATTGGTTAGCCTTGGGAACAGAAGGGTAAAGAGAATCTCAGTTGGTGAACTTGCTATTTCCTTTTATCCTCTTTATCAAAAACCAGCCAGGGTTCAACTGGGACACGTATAAACTATAATTAAAGAGCAAACACACAGCCTGACAAATATAACAGTGAGACCATGACTTCAGTGTCACATTTCAGCAAATGAGAACATTAAGCTTTGACCACTAGTGTTAGAGGCTGATTTCTTTTTCATTTTTCCCTAAATATTATTTTATGAAGAAACTGAGTTATAACATATTTGTGGAAAAATGCGATTTTTGTTCATTATTGAGCAAAATATGATCATCAGAACACACTGAAAAATCACCTTACTTTTTGAAGAATAAACTGAAAGCTAATGTATGAATTTACTCTTCGCTTCAGTGCAGCGACTCTAGACTGTATCATAGTGATCTGAAGCCTAGCTGCCTAACTTCCAACAAGTTACAATAACCTCTTTGGCCCTCAGTCAACCCATCTGTAAAATGATACTTTAAAAATAGGATTCTTGAGAGACTAAAAAGCAAAGATGTGAATGAAGTCCCCTGTAGGTGCCAAGCACACAGTAAATGAGACGGGCTGGGACCTAGGACCCTTTACTGCAGTGCATGCACCTGGACAAATGTCTCCTCGAGCAACAAAACACGAAGAAACTATGAGGGACTAAAAATAACTGCACGCATGAGCAGATGGGGCAATTAGATCAGTAAGATACAAAAAGGCCACAAACTGCCATTTCTGAGGTGCCAGAGATCAAAAGCAGTGTAGCGTGCACGACAGCTTCCTGCCCAACCCATCGATCTACCCCTACCCTCACCTCATTTAAGGAACCAGTTCCCTGCCCCCTACCAACCAGCTAGCAAGGTCTCCTGTTTCTTCGCTCCCTCATGCTGCAGCATAAGTCCCAGTTAAGCCTTGCCTGAATTTCTTGCCTGGCCTCTTGACAATTTCTATTGATTAAAGGGTCCAAAGACCTGGGTCAGTAACATACACACTCAATGCATGAGTCACTGTTACCAGAGCCGTCACACACACACCTGGTCAACGGGTATCATGTGTATATATTCTCTGAGTCTCTGACCCTTAAACTCCAAGACTCCAAATTAGCTCTCTTCCATCCTCTACTTTGGGCTTCCCCAGTGGCTTAGTGGTAAAGAATCTGCCTGCCAACCAGGAGACTTGGGTTTGATCCCTGGGTCGGGAAGATCCTCTGGAGAAGGGCATGCCAATCCACTCCAGTATTCTTGCCTGGAGAATTCCATGGACAGAGGAGCCTGGTGGGCCACAGTCCATGAGGTCACAAAAGAGTCACACACAATTTAGCAACTCAACAGCAATAAGAATCCTGTACCTCAGCTCCAGGTCACATCACCCATCACATTTCCTGATTTTTATGGGGTACCCTCAACAAAACTAAATTTTTACATGGGTTCTTCTTCCCTAGTACAGGGGACGCTGTGGTCTCAGCAAACTGAAAGCCATGCAGCTCAAACTGTTGAGTTTTACATCTCCTCTTGGTCTCATTCCCAGGCCAATCCACTTCCCTGACAGTCGTCCTTTGAGTAGCTCAGTGGGGAGAAGGAAAAATAAAAAAAGAAATTCCTGTACTTTTCCTCTTGGTTTTGGTTTTGGCAATGTTGAACTTTATATGAACCCTGTGTTCCTGGAAAACAATGATGGTTAAAGAAATGCATTGCTTACCCCAACCCTGTGTTCAGAAAATGGTTTTCTACAAAGGAACATCCTTCCCCATAACACTCACAGATGCTTCCTTTGTTTACCTAAGACAAAGTCAGACACAGGCTTTCCAAGTTCCTACTTTTTAATGTCATAAATGATTACCTGAACAGCTTGCTTCTTCCAATTGATCAATAGGAATCAAATGCTTGCTAATTAAAAGGACAGAGGTGGGGCCTCTGTCCTTTTCCTAGACTCCTCACATTTGATCCACCCCAGCCTGAGCCAGCACACAGCCCTCCCGAGAACAAAGTGGCCTCATGGTAAAAACTCTGTGATATAGTATTTGTTATTTGTTCACATCACTATTTCAGCCCACTTCCCCCCAAAATGCCAACTCCTAATACATTCACCTTGGGGATTAGTTGTCAACGTATGAATTTTGGAGGGACACACGCATTCAAGACCACAGCACCCCAGAGCTGCCAAATTAAAATCAGCAGTTTTACAAGATTACAAGAGGATTCATGTGCCCCTTCAAGCCTGATAAGCACTGAGTTATAATATCATCATATTAATATTACATTCTCTATGATTGAACCATGTATCAAAGTTCAACATTTCATTGAAACAGGGAACCTCAAAGACAAAGGTTTGCATTTACTCAGGGTTAGCATGTGAACTGAGAACCATAATATTCCTGTGTTGTCTCTTCAGTTATTACAGGCCATTGGCATCTTCTTGTATTGCCACAGCGAGGTACTGCTTCTGGGAGTGAGGAAAGGATTCTGGCGCAATCTGTGGTGAAACTGGGAAGATGTTATGCTACCCTCTGCCTTCTCTGTAGAAGAAGCTGACTCCTTGGGAAAAAATGTCTGCTGTCAAATCAGCAAGAGCCAGAGAAAACCAGAACAAAGAAACCTTGGACCAAGCCATTTAGTCAGATTTCAAAACAGGCCACAGGTATACCCAAGGGTACTTTTTTTTTTTTTTTAATGCCCAAGGACTCCTGGAGTTTACAATTGTATTATTTTGAAATTTAGTCTTATCAGTTCATTCTGACTTTCAAGGCAGAATCCTATGTGAATAGACCATTTTCTATTAACACCATAATTACATTCTAGTTTTTTTTTTAACTGAATTTTCATTATAAAGACTAACATTGGTGGTGCATTACTATATCCCAGATGCTGTAGACATAGTATCCTCTTGGGTCTTCATAGTAAATGAGGTACTGATGAAATATTATTATTCTTTTCTGCAGATGAGGAAATTGAGACTCAGAAAAGTTAATTTGCAAAAGATTCTACAGCTAATAGGCAGTGGAGCAGAAATGTAAATTATTTTAAGTTATTATATCTGACTCAGAAATCCCTACTGTGTCCTTTATATCATAATGCTGTTTTCCACATACCTAAATATGTCCTCATCTGCAGTTTACACAAAACACTGAATTTTCATTGTTTCTTCTCCATATCCACATAAATAATACTAGTTTAAAGTCATGTTACTCAACCATTTTATAAAGCAGATTCACACATTTTGTTTCATTAGTACCACTCAACATTTCTGTGAAATGGGCACAAATGGTACTATTTTCTCAATTAT
>NW_011493660.1:12633-13106 GCF_000754665.1 Bison bison bison | reverse complement strand
TTGCAACCCCATGGACTGTAGACCACCAGGCTCCCGGGATTTTCCAGGCAAGAATACTGGAGTGGATTGCCATGCCCTCCTCCAGGGATCTTCCCAACCCAGGGATAAAACCCAGGTCTCCCTCATTGCAAGCGGATTCTTGACTGTCTGAGCCACCAGGGAAGTCCTATTTGAAATTAAGATAGGATAAAGAATTTTTGTAAATTGAGACAGCTACAAAAATGGTAATGTCCAGATCTGAATTATAAAACTTCAGATTCCAAATCCATGACTCTCAAAAATATATCACACTGACTGGATCAGTTCTGTTTCTCTTTGCATATTGTGATGTCTAAGGAAAGCATTGTAATTTATTAAACAAATATTTTACTGTGACAAAATACATACTGAGGAGGGAGATAACAGAAAAACATGTATGTTCTCTTCAGCCAAAAATGGGATGAGATTTAAACTAGTATATCCAAAAATTATTT
>NW_011493660.1:11650-12533 GCF_000754665.1 Bison bison bison | reverse complement strand
TATTATTTTTTACCTTCTCTGATTTAATTACTATATTAATATATTACACATTGAAAACCTAAAACATACATACACAGTGTAATAAGTCATCAAAATGTAAACATGTCATCAATAACTAGAAGCTGCCAGAATGTTAAGACTATAGATACACCTCTCCAGGAAAAACAGGAAAAAGATTCCAGAGGGAAGGTCTGAGATGAAAGAAGGGAGTAAGAGCAAAAAAATAGTAAGTACATAGGTAGGTGCACGTTGACTGTGGTAAAATATTAATACTATCTAGTGGATTTATATATAGAATTAAATGTGTGGCAATAATCATGTTCAAGCTGAGATGGGAATAAATTAAAGTACATTAAACCTCTTATATCACTTGGGAAGAAAGTGAAAGTATTGATTGTCCTTATTTTTTAATCAACTTTATTGTGAAACGTAATGCAATTATAGAAAAATCCATAAAACACAAACACATAGTTTAATAGAAAATTGAAAAGTGAATACTTGTGTAATCATCCTATTTCCCTACCAATCAAAACCACCAAGAGTCAAGCTGATTGTGTAGTGTAAGCACCTGACAATGAACTTTCTTGATTGTAATGTATATATGTGCCTGACATTAAGCTTTTGATTGTCGAGGCATCTGCTTCAGAGACATCCATGTTGAATAAACACACAGTTATGTGAAGAGGCAGGCCCGCCCCAGCCAGGAAGTGCCTCTTTTTAGAAAGCTCTGGTTAACCATTTGACTGACCGTTTGTTTGTACCTTCCTGCGCTTTAACTCTGGAGAAGGCAATGGCAACCCACTCGAATACTCTTGCCTGGAAAATCCCATGGACGGAGGAGCCTGGTAGGCTGCAGTCCATGGGGTCGCGAAGAGTCGGAAAC
>NW_011493660.1:10542-11550 GCF_000754665.1 Bison bison bison | reverse complement strand
TCCAGTGTTCTTGCCTTGAGAATCCCAGGGATGGGGGAGCCTGGTGGGCTGCTGTCTATGGGGTCGCACAGAGTCGGACACGACTGAAGTGACTTAGCAGCAGCAGCAGCAGCGCTTTAACTCCCACTCTGACGTTTTATATTTACCAATTAAGAGCTAACCTGTGAAACCCTAAGTACGCCACACCAGATCCCAATAAAATGGAACCCAAGACTGCAAGTGCTCGTTTGCTTGCGCATGCTCTGTGTCTTTCACGGCGCGCACATGCTCTTTCTGCATCTCTACCCGCGGTTTCAACGTGTGGCCCAGGCGTGCAGCGTATTCTCCAGCACTTGTGAGTAAATAAGCTTAGTTTTTTTTTTCAAATTTCCCCTATAGCTGTTGCCGAGTTGCATCTTGCAGTCATAATAAAGACCACAAGTGTCAGCGCAGCCAGGACACTGGCCCTCATTGGCGAAACCCCTGTGGGGCTCTCACAAATAGTATGGGCCCAGATGAGCGCCCTAGGCATTTCTAGCTGATATAATTGCTATGGACAGGCTGAGACTGACATGAAAACATCGTGTCTATTATGCTTGTTACTTGCTGCCCTTTTGTTACTGTAACATTTAAGTTACAGTGACAACTTTATGGTCAACGTTTGTAAATATTCTTCATGTTAATGAAAACTGTTTTGTACTGTAGTTGGGTGATTTATGTATGAACACACACATAACCATCAGGCTATGTTTGTTAATAGTGTTTAGATCTTCCATATTCCAATTGATTTTTGTGTGTGATTGTTACCGAAAGAGGAGTATGCTAAAAACCTCCTATGAGGTTTCTCCCTGTCTTATTATAATTGTGTATATTTTGGCTGTGTGTGTTTTGAGCTTATGCTGTTTTTTAAAATATATATATAATTTATATATATATATGATTTTTGTTTATTTATTTTTGGCTGTGCTGGGTCTTCTTTGCTGTGTGGGCTTTTCTCTAGCTGTAGCCAGCAGGGGCTACTCTGGTTGC
>NW_011493660.1:7624-10442 GCF_000754665.1 Bison bison bison | reverse complement strand
TCTTGCTGTGGAACACTGGCTCTAGGGCACATGAGCTCAGTAGGTGTGCCTCGTGGGCTCTAGAGATTCAAGGTGCAAGGGCTTACTTAGTTGCTCCCAGACCTGTGGGATCTCCCTGGATCAGGGACCTGTGTACCCTGCACTGGCAGGGGATTCTTTATCATACACACAGGCGGATTCTTTATCACTGAGCCACTAGGGAAGTCCCCTGCTGTTTTATCTTACTGATGAAAGGAGTCATTGTGCTTTTTAAAGTTTTCATTTATTTATTTAATTTATTTGACTGCACTGGGTCTTAGTTGAGCCACGCAGGATCTTCTATCTTTTGTGACGTGTGGGATCTTTTGTTGTGCCATGTGAACTCTTAAGTTGCAGCATCTAGTTCCCTGATCAGGGATTGAACTCTGAGAGCCTTGCATTGGGAGCACAAAGTCTTAGCCAGTGAACCACCAGGGAAGTCCCTCCTTCAGCTTTTTTGAATTCTTTATCTCTTGTAATGCTTTTTGGCCTTAGTAGATCTATGGTAGGGCTTCCCTGGTGGCTAGTGGTAAAGAACGCGCTGCCAGGACATGTTTCCTACAAGAGATATGGTTTCAATTCCTGGGTAGGGAAGATGCCCTGGAGAAGGAAACGGGCAACCCATTCCAGTGGTCTTGCCTGGGAAATCCCATGGACAGAGAAGCCTGGTGGGCTACAGTCCATGAGGTCAAAAAGTTGGACATGACTTGGCGACTAGACAACAACAAATCTGTGGTATATGTAATTGATTTTGTTTTTTTCTCTTAACACCAAGATAACTTTCCTGCACCCTCTGGATAAAAGTTAGTTCTGCTTTTCTCTAGTACTAAGGATGTAGCCCTTTTTTGATCACAGACTCTTCTCCTTGGTACACTGCTGGGAGCCGGTGAGGCATTCCACTCGGCTCGGCATATGCAAAGGCGGGATCGAGCCTCAGTACACCTTGAGTCTTGGCTTCTCTGTTTCCGTCCTCCTTCCCTGTTTCCATCATTCCTACTCAAGCCCAAGAATCTAACTCCCAAAATAAGGTAAGCACAAAGCCTCTCATGATTAGGGGGAAGGGAGGTGAGACCAATTGTCTTATTCTCTGCTAAGCTTCTCACTTTATAGTACAACCTTGGCCCTGGAGTTTTCCATGGTCTTACCTGCTCCTTGGTATATTTTAAGTGATGTCTCATAAATTTTATCAAGTGTTTTAAATTACTTTTAGCAATAGAGTTCATCTAAATAATTTATCCCACCTTAACTAGAAATTAAAATTCAACAAACGTAGCATTTTGGCACAGAACAAAAAAATTAACTCCATTTCCAATGAATTTTAGAATTCTAACAGTATTCTTGAGATCCAAAGTTTTTGAGTGTAAGAGTTGAGCTGCTTGAGAAAAGAAAATGTTTATTGACTTCCAAAAGCTCTGTTTGAACACCTGAGAGGTAGGACCCAAAGTACCAAATAACACTTTTGCAGAGAACCCATAACTATGAAAGCATTGGTCTTTTCTACCCTAGAAGTGCAGCTCAGTGCGAGGGAAGGGAGAACTGGGAGAGGAGAGAAAGGCATGTTTTGGAGAAAGGGATGGATGCTGCTAGATGGAGCCAATGTATGATGAAATAAGATCAGACATGACTTATTGACCACTTCTCATTTGGAATTCCAAGAGTGCAACATGCCAGCATCTACAGCCTCATAGTAGAAATGGCCACAGGAAAGGTGTGATTGTAAAGCAATTCTGACTGTCCCAAGTCGCTTACATCCCCAAATTTCCTGCAGTATAGTTGGCTCTCTGGGAATGAGACAGATTTTCCTAGCGTCTCTGAAAGGAGACAATTTGAGGAAGTCTCAGTCGATTTGAGGAGAAGGCAATGGCACCCCACTCCAGTACTCTTGCCTGGAAAATACCATAGGTGGAGCAGCCTGGTAGGCTACAGTCCATGGGGTCGCTAAGAGTCGGACACAACTGAGTGACTTCGCTTTCACTTTTCACTTTCATGCATTGAAGAAGGAAATGGCAAGCCACTCCAGTGTTCTTGCCTGGAGAATCTCAGGGATGGGGGAGCCTGGTGGGCTGCCATCTATGGGGTTGCACAGAGTCGGACACGACTGAAGCGACTTAGCAGCAGCAGCAGCAGCAGCAGTGGATTTGAAGGGACTCAGTGTTTACATAAGGAGGATGACATAGATCTGGCATCAGAGAGCCATCAACAAGATAGGATTGGGGCATCTCAGCAGAGGCCAGAGAGCGGAAGCTGGCTGTGAACCAAACACAAACTGTAATGTGGCAATATATTAATAAAATACTCCACCAACCACAGTACATGTTGTTGTTGTTCAGTCGCTCAGTCATGTCCAACTCTTTGCAATCCCATGGCCTGCAGTATGCCAGGCTTCCCTGTCCTTCACCATCTCCTGGAGCTTGCTCAAACTCATGTCCATTGAGTCGGTGATGCCATCCAACCATCTTGTCCTCTGTCATCCCCTTATGTAGCCCAGAGGAAAACAAATGGTGAAGATGAAAATCCAGAATTTATTTCCTGAATAATACTGACAAAAATCCACAAATTGCTGAATTCACTATAAATGTTCAATTTATGTATCATTTGCTCTGCAAATTGGAAAATAGTAAAATTTGTGTTTAACTGGGAGCATAAGTTGTGTCTGTGCACACCAAATGTTATGATGGTGTTAATTGAGGTAATATAAGTGGGGATTTGTCTGAGATTCCAAAGATTTTTCATTATTATAGAAACGATATTTACATAACATAAAATTAATCATGTTAAAGTGAACGAGTTTATGATTTTA
>NW_011493660.1:7081-7524 GCF_000754665.1 Bison bison bison | reverse complement strand
TTTTAATCATCCCCAAAGGAAACTGTAGCCATTTAGCAGTTGCTTACCATTCCTGTCTTTTGCCAGCCTCTGGCAAACACCAGTGAGCTCTTTTTCTCTATGAATATACCTATTCTGAATTTTTCATGTAACTAAAATCATACAATATGTGACCTTTTGTGTCTGACTTCTTTAATTTAGCATAATTGTAATGCTTTTGAGGTTCATCTGTGTTAATAGCATGTATCAGTACTTCATTCCTTTTTATGGCTGAATAATATTCCATTGTATGTATATGTATTAATGCATTTATCCCTTGATATACATTTGGGCTGTTTCTGCATATAGTTATTGTGAAGAGAGCTGTTATGGACATGTAAATGTATGCATATGTTTGAGTATTTGCTCTGAATTCTCTTGGTTATATACATATTTAGGAGTAGAATTGTTGAGTGTGTGGAGGT
>NW_011493660.1:4404-6299 GCF_000754665.1 Bison bison bison | reverse complement strand
GCTAAATTTTTATCAGATAAATAATTTGCAAATATTCTCTTCCATTCTGTAGATTGTATTTTCACTTCCTTGATAAGTAAGTTTTTAATTTTGATGAAGTCAAGTTTATCTATTTTGTTGGTCATACATTTGATATCTTATCCAAGAATACATCGGTAAACCCAAGACATGAAATTTATTCCTGTATTTCCTTGTACTGACTTTATAATTTTATCTTTTTCATTTAATCCTTTGTTTTGAGTTAAGTTTTGTATATGAGATGAAGTCAGGGTCCAATTTCACTTTCATATATGATATTCAATTATCCCAGCACCATTTGTTGAAAGAATAATCTTTCTACTTTGGACAGTGTTATAAAATGAATTGTATTCCTCCACAATTCATGTATTTAAGCCCTAACTCCCACTGTGATTATATTTGGAGATAGACCTTTAAAGAGAGGTGAGGTTAAATGAAGTCATAAATGTGAAACCCTAATCCAATATGTCTGGTATCTTTATAAAAGGAAAAAAAGGACACCAGGAATACATGTACACAAAGAAAAAACTATGCGAGGGCACAGCAAGAAGACAGCCATCTGTAAGCCAAGGAAAGTGACCTCAGGAAACGCCAGTCCTGATGGCACATTGATCTTTGGACAAATGGTCTGTTTTTTTAAACCACGTAGTCTGTGATATTTTGTTATGCAGCCCTAGCAGACTAAGGCAGGTAGTCTTGGCATCATTATAACAAATCAATTGACTTTAGACATCTAGTTTTTTTCTGGACTCTCAATTCTGTTCCTTTGGTCTTTATGCCAGTAGCACACTGTTAGAATTACTGTAGTTTTTCACCTAGTTTTGAAATCAGGAAGTTTGAATCCTCTATTTTTTTTTTTTTCAAAATTGTTTTGGCTGTTTGGAGCCCCATGTAATTGCATATGAGTTTGAGGTTTGACTTTTCCATTTCTGCAAACAAACAAACAAGCAAAAAGGAATGTTTCCTTTAAGGACATTGAATTTCTAGATTACTTTTGGCATTAAGTCTTCCAAATCCTGAACATATAATATCTTCATTTTCTTTAGATCTTCAATAATTTCTTCAGCTTTGATTCATGAATTGATCCATTTGTTACAATATAAAATCCTTTCATCCCCTGTAATAGTTTTTTTAAGCAATTTAGGTCTATTTTGTCTAATATTAGTATAGCCACTCCACTCACTTTTGGTTATTATTCATATGTAACATCTTATTCCATCCTTTCAATTTCAAGCTATGTGTCTTTGGATCCAAAGTGAGTCTCTTATAGAGAATATATATTAATAGTTGGACTATGGGATTTAGAAAAGTCTATTGTGCAAATCTCCTTATTGCTTGTGGGTTTTAACCCACATACATGTAATTTTTGATGAGGAAGGATATACTTGTGCCATTTTGCTACTACTTTTTGGATTTTTTATTGCCTTTTCCCCTCATTTTCTTCATCTATACTTTCCTTTATGTTTAAGTTTTGAAGGGCACCACTTTGGTTCTTCTCTCATTTCCTTTTGTGTATATTTATAAAATATTTTCTTATTGTTACCATAGGAGTTGCAATGAACATAGCAGATTTATAACAATCTAGTTAAAATAAATACCAACCTAGCTTCAATAGCATGCATAAACTCTGGTCCTTTATATAGCTCAGTTGGTAAAGAATCTGCTTGCAATGGAGGAGACCCCGGTTTGATTCTTGGGTCAGGAAAATCTGCTGGAGAAAGGATAGGCTACCCACTCTAGTATTATTGGGCTTCCCTTATGGCTCAGCTGGTAAAGAATCTGCCTGCAATGCAAGAGACCTGGATTTGATCCCTGGGTTGGGAAGATCCCCTGGAGAAGGGAAAAGCTGCCCACTCCAGTATTCTGGCCTGGAGAAT
>NW_011493660.1:2232-2332 GCF_000754665.1 Bison bison bison | reverse complement strand
ATTTTAGTAGCGTGTGAGATGAGTGCAATTGTGTAGTAGTTTGAACATTCTTTGGCATTGCCTTTCTTTGGGATTGGAATGAAAACTGACCTTTTTCAGT
>NW_011493660.1:0-1159 GCF_000754665.1 Bison bison bison | reverse complement strand
ATCTCCTGTTTGGCCACTTCCAATTTGCCTTGATTCATGGACCCAGCATTCCAGGTTCCTATGCAATATTGGTCTTTACAGCAGCGGACCTTGCCTCTATCACCTGTCACATCCACAAGTGGGTGTTGTTTTAGCTTTGGCTCCGTCCCTTCATCTTTCTGGATGGGCACCTACCGACCTGGGGAGTTCATCTTTCAGTGTCCTATCTTTTTGCCTTTTCATACTGTTCACAGGGTTCTCAAGGTAAGAATACTGGAGTGGTTTGCTATTCCCTTCTCCGGTGGACCACATTCTGTCAGGTAAATTCTGGGTTGAAACTCAACTTCTTTTAGGGTAACACTCTCCTAGTTCAGGAAATTCTTGTTTCTCCTTTCCTTTTATTTTCCTTAGAGGTCATCTGTGTTCCAAGAGGCTTTATAAATAGGCTCGCTTTTAGGGGATACATGTCATTTATTATATGTAACTTAACACTGGAACCAACTAAACACTGAGTTTGACTGAAGTGAATAATCTTAAGTGGTATTACTAGTTGACATCTATCCACTGCCTCTGTGACTCAGATGTCCATGCCCCTCTGCTCTGTGTTGCTCAGTTTATTACAGATCAGTATGTGTGTTTATTTTTTCTTCATTTTGGGGTCTAACCAAGTTGCCACTCTGAAACGTGTAAACCACTTTTGGATTCTCCCCAGCCACCACACTGAGAACATACAATCATAACTACTCTAAGTTGAAGTGCCAAAGTAGCCATGGGACTTTTCCAGGGACCTTTCTCTAATGCCTCTTAGGTTTGGATCCCACTAATCCTAAACCCTAGGAAACAGCCTGGGGACATTTAATCCACATTTTAACTTCCTTAATCATATCTATCATGTTAAGAAAGCTGAGTGCTGAAGAATTGATGCTTTTGAACTGTGGTGTTGGAGAAGACTCTTGAGAGTCCCTTGGACTACAAGGAGATCCAACCAGTCCATTCTGAAGGAGATCAGCCCTGGGATTTCTTTGGAAGGAATGATGCTAAAGCTGAAACTCCAGTACTTTGGCCACCTCATAGCGAAGAGTTGACTCATTGGAAAAGACTCTGATGCTGGGAGGGAGTGGGGGCAGGAGGAGAAGGGGACAACAGAGGATGAGATGGCTGGATGGCATCAACTGACTCG
>NW_011493659.1:14608-14862 GCF_000754665.1 Bison bison bison | reverse complement strand
TTCCACTTTGATATTCTGGTGTTGAATACAAAACAGTTGTGCTAGGATGTTTTCCTCACTGATTTCAAAAATAATTATCTGGAAAATTTTGGAGCATCAAGGAAAGCATACATAGAAAATGACTTGTAATTCCACCTCCTGAAATGAATTCTATTCACATTTTGTTGTTGTTGTTCAGCCACTCAGTCATGTCTGACTCTTTGTGACCCCATGGGCTGCAGCACACCAGGCTTCCCTGTCCATCACCAACTCCC
>NW_011493659.1:10577-11326 GCF_000754665.1 Bison bison bison | reverse complement strand
GGGACAGGGGAGCCTGGTGGGCTGCCATCTATGGGGTCGCACAGAGTCGGACACGACTGAAGTGACTTAGCATAGCATAGCATATCACCACTATATCCATGGCATGGCATTTTGAAAAAATTAAACAGTATTTTTCTAGTTGGGATTTTTATTTTAGGGAATTTTATTATTTAATAGAAGTATAGTTGATTTACAATATTGTGTTAGTTTCTGGTGTACAGCAAGGTGATATATGTATGTATATACAGTGTATGTATATACAATGGCCTTTCAAGGCAATTAAGTCCTTAATAACAACTTATTAAACTTTGGCTCTATCTTCGGTGAAAATCTGAAAAATAATTTAGGCACAATACAGGTTATCAAGATGATGATCTTTAAAAAATGTGTTGAGTTCTTACTGTTTAGAGTTATTTTATTTCAGTGCTTATTGAAATTCAGTGATTTTTGTCCCCATTTTGAAGGTAAATAAGGTTTGCACAGAGAGGTGAATTAACCTGCTTTGGGTTAGTAAAAGGAGGAGGCACCATTAATAACCTAACCTCAACAATATTTTAGTGCCAACTTCAATTTGTCTCAGAGTAATGAGCCAAAACAGGGACTTGATAACGTAAATCAACTACACTTCAATAAAAGCTGGTTATGTCCCAATGTGCAGTGGAAAATTTAGTGACTCCTCAGAGAAAAAGCCCCAAATTGAGGACTGTGTGTTCAGTGTCTTTAATGGCTGGAGAAATCTGCTAATAGCT
>NW_011493659.1:9585-10477 GCF_000754665.1 Bison bison bison | reverse complement strand
GAATTAACTATCTAGCCTATAATGTCAGTAGTGCTGAGGTTGAGAAATCCTGGTTTTAAAGCTACACGCTTCCAGGTTATTTGACTCCAGTTCTGTAGGGCTCTGTGCCTTTCATTGCCTTTGAGTTATTGTGCAACTCAGTAAGTTGCAGGCAGCTGATCAGAAGGCAGAACAGTACTGCTCTGTGGATATCTAATAAATTCTTTCCCTTGGAGGTTCAATTAACTTCCCTCCCCTCCCCACACTGGGAAGAGGCTGCATTGGCTCCCATTTGCACATTCATTTCAGTATCTCTAATCTATAAATGGGTCTGTCCTTTGGATTCTCCTTTGAATTGACTGTAACATCTTACTGATTCCTTCATTGATAATAAATTGAATGAAATCAGTAACACATGTTTGTTTTATGTCTCTGTGAGAGTCATGATTTTAGTTTCTTTTGAAAATTGTCCTTCAACACAAGCAAGTTTAACATAAGTAAGTATAAAAACTGTGAAGTGTAACCTTGACTCTTTAAAGAACCACAGGAAGGAAGAGTGTGAACAGGGCAAATGAAGGAGGAGCTGGTAGGAGATTGAATCAGAGAGACAGTTGGGGGCCGAGTAATGAGGGCCTTGGAATCACTGGTGAGGACTTCATGTTTTATACTATGTGTGATAATTCTCAGCCACAGACTGGTTGAAAATCAGGGGAGAGTCTTGAAATAATTTCCATTTTCCAAAGATCCTTGTGGATCTTTAAGGATTCAAATTTATTAAGATAATATTACAGGATATTGTAGCTTCCCAGGTGGCTCAGTGGTAAAGAACCTGCCTGCCAATTCAGGAGACACAGGAGACATAGGTTTGATCCCTGGGTTGGGAAGATCCATTGGAGACGGGCATGGCAACCCA
>NW_011493659.1:6046-7206 GCF_000754665.1 Bison bison bison | reverse complement strand
TTTACCTACCCCACGGTGTCATTGGATGCTCTCAAGGCCTGAATAGCTTGCTCAGGTTGTGTCTTCCATCGTAATGGCTTGCGTACATAAATAGATACATGGTGGTCCTTCTTGAATTGAAGAAGATTCAGATGGTAGTCCTATCCTAAAAGAGGAAAATAATCTCACTAAGTCCTAGTTTCTTCATCTTTAAAATAGGGGTCATAACTGTATAGGATGTGTGTGTGTGTCTGTGTCTGTATGTGTGCATGCGTATTCAAATACGCACTCAGTCGTGTCTGACTCTTGCAACCCTATGGACTGTAGACCACTGTCCATAATTCCACTGTCCATGGAATTCTCCAGGAAAGAATACTGGAGTGGGTTGCCATTTCCTTCTCCAGGGGATGTTCCTGACCCAGGGATCAAACCCATGTCTCACATCTCCTGCATTGACTGGCGGATTCTTTACCTCTGAGCCACCTTCCCTTGTAAGCTTTAAATAACTTGTGTTAAGCATTGTTTCAGTTTCTTAGGGCTACAACAGCAAAGTATTACAAGGGTACTGGAAGGCTTAAAGCAACAAATTTATTGTCACATTTCTGAGGCTGGAAGTCTGGAATCAGGATGTTGGCAGGGCCATGCTCCCTATTCCCGAAGCTTCTAGAGATGCATCCTTCCTTGCCTCTTCTAGCTTCTGGTTGCCCCAGGCATTCCTCAGCTTACAGCAAAGGATCCCCGATCTCTGCCTCTGTCTCCACATGGTCATCTTCCATCTGTGTCCAAATTTCCCTCTTCTTGTAAGTCATAATGGATAGGGCCCACTCTGATTTAGTATGACTTCATCTCAACCTGATGACCTCTGCAAAGACCCTGATTCTTAATCAGTTCACATTCAGAGGTACTGTGCCAGGATTAGAAATTCAATGTATATTTTAGATAGGACAGAATTCAACCCAGAACAGGCATTTTGCAGAAAACCCACCACACAATAAATACTCATGATTGCTATTATTAATAGTCTAAAGCAGGATTCGACAAACTATGGAGCATGGGCCAGATCCACCTGTCATTTGTTCATTTCCATATTGTCTGTGGCTGCTTTTGTGCTGCAAAGGCAGATTGTGACAGAGCCTGTATAGTTTGCAAAGCCTGAAGTATTCACTCTCTGGCCCTTGACA
>NW_011493659.1:5355-5946 GCF_000754665.1 Bison bison bison | reverse complement strand
AATAGAATGGATTTAGAAATGATCTTTTAATGACTCACAAAAGGGCAAAGGTCAGTTTGGCTTCCAAAGTCAGCCAACTGGTAAATACAGGAACTGCAGCTTTCCCAGCAAGACTCATGCTTCCTGTATCTCTTCGACCTGTTCTTCTCTGGCTCAGGTTCCCATAGGGAACCAAGATGTAGGCTTCAGATCTACATCCTTCTGTTTGAAGATCAGCAAGAAAAAGGGAGTGTCTTCTCCAAAAGCGTTAACTGAAGCCTTAACCCTCATTCTCACTGACTCAACTTCCTGATACTAGCAGGTTTGTGGAAGAATAATGAAAATGAACATTCATTGAGTACTCACTTTGTGTCAGACTAAGGGATGGCAACCTGCTCCAGTAATCTTGCCTGGAAAATTCAGTGGACCAAGGAGCCTGGACTACAGTCCATGGGGTCACAGAGTGTCAGACACGCCTGAGCATGCACACACAGTTTAGGTCAGACTTGGTTCCAAGGACTCTTCCCACGTGATAGACATTGTTATTTTGTCTATTTCACTGAGGAAAGCAGTGAGACATAGACTATGTCCCAGAGCTAATAACTGGTAGAA
>NW_011493659.1:4165-5255 GCF_000754665.1 Bison bison bison | reverse complement strand
AGAAACGTAAAACCGTGGATCCATCTCAGACCTACTGAATCAGAACCTGCATTTTAGCAAGATCCCCAGGTAATTCGTAAGAACTTTTATATTTGAATAGAACGGATTTAGAAATGATCTTTTAATGACTCACAATTGGTTCTTAGCAGTCGTTAAGGTTCTTTTTTTTTTTCATGTCTTTTGTTTGTTTTAGTTTGTGGAAGTGGGAGTATTTGTACATAGTAAAAACTTCAAATAGGACTAAAGAACTAGTAATGAAAATACATTTAATTCTTTTTTATTCTTTGTTTTTACCCCATAGGGACCATACTACAGAGATTATTCGGTACATACTTTTACACACAACAGCATACGTTAGAGATAGTGACATCAGTATGTAAATCCACCCATCTGCATGGCTGTGTGCGATTAGGTTTTGCTTAGATACCACACTTAATTTAACCAGTTTCCTTATCAGGCATTTGCAGGGATAAAGCTTTTTATTTTCTGAAGTTGTTTTTATGATCATGGTTTCTCTTTGGACAGTTTCAGGTTCACCATTGTTTTCTTGAGTATGATTTGTCTAAAACATGATCCCTGTAGGCCCCCCAAATTGGCAGTTTGGAAGAACTCATTAGGAAATCTTATGACAGAGTCAAATATGGTAGAGCTTAACATTGCTGGAGTTGTTGAGAGTCCAAACCAGCACTTGGATCCTTGGGCTGGAAGCGTCTCCTTGCCTCTCTATATCCACAGTCCTTCCTTTTTGCCCTCTGCTTTCTGCCATCTTTGTTCCAATTTAGCTAATGAGGAGCTTAACCAGAAGCTGAGGGAAGGAGGAGAATGGAATCAGGGTCTTGTTTTGTTTTTCTTCTGGTTCCCTCCTGAACCGCCCCTGAAAGTCATTGTTCTTGGATAGTCGCCTTTTTCTGTACGACCCCCTCAGCTTTCTGTGGTCTAAATCCCACTCACCCCGTAGGCCTTGGAGTGGCAATGGCCATCCCATATCTAGCCCTGTGCACTGCCAATTCTTTGTGGTCCTGTGACACTCTCTCCACAGCTTTATAAATAAACTCTTTGTAAACAGATTTTCTCAAGTTATCCTAAATGG
>NW_011493659.1:0-1749 GCF_000754665.1 Bison bison bison | reverse complement strand
ATCACACACTACCCATGGGGCTGTTCTTATTTTTGAGAGCCCTTCCAGAGGCAAAACTGATATCTCTTGGTCCAAAGCTCCCATCATCAAGCTTCTTATTTGACTATCTTGTGGTCAGGGCTTCCCTGATGGATCCATGGTTAAAGAATCCACCTGCAATACAGGAGACACAGATTCAATCCCTGGGTGGGAAAGATCCCTTGGAGAAGGAAATGGCATCCACTGTGGTATTCTTGCCTGGAAAATCCCATTGACAGAGGAAACTGGCGGGCTACATTCCAAATGTGGTCAGCGTCCCAAAGCAAGCAAAGATGTTCCAATCAGACATGATATTCCAAGGCGGGTAGAGATCATGTCCCAGTAGCCAAGGAAAGAGGCAAGATATCTTTTGGGGTAAGGTTAACTCTTAACTACACAGGGGGGCCCTAACCAAATTCTTTAAACTCCTTTAATTCTCAGGTCTGCAAATTACAAATATGAAGAACAACATGAAGCACTCTTACATACTGAGTGCTTACCAAGTGTGATGCCTAGAGTTAAGACTTTTACACGCATTGTATTATTTAATCTTGGGTTTTATCATTAAATCCTGTGAGGTGAGCCCTGCTGGCCCTGATTTGTGCATAAGATGGTGACACTCAGAGAGTCTGGGGAATGTGGCTAGGACTCAGAAATTCTGATAGAGTTAAATTCCAGCCTTGGTTGGACAGACTCCAAGCTCTTCCTTTTAACCGTGGGACTTCACACCTTCTAGTTAGTGTGCTTTGAGGGAAATGATTCAGGCCAAAGTGTCAGCATAAAATAGATTTTTAAACAACTGAATAATTACACTGGTAAAATGGCTTCTTATATCCTGTCATCACTTAGGTGCAAAGAGGATGATTGATCACTCCTACTTCTGCCTGGGACAGCACAGAAAGCTGTGTTAGGCATTGAAATACCAGCCTTGTGAGGTTAGTTCAGGGAAGCATGGTGGAGAGGGAATTTTTTCTTTTTTCCTAAGCTGTTGGCAGAGTCTCAGTCATTACGACGACGTTGAAATCTAATCTATCTTGTGTGGTAAATGTCGTGGGCATTTGTCTGTCTCCATCTGGGAAATTTCAATAGTGTAATTTTCACCTGCCAAACCTGTGCAGGGAGATGATGAGAATTAACAGTGTGATTTGAAAGAGCTCATAGCTATTGCTCATAAAGGTGAGGAATGAGAACACAGTGTTCTCAGAGTAACTTGTAAATATGCATGTTGCTCAAAGGTGAATTTGTTCCACTAGTTCATGGGCTAGTAGGATGGTTTTGCTGTAGTGTCCCTTTGAATGTCATCTGAATAATACATGATTATGGTACTTTTGTTGTTTGTGTAGTTGTATACCTGAGAGTTTTGAATGAGATGTTTTCTGTTTCTAGAAAAGAAATAATGTGAAGAGATAGGCTATGAGTTGTGTAGCCACAAGAATAGACAAGGAATTAAGACAGCTCAGACTTCATTTAAGTGCTACTTATGGAGGTGATAGAAATGCTCTTAGAACTTTATTTGTTGTTGTTTAAATCCAAAGATATGCATGTGGAAGAGAGTCACTGAGAATGGTAGCAGAAGTGTCTTTTTTTCCCCTGCACAGCTTGTATGTCTGGACCAAACTCAGGCCCTTGGCAGTGAAAATAGGTAGTCCTAACCACTGGACTGCCAGGGAATTCCTGTAGAACTTGAGATCAGCTCCTAATACCAGGATATTCTCTCTTTTGCACAAGAAA
>NW_011493658.1:9240-10650 GCF_000754665.1 Bison bison bison | reverse complement strand
CCAAAGATATTCAGATGGCTAACAAACACATGAAAAATGCTCAACATCACTTATTATTAGAGAAATGCAAACCAAAACTACAATGAGCTATCACTTCACACTGATCATGTGATTGTCAAAAAAATCACATGTCAAAAAATGGAATGGCCATTGTCAAAAAATCTACAAACAAGTGCTGGAGAGGATGTGGAGACAAGGGAACCCTCTTGCAGTGTTGGTGGGGATGTAAATTGATACAGCCACTATGGAAGATGCTATGGAGAGTCCTTAAAAGAACTAGGACTAAAACTACCATATGACCTAACAATCCCACTACTGGGCATAAACCCCAAGGAAACCATAATTGAAAAAGACACATGTACCCCAATATTCATTGCAGCATTATTTACAATAGCCAGGACATAGAAGCAACCTAGGTGTCCATCGATAGATGAATGGATAAAGAAGTTATGGTACATATACACAATGGAATATTACTTAGCCATTAAAAGAAATGAATTTGAGTCAGTTCTAGTGAGGTAGATGAACTTAGAGCCTATTTTACAGTGTGGAGTAAGTAAAAAAGAGAAAAGCAAGTATCATATATTAATGCATATATATATATATGGAATCTAGAAAAATGATACCGACACACCTATTTTCAGGGCAATACTATGGAGGCAAACATAAAGAACAGACTTGTGGACACAGTGAGGGAAGGAGAGGGTGGGACGAACTGAGAAAGTAACACTGAAATATATATATATTACCACATGTAAAATAGATAGCTGGTGGGAATTTGCTGTATGAAACAGGTAGCTCAACTTGGTGCTTTGTGACAACCTAGAGGGGTGAGATGGGATGGGAGAGGGGAGGGAGATTCATATATATACCTATGGCTGATTCATATTGATGTATGACAGAAATTAACAAAACATGGCAAAGCAATTATCCTCCAACTAAAAAAAAAAAGAGAATGAGAGGATAGAAAACATTGAGAAACTACACATAAATCTCAGGATTTCTTATTTCAAAAATAAAAAAGAATTTCCATGACAGTTTCATACCGGCATCTGGCCCATTAACAGTATGTTATATATGATGAGAGGTATCTGTCATAAACTTCATTTAAAGAAATCAAGAAATACACCACTCCCTTTAGAGCTCTAAATCCTTGGGATATATAGACAATACATCCAACTCACCAATTCTGTAGGTTCTGAAGGTTTAATCACTTGCTAGTAATACATACAAATTCAGATATTTTAGCCCCCCAAATAATCTTTTAATCTGTTAATTTCTGGATAAGTTTTCCTGGTCTTTGAGTTCTAAACTCATTTGTAAACCACTCAGATCCCAACTGTAACAATAAGAGATAAAGACTTGGGGATTATTCTGTCCTGATTCAACACCACCATTCATAAAAATAAG
>NW_011493658.1:8590-9140 GCF_000754665.1 Bison bison bison | reverse complement strand
GACCTAACTGAAGCAGAAGAGATTAAGAAGAGGTGGCAAGAATACACAGAAATACTACACAAAAGAAGTCTTAATAAACTGGATAACCATAATGATACATGAATGATTAATATTTATTAATTAATAATTAATAAATTAATTAATATAATAAAAAATGTAATATTTATTATATATATTTATATACATGCATGTGCATATATTTTTATGTATAACACATACTATTATTCAGCCTTAAAAAGGAAATTCTGACATATGCTAAAACATGGATTAACCTTGAGGATATTATCTACACAAATATTATATAATTTTTATATGTGGTTACTAGAGTAGGCAAATTCATAGAGACAGAAAGTATAATAGACATTACCACTTTTTAACACCATACACAAAAATAAACTCAAAATGTGCTAAAGACCTCAATGTAAGTGTAGAAACTATAAAACTTTTAGAGGAGGAGTACATAGACAGAACACTCTTTGACATAAATCAGAGCAAGATCCTCTATGAGCCACCTCCCAGAGTAAATAAAATAAAAACAAAAATAAACAAA
>NW_011493658.1:4747-5933 GCF_000754665.1 Bison bison bison | reverse complement strand
GTGTCCGACCCTTAGCATGGACTGCAGCCTACCAGGCTCCTCCATCCATGGGATTTTCCAGGCAAGAGTACTGGAGTGGGGTGCCATTACCTTCTCCACTGGACATGTTGGTTATCTTTAATTTTATGATATTACAGTTCTGAAATGAATACTTCTTTGTATAAATTATGTGGGATGCTGCGTCAAGGGTTATGCACATTTAAAAAACTCTGCATGTGTATTGGCAAATTTCGCTTCAAAGATTTTACCAATTTAACTGTAATCAACAGCAGACCTTTCATTCTACCTTTTCTGAATCTGAAAATTATTATAAATTGTCAGACCTATAAGGAAAAAAATAGCATTTCATTTTATCTTGCATTTCTTAGATTACTGTAATTTTATAAAAAATTATTTTATGAATTGTTTATGATCTTAGCTCATGGTTTTCAAAATCAAGTGTTAGTTGGGTAGGGAGTAGGAGAAAAATTGGTGAGAGAGATTCACAGGTACACAATTTCAGTTGTAAAACAAATGAGCCATGAGTATGAAATGTACAGTGTGGAGAATACAGTCAATAATTATGTAATATAATACATAATTACATGACAGATCATAACTATATGTATTGTAGTAGTCCCTTTGAAACGTATAGAAATATCAAATCACTATTTCTGTACCAGGAACTAACACAGTGTTGCAGGTCAATTATACTTCAAACAAATAAACTCATAGAAAAAGAGATCAGATTTGTGGTTACAAGAGTTGGGAGTTACAGAGGGAAAATTTGATGAAGATATTCAAAAGTTACAGACTTAGGAATAAAACATAATAAATATACTTAACATTGTTGTATGTTATATATGAAAGTTGTTAAGATAGCAAATTCTAAGAGTTCTCATAACAAGGAAATATTATTTTCTATTTCCTTTTTTGACCTCGCCACACAGCATGTGGTATCTCAGTTCCCCAATCAGGGTTTGAACTCACTCTCCTGGCAGTGCAAGCATGGAGTCTTAACCACTGGACCACCAGGGAAGTCACTCTATTGCTTTAATTTTGTGTCTATATGAGATGATAGATGTTCAGTAAAATTACTGGGGTGATCATTTCATTGTGTAAGTCAAATCATTATGCTGTATACCTTAAATTTATGCAGTGTTGTATGCCAATTATATCTCAATAAAACTGTAAGAAACATAAAGAA
>NW_011493658.1:4245-4647 GCF_000754665.1 Bison bison bison | reverse complement strand
TATATAATTTTTCATTAAATATGTATATTTTGAGTCAAAATACAGAGTTTTAATATATGCTTGCTTGAATTAACTGATTTTCATTTCAGAAAATTTACAAAATAGAAAATAGCACAAAGAAAAATGTTCATAAATTTTTGCTGTATACCTTTCTAGTATATGTGTGTGTGAGTTTGTATTTGTATAAACCCAATTCAAATAATATTGAAATCCTATTTTATAACTTATCACTCAACATAAAGTAAAATTTTTCTTAAAATGGCTTTTGATGAATGAATATCATTAAATTGGATAGCCTACCATGATTTAACCAATCCCCATGGCTGAACATGTTGCTGCTAAGTCACTTCAGTCATGTCCGACTCTGTGTGACCCCATAGATGGCAGCCCACCAGGCTCCCC
>NW_011493658.1:0-1303 GCF_000754665.1 Bison bison bison | reverse complement strand
CTATATACTCTTTTTTTTTTTTTTTTGCACTCCAACATATCTTACATTCAAGTTTATTCATACTATGCAACAAATTTAAATAACACCACATCCATTCTGAAGGCTTACTCAAAACCTTAACCACAAAATCTCTGTCTTATGTTTTGTTTCTTTCCTGTCTATGCTGTCACAGCACGTTGTGCCTCTGACAGTGCGTTTGGTAGTTTAAGAAGTTCCTTTTAGTCATCAACAGAATGAAATTAATAACAGTCTAGTTTATCCCAAATCTTATTTGAGGCTTTTGATATTTGAGATAGTGTAAGGGCATATTTGAGATTGTTATTTAGGATTTATAAGCTGTATACTTATACTAAGAGCCCCAGAAATCTCCTTAACCATACCAACATAGTTAAATTCCTCATAAGCATGTTTACAGAGCTATATTTAAACATTTTATTGTGTATCCTAAATAAGAAAGCAATATTAGAGCACTTTTGTATTCTTAACTACAGCACTTGTCATCCTCTGCTTGTATTATGACAGTTTGTGTGGACTTCCCTTGTGGCTCAGCTGGTAAAGAATATGCCTACAATGCGGGAGACCTGGGTTTGATCCCTGGGAGGGGAAGATCCCCTGGAGAAGGAAAAGGCTACCCACTCCAGTATTCTGGCCTAAATAATTCCCTGGATTGTACAGTCCATGGTGTCGCAAAGAGTTGGACACCACTGAGTAACTTTCACTATTTCTTTTTCGTTACCTTGAACACTTGTGCACAGGAGCTTTATCTCATTCATCTCATTATGTACAACATTACTCTTCATACAGAAAGGTTTTATATAACTGCATCTCCTTGAATTATAAAAGAAAAAAATTAGTTTACAAAATAACTTATTTATTAATGATTAACCTTAAATCATATAAAATATTTTTTCTTACATAAGCATATATTCACTTCCAATGTTGAAGGAACCCATCTACTCAGATAGAAATGCACATATTAAATAGTGTTGATCCAAATTGGAATGATGGCAGAATTTCATTCTTTTTTATGGATAATATATCATAATATCTTCACCTGTTTATGAACACTTAGGTAGCCTCCATATGTTGGCTAATGTAAATAATGTTATTATGAACACTGGGGTGTGTGTACCTTTCCTTTCTTTTTTTAAATATGTATTTGTTTATCTTTTTATTGGAGGATAATTGCTTTACAGAATTTTGTTGTTTTCTGTCAAACCTCAAGGTGAATCAGCCACAAGTATACATATATCCCATTTCTCTTGAACCTCCCTCCCATCTTCCTCCCTATACCACACATGTA
>NW_011493657.1:13910-15246 GCF_000754665.1 Bison bison bison | reverse complement strand
GTTGCCATTTCCTTTTCCGATTCATGAAAGTGAAAAGTGAAAGTGAACTCGCTCAGTCGTGTTTGACTCCTAGCGACCCCATGGACTGTAGCCTACCAGGCTCCTCCTTCCATGGGATTTTCCAGGCAAGAGTACTGGAGTGGGTTGCCATTGCCTTCTCCCTGGTGTACTTTACTTGTCCCCAAAGAAGAAACTGCAAATATATACTAGTCAATCCATTGAGAGAAAATTCTTTTGTACTCACTTCTGAGAAAAGGCAACATTAATAAATGTATAAATGCCTTTCATTGAATTAGCTGGCACGTGTACTTTCTGTCTTTAGGGACATGTTTTAAAGTAAGAGTGAGAGTTTCAACTATATCAATTATATTTTCTGTTTTCACTGAGGACTAGGGTTGGATCAATAGTGTGTCAACTGATTTGTCTCCCTGTAGTCATTTGTTCAGTTATCCTAGCTGATTGTTAGCATATTTTTTGGTGTTTTATTACATTACTTTTAACCTTCTGACCCTCAGAAAATTCTCAGGGATCTGTTTCTGAGCTGGGTTTCCATATTTATTGTTAGTACTCAAGGGTCAGCTGTAATTTAGGAGTTCATTACTTTAGACTTAGAATGTTGAATTTGATTCAGGAGAAACTGTTTAGGGATGGGAGTGTGTGTGGGAAAGCCGGTTTCAGGTGGACACTTATAAGAGAGACGAAGAAAATGAATTATCTCTTGGCCAAATGAATCACCTCACCTATATTTATCCAACTACTTAGTTAATAAGAGTCTGTGAACATAAAATATAATTCACCCTTATGCATGATAGATATGGAGTTTTTCATCTGTCAATTATTAAGAGCATTGATGTCTTTATAAGGTATCTTTGTTTCATGTCCAGGAGTTAATGAAAATGCACGTGTAAGTTTCCAAATGAAAAATTTATGCCACAGGTCATAATATTAAGCACCTCATATTAATTTGGTATCTCCCTAACTTCTCAGAGGAAAGGATAAATCAACACGCAGTTTCATTAGTTTTGCTTTAGATTACTATAGTAGATTCTAGAATGTCATAGAGCAATATTCTTGAAAAAAAAATAAGATTAAAGAAACACTTGCATATTTTACCATCTAAAATTGCCTTCTTTAAATCATGTATAACAAGCCAATTCCACCATTGTTGTTATTGCAGTTGTTCAGTTAGTAAGTCATGTGTGACTCATTGCAATCCAATGGACTGTAGCACACCAGGCTCCTCTGTCCTCCACTATCCCCTGGAGTTTATCAAATTCATGTCCATTGAGATGGTGATCCCATTTAACCATCTCATTCTCTGCCAACCCCTTCTCCT
>NW_011493657.1:9113-10775 GCF_000754665.1 Bison bison bison | reverse complement strand
TTCACTTCCTCTTCATTTTCTGCCATTAGAGCGGTTTTATTTGCATATCCGAGGTTGTTGATAATTCTCCTGGCAGTCTTGATTACAGCATGTGATTCATCCAGCTCAGTCTTTCACATGATAGATTTTGCACAAAATAAAATAAGCAGGGTGATAATATACGACCTTGTTGCACTCTTTTTCCAAATTGGAATCAGTCATGTTATATGTCCAATTCTAACTGTTGCTTCCTGATCTGCATACAGGTTTCTCAGGAGATAGGTAGGGTGATTTGTTACTTCCATCAATTTAAGAATTTTCCACAATCAAAAGTTTTAGCCTAGTCAATGAAGCAGAAGTAGATGTTTTTCTGGAAATCGCCCCTTTTCTATGATCCAACGGATGTTGGCAATTTGACCTCTGGTTCCTCTGCCTTTTCTAAGCCCAGCTTGTATATCTTGAAGGTCTTGATTCATGTACTGCTGATGCCTACGTTGAACAATTTTGAGCATAACCTTGCTAGCATGTCAAATAAGTGCAATGTATGGTAGCTTGAACATTTTTGGCATTTCCCTTCTTTGGAATTGGAATGAAAACTGACCTTTTCCAGTCCTGTGGCAACTGCTGAGTTTTCCAAATTTGCTGGCATATTGAGTTTAGCACTTTAACAGCATGATCTTTTAGGATTTTAAATAGCTCAGCTTGAATTCTGTCACCCCCACCTTCCCCAGCTTTGTTCATAGTAATGTTTCCTAAGACCCACATGAGTTCACTCTCCCTGATGTCTGGCTCTAGGTGAGTGACCATACCATCTTGGTTTACATTCTGCTATATTATATATTATACATTAACACATAGTACTTAAGAATCATGTCTTATGATAAAATTGTTTTGCTTTTGAGTGTTTTTTTTGAATAATGAAAAAAGAAACAAATGTGATACTATTTGTCACACAAAAGTAGACAAGGGAGGAAAAATTGGTATCTTTTTGAAGCTGCAAAGTGTATTAAATTTAGAAAATGGGTGCAATACTCTAGTGTTGTCATTCTGATAAAAACTATTACATAGTTTTGAAACAGTATATAACTTGTGAATAAAAACATGTATAAACATGTATTCACAAATGTATAACTTGTGAACAAAAACATGCATCATGCATACTTCAATCTTTATGTTCTGGGTTTATACTATTGCCTTTAAAAAAAATCTATGTAGGGACATAAGTAGTATTGCTAAGCAACATATTAGTCAGCTATTTGTTAGCAAATAATGGCAAATCATTAAACAAAAATGTTTAAATTAGCCATAAACATTATTTCTACTACAGCTAATTAGTAGTAGCTCTCGTTTTATAAACCATAATTTTAAAATGCATCATTCTTCTCTTACATTGTCTTGAAATTGATACTATTTGACACAGTGAAATGATAAGATATTATATTACTTTCATTTGCAGATGCTATATCAACAACTGGGTCTATTATATGGTAGAATATTTTTATTGAAATACACAACAATTTGTAAAAAGTCACCTTTCTCATTAGGCAAATTCTTTAAAAAATATTTATTTTAATTGAAGTCTAATTACTTTAGAATATTGTAGTGGTTTTTGCCATACATTGACATGAATCAACCATGGTTGTACATGTGTTCCCCCATCCTGAACCCCCCCTCCCACCTCCC
>NW_011493657.1:4706-6234 GCF_000754665.1 Bison bison bison | reverse complement strand
TCCAAGTTGTCCATTTTATTGGCATATAGTTGCTGATAGTAGTCTCTTATGATCCTTTGTATTTCTGTGTTGCCTGTTGTGATTTCTCCATTTTCATTTCTAATCTTATTGATTTGATTCTTCTCCTTTTGTTTCTTGATGAGTCTGGCTAATGGTTTGTCAATTTTATTTATCTTCTCAAAGAACCAGCTTTTGGCTTTGCTAATTTTTGCTGTGGTCTATTTTGTTTCTTTTGCATTTATTTCTGCCCTAATTTTTAAGATTTCTTTCCTTCAAGTAATCTTGGGGTTCTTCATTTCTTCCTCTTCTAGTTGCTTTAGCTCTAGAGTTAGGTTATTTATTTGACTTTTTTCTTGCTTATTGAGGTAGGCTTGTATTGCTGTCAACCTTCCCCTTCACACTGCTTTTATAATGTCCAACAGGTGTCTGTTTGTTGTGTTTTCATTTTCATTCATTTATATGCATATTTTGATTTCTTTTTTGATTTCTTCTGTGATTTGTTGGTTTTTCAGAAGTGCTGTTTAGCCTCCATATGTTGGATTTTTTTTTCCTGTGATTGACATCTAATTTTACTGCATTGTTGTCAGAAAAGATGCTTGGGATGATTTCAATTTTTTTTGAATTTACCAAGGCTAGATTTATGGCCCAGAATGTGATCTATCCTGGGGTATTTTCCTTGTGCACTTGAGAAAAAGGTGAAATTCATTGTTTTGTGGTGAAATGTATTTAGACCTCAACTAGGTCTAAGTGGTCCATTATATCATTTAACGTTTGTGTTTCCTTGTTAATTTTCTGTTAGTTGATCTATACATAGGTGGGAGTGCGATATTAAAGTCTCCCACTATTATTGTTAATTTTCCCTTTCATACTTGTTAGCATATGCTTTACATACTGTGGTGGTCCTTTGTTGGGTGTATTTATATTTATAATTGTTATATCTTCTTCTTGGATTGATCCTTAGATCAGTATGTAGTGTCCTTCTTTGTCTCTTTTCACAGCCTTTATTTTAAAGTAAATTTTATCTGATATGAATGTTGCCACTCCTGCTTTCTTTTGGTCTCCATTTGCTTGAAATATCATTTTCCAGCCCTTCACTTCTTTCAGTCTGAACGTGTCCCTTGTTTTGAGGTTGGTCTCTTGTAGACAGTATATATAGAGGCCTTGTTTTGGTATCCATTCAGCCAGTCTTTGGCTTTTGGTTGAGGCATTCAACCCATTTATATTTAAGGTAATTATTAATAAATATGATCCCATTGCCATTTACTTTGTTGCTTTGTGTTGGAGTTTATATACCTTTTCTGTGTTTCCTGTCTATAGAAGATCCTTTAGCATTTGTTGAAGAGATGGTTTGGTGGTGCTGAATTCTCTCAGCTTTTGCTTGTCTGTAAAGCTTTTGATTTCCCCTTCATATTTGCATGAGATTCTTGCTGGGTACAGTAATCTGGGTTGTAGGTTTTTCTCTTTCATCACTTTAAATATGTCCTGCCATTCCCTTCTGGCCTGAAGAGTTTCTATTGAAAGATCAGCT
>NW_011493657.1:0-1409 GCF_000754665.1 Bison bison bison | reverse complement strand
ACTTCTCTGCTGGTAATTGCCATTAGGCATGTAATCTGTGGGTTTTATTTATTTATTTATTAATTTTTCCTCCCAGTTATGTTGCCCTCTGATAATCCAAAACTCCCCACAGACCTGCCGGTGAGAGGGTTTCCTGGTGTTTGGAAACTTCTCCTCTTTTATGATTCCCCGGGAATAAAATCATCCCAGGGATGGATTTCCTTCCCTAACTCTTTTGACTCTTTTTTTTTCTTTAATCTTCTACATTTTGTCCTAACTCCTTTCAAAGACAATGGACTGCCTTTCTGGGTGCCTGGTGTCCTCTGCCAGGGTTCAGAAGGTGTTTTGTGGAATTTGCTCAGCATTCAAATGTTCTTTTGAGGAATTTGTGGGGGAGAAGGTGGTCTCCCCGTCCTATTCCTCCTCCATCTTAGGATCACCCCCTGAAATTTATTTTAGCAATACATTTTATTTAACTCAATATATGCAAACTATCATTATTCCAACAAGTAATCAATAAAACATTTTCAATGAGATACTTTACATTTCTTTTCATAGTAAGTCTTGAAATCTGACATGCATTTTACATGTACAGCACATCTCAATTCTAACTAGCCACATTTTATGTGCTCAGTAGCTGTGTGTGGCTAATGGATACTATATCAAAAGAGCTTTAGATCTCTTTCAGAGACTAAGGATTCAGGATTGGTCTGCAAAGAAAAAAATGGGCTTTGTTATACAATGGTTTGATATTATGCCTAGAACAAAAACAAACAAAAACACTCTTGAAACCCTTGAATTTATGCTTGCTCGTCTGAGAACATTTTCCCCATGTCTGGCCAAAGTTCAAAGAAAAAATGATAACATTTGGGAAAGGTACTCTTGTTGATTTTTGATGCCATGGGGATGAAAAAAATGTTGAATGTGAAACAGTGAAGGACTGCATAGACCAAAGTCAATGCTTCCAGTTGTAGACTTTGTGCCATGTGTTTGAGGCTCTTAAGAACCACAGTTCATTGCAATTTTCTCTCCTTGAAATTCTTGAGTAGTTTACAAGAGAAGTCCTTGGTAGAGAACACTGATTGGCCCTTGTTAATCTTGCAGTTTTGCAGCTTCATGCAGCCCTTCCAGCCAGCTTCCTTCCTGTCCTGCCAGGGGCTTACAGCCTGCAGTCTTCATCTCTCAGGCTCCTTGCCAGATGGCTTCTGTTTAGGTCTGCCATTTCTTGGCACAGGCATGGGAATTAGAAGGTTGCTGAAAGCAAAATGTTGCTGGTTTTTTTTTTTTTTTCCCCCTACTGGATGGGGCTTGGCAGTGCAGCACTAGTGGAGGATAACCAAGGGCTGCATGGGCAGCAGTGCCAGGGGGAAGAGGCTCAGTCTCTGGAACAGCGGCACCCCTGGCTCAGAGCCAAAGCAGCTTCTCTTTTT
>NW_011493656.1:13605-15057 GCF_000754665.1 Bison bison bison | reverse complement strand
CTCATCAAGAAACAAAAGGAAGAAATGAACAGAAAACTAAAACAAAACAATTGGAAAACAAGTAATAAATGACAATAAATACATATCTATCAATAATTGCTTTAAATATCAATGGAATAAATGCTCCAGTCAAAAGAAATAGGGTAGCTGATTAGATCAGAAAACACGTTTCTTTACTATACTACTTGCAAGGGACTCACAACAAAACTAAAGATACAAACAGACTGAATATGAGGATAAGGAAAAAGATATTCTGTACAAATGAATGTGACAAGAAAGCAGGGTAGCAATACTCATGTCTGGCAAATAGACTTTAAAAGAAAAACCACAACAAAAGATAAAGAAGGGCATTATATAATGATAAAGGGTTCAATAAAAGAAGAGAATATTACACTTAATATATACAAACCCAATACAGGAGCACCTAAATGCATAAAGCAAATACTACAACATAAAAGGAAAAATTGACAGTAATACCTTAACACTAGGAGACTTTGACAATCTGCAGATATCACTGAACAAATCATATTGATATGAACTCAATAATGCACCTGTAATTTTAAATTGCACAATAGAACAACTGGACTTCATAGATTTTTACATGAAATTTCATATCAAAACAACAAATGACACATTATTTTCAAGTACCCATGTAACATCCTCTAGAATGGACCACATACTAATTCACAAAATAGGCCTAAACAAATATTAAGAGGATAGAAATTATATCAAGTATGTTTCCCACCACAACAGTGGAACGAAGACATAGGGATTAAACAACATGCTACTAAAAAACAAAGGAGTCAATGAAGAAATCAAAGAGGAAATCAGAATATACTTTGAGACAAATAAAAATGGAAACATAACTTTCCAAAATCTACGGAATGCAGCAAAAACAATTCTAAGAGGGTAGTTTATAGCAATATAGGTCTTCTTCAAAAAACAGAAAAAGCCTCAAACAATTTAACTTACCATCTAAAAGAATTAGGCAAAATAGATAAATGGAAAAATAAACATATGGGACTGAATTAAACTAAAAAGCTTTAGCACAGCAAAGGAGACCATCAGAAAAATTAAAAGATAACCTATGGATAGGCAGAAAATGTTTCAAATAATGAAACCAACAAGGGATTAATATCTAATACACACATCCACTTCATACATCTCAATAAAAAAAAAAAAAAACTCAATCAAAAAATGGGCAGAAGACCTAAATAGATATATTTCCAAAACAGACACATAGGTGGCCAAAGGGCACATGAAAAGATGTTTATAGCACTAATTATTAGAGAAATACAAATCAAAATCATAATAAGGTATTACCTCACACCTATCAGAATGGTAATCATCAAAAAGTCTACAAATAACAAAAAGTTGGAGAGGATATACAGAGTGAAGTAAGCCAGAAAGAAAAACACCAATACAGTATACTAACGCATATATATGGAATTT
>NW_011493656.1:12761-13505 GCF_000754665.1 Bison bison bison | reverse complement strand
AATGGGTTTGGGTGGACTCCGGGAGTTGGTGATGGACAGGGAGGCCTGGCGTGCTGCAGTTCATGGGGTCACAGAGAGTCGGACATGACTAAGCATCTGAACTGAACTGAACTGTATATATCTGAAAGAAATGAAAACACAACTACAAAAAGATATGTTCAGAACAATGTTCACAGCAGCACTATTTACAAGAGCCAAAACATGGAAGCAAACCAAGCGTCCATCAACAGATGACTGGATTATGGTGTGGTATCTGTACATACATACACACATTGTAATAGACACAAACACAGACATACACAATGGAATATTTCTCAGCCATAGAAAAGAATGAAATCCTGTTGTTTGCAGCAGTATGGATGAACCTAGAGATTATTATGCTTAGTAAAAGAAAGTTGAATACTGCATGATGTCACTTATATATGGAATCTTAAAACATAATACAAATGAATATACAAGCAAAAGAGAAATAGACTCAAAGATACAAAATACAAAGTTGTGGTTACCAAAGGAGAATGAAAAGGATACAGGGACAAATTAAGTTTATAGGATTAACAGATACAATCTACTACGTATAAAATAGGTAAACAACAAGGATATATTGTATAGCACAGGGAATTAGAGCCATGATCTTATAATAACCTATAATGGAGTGTCATCTGCAAAAGTACTGAATCACTAACCTGGACACCTGAAACTACCATAATATTATAAATCAACTAGACTTTAGGGAGGAGGGTTCAG
>NW_011493656.1:9023-10703 GCF_000754665.1 Bison bison bison | reverse complement strand
GTTAAGGCCCCAAAATATCTAGATGTTTTTTCCAAGTTTATATAAAAGGGAATGAACATACGGTGCCCATTAGAATTATAAAAAATTAAAGGTGGTTTTGAAAAATTTGTGAACAGTAGAACTCTGGGGTGTAAAAGGAAGTTGAGATGGTGTGAGGGATGACCCAGGGGAATGACCATTCTGCTCTACTGTAAAGCTGTCCCTGCATATTTCGATCAGAAATATACCCTGAACTTGACAGGAAGGAGGGCACTTGGGCAAGTCACATCTTGTTTGTTTGTTTGTTTTGCATAGACAGAATCTTGAAAGGATTTCTGCCTTAATATTTTGCTAAAATCACATCAACCAAAAGAATTTTTTCTTTGAACATTTAAGACAGGGGAAAAGGGGGTTAGCAAGATAAATAAATACAGTCACAAAGCTAAGACTATTCCAAATGGATCAAATGGACCTAAATATCATCTTAATCACTGTTCTGATGGGAATATGAAATTCACCCAACTAACTGAAAAATCTTGGCCTGTATCAGTAACTGTGTGAATGGAAGCCTTGGCTCTGAGAGCCTCTGATTCAATCTACAAGTTGGAAAGAGTGTACACACAAGACACTTCATCACCCATACAATAGGCTGTAAATTATTTGCATGACATCTTCTTTGCATTAGATGCCATGGGCCTGTAACAGGTTAGTGTAATATATAGACCATTTAAATGACAATAGTCATAAGTTACAGATGGAAAGCTCTATTTTGGCCAGCCATTGTGCTACCTCTTTGCCCAATTTTCAATATGAAAAATCACCACTGAATTTCTAAAACGGCTTCTTGGAACATCAGCTCTGATCTACAGGATTTGTCATGTTGTAGGCTCATCTGTTTCAAAAGCACTCCATTCATTTGTCCCATATTACTAAGATGAGATTTCACTGAATAATTGATGAAAAGAGAAAACTATGAACTACCATACAGTCAGTCATTATGCTTTTGATGCTACCTTTGTGAAAACTAACTACAGTATTAGCCAATAAGCACACAACCTAAATGATATAAGAGGCAATTTATCAAACGGTCTGTCTATATCTCCACTGATGTTTAAAGATCAGTGTACTGACCTTTCATCTCTGATCATTACAGCAGCTTTTAGTTATACAAATGTGGGGAAGGGAATGGATTTTCAAAGTAGTAAGTAAGTGTGTGTGTGTGTGTGTGTGTGTCACTATCAGCCTACTTTACAATGTTTCTAATCTTAGGCAAGAACAGATAAAGGAATTGGAAAAAATACAAAAAATAAAATAAAATAAAATTTATCCTGTTTATTGTCATGTCACAAACCCCGTGTATAGAGTTACTCTTTTTTAAAATATTAATTTTATTTATTTACGTTTGGCTCTGCTGGGTCTTCATTGCTACACAGGCTTTACTCTAGTTACTGCAAGTAGGGGCTACTCTAAGTTGCTATGGGCAGGCTTCTCATTGTGGTGGCTTCTCTTGTTGCAGAGCATGGGCTATACGGCCTGTGACATGTGGGCTCACTAGTTGGGGCTTCTAGAGTCTAGAGCACAGTTTCAATACTTGTGGGACACAGGCCAAGTTGCTCTGTGGCATATGGGATCTCCTTGGATCAGAGATCAAAGCCAGGTCTCTTGCATTGGCAGGCAGATTCTTTACCACTGAGCAAAGAG
>NW_011493656.1:4889-8923 GCF_000754665.1 Bison bison bison | reverse complement strand
CTCAAAGACAAAGTATAGCTATTATCTTGGTGCCTAAGCTAAAGGTATCATCACCATGGAAGCCCTACTCTTTTAATAGTCTTATCAATTTTATCAAGTAAATATTATTATCAGGTTACCACCCCCAATCTACATTGGTAATTCCCAAACTGGTATTTAATCTGCCTTTACATGGATAAAACTCCACATGTGCAATAGACCATATCAGTTTCTGATATTTGAGGTACAGGTGATAAAAAGATGTAGCTGGTCAGGAGATACCAGCACTGTATTTTCCATCAAGCAAGTGGGAGACCCATAGATCTAGGGAGGCAAGGAATGTGTTATCTTCAGGGGGTTTGGCTAGGATGGAGAGGAGCAAGCAGGTCATAAATGGCTAGGTAACCAGACAAAATGCAGAGTCCAGAAAGTTAAAGGGGTCAAAACATCAACATTAATAAGCAGATTTGAACTTTAACCCTAGACAGAGATGATTTGCTCTCTGCTCTATTTTATACTTCCTAATGGATATTAAGAGCCTTGAGCCCATACCTGGTAATCATCTCCAGAAAGAAGGCAAATCAGTTTAGTTGAACTCAGTCCCAGATAAAAAGCGAGGCAGATGTGTTAAAATTACCTCACAGCTTCAAGTAAATGTGCCTTTTAACACCGCCTCTCCCCCATGCCCACTCCTGCTTTGGTTGGCACATTATGATTTAGCAGTTCCTCCCTCCCTCTCTCTTCCTCCTTTAATTTTACTAAGGCACTCAGGAAAAGTAGAAAATGTTCCCTTTAAACCCAAGTACTTTAAAATCTCAACGAAATGAAAAAGCATGGTCAAATAAAACCAGTAAAAGAACACCAAGAAACACACACATCACTTTGAACAATAAATGTACATAGTGAAAGTCACTCAGTCATGTCTGGCTCTTTGCCACCCCATTGGACTATATATAGTGGACTGTATGGAATTCTTCAGGCCATGGAATTCTCCAGGCCACAATACTGGAGTGGGTAGCCATTCCCTTCTCCAGAGGCTCTTCCCAACCCAGGGACTGAACCTGGTCTCCCCCATTGCAGGCAGATTCTTTACCACTGAGCCACCAGGGAAGCCCGCCGTACATATGTACATAAGCACTAACATAAAAAGGAATGATCAGAGACAGCTGTTGAACATCTTATCATACTAAAGGACATGGTTTGAATACATGCAAAGAATGCAATCAATCTGATTTTGGTACTGACCATCTGGTGATGTCCATGTGTAGAGTTGGAAGGTGTTTGCTATGACCAGTGTGTTCTCTTGACAAAACTCTGTTAGCTTTTGCCTTGCTTCATTTTGTACTCTAAGGCTAAACTTGCCTGTTATTTCAGGTATCTCTTGACATCCTACTTTTGCATTCCAGTCCCGTATGATAAAAAGGACATCTTCTTTTATGTTAGTTCTAGAAGGTCTTCATAGAACCGTTCAGCTTTAGTTTCTTCAGCATTAGTTGCTGGGGCATAGACTTGGATTACTGTGATGTTGAATGGTTTGCCTTGGAAATGAACCAAGCCATTCAGTCATTTTTGACATTGTACCCAAGTACTGCATTTCAGACTCTTTTATGGACTATGACAGCTACTCTATTTCTTCTAAGGGATTCTTGCCCACAATAGTAGAGATAATGGTCACTTGAATTAAATCTGCTTATTCCCTTCCATTTTAGTTCACTGATTCCTAAGATATTAATGTTCACTCTTGCCATCTCCTGCTTGACCACATCCAATTTACCTTGATTCATGGACTTAACATTCCAGGTTCCTATGTAATATTGTTCTTTACAGCACTGGACTTCACTTTCACCACCAGACACATCCACAACTTAGTGTCATGGTTTTCACTTAGGCCCAGCCTCTTCATTATTTTCTAACCTATTTCTCTGCTCTTCCCCAGTACAATATTTGACACCTTCTGACCTGGGGTGCTCATCTTCCAGTGTTATAGCTATCTCCCTTATCATATTGTACATGGGGTTCTTGAGGCAAGAATACTGGGGTAGTTTGCCATTCCCTCCTCCAGTGGACCATGTCTTATCAGAACTCTCCAATATGACTTGTCTGTCTTAGGTGGCCCTGCATAGCATGGCTCATAGCGTCACTAAATTATGCAAGCCCCTTTGCCATGACAAGGTTGTCATCCATGAAGGGGACCACTCATTTGGCCTCCCACAGTTATTTGTATTTTAATTCATCCTCCCGCATCATCAGGAAATAGATTATTCCTGCCAGGGCAGGAACCATACCTTTCTCTTATCTGTGGTGTGCATAGTAGGTGCTGGTATATTTTTTGAGTGATGGTAATCAGTTTGTCTGAATTGAACCTCCTAGTTTCCATTAAAATAGGTTTATGTGTGTATCTATAAAATAAAGACACAGGATGAGAAGTGTCCTCTCTTTTGTATCACGCACCAAGCATAGCTACTATTTTTCTTGACTATTTATAATTCTTTAGTTAAAAATGATAAGGATCCACTCTTACTCAAATTTTGTAACTTTCTTCTGACTTCCTCAGTAACTTGTAGAATGACCTTACTTGCTTATAACTCCTTATAATCTCTCTAACCCCCAGTTTTCTTGTAAAATAGAGATAATATGTAAAATATAGGTTTGAGGGGAGGAAGTAAGAGGCAAAAGAATCTAGGACAGAGCTTGGTACAAAGCAGGTACAAAGGAGATAGGCAGGTACTGTCTATCTCCTTTCTTTGGAAGCTCTTTTGGAGGTAAAGGTGTGCCATTCTTCATTTATAGAGATGTGTTCTTTCTGTCTTAGTGAGGATAGGCTACATAGTGAGGATAAGCCTAAGACTCTTGATCTTAGCATCATATAATTGTGAGACATATTATGTCTCACAATGTGACATATGTCTCCAAATGTAAGGAATTTGGAAAGAGCTTAGATTGCAGCTAAGAATTAAAAGAAAAAGCAATTTGGCCCATAGAAGACCAAACCCTATGACCGTGGCTTTTTCCTCACCTTTTTTATTGCTGTGGATGAAAAGGCAGTAAACTAGTGCTTTGGGTGATCACAATGATGATGGGAAATATTAAGCCTGTTTGTTTACAGTGGTAGCCAAGCTCTTGTCTAGGGTCAGAATCTTTTAAGCCTGCCTGGAAACAAAGGAGCTGCATCTTTGGTCTGGGTAGAAACCTTGAGAGAGAGCTGTTGAAGCCATGGTAGAGAGGAAAGGAGCACCCAGGAAGGATTTTTCTCCTACACTTGATTTTGTATGAATTTGTTCAGTTTCTTCTTGGATGCCTTAAATTCAAAATGAGTGATCCCAGAAGATAGTACAGATTACCAGTAAGTGGGTAAGCTAAACATGCTGGCCCAGCCAATGACTTTTGGAAGCTTGTCATGAGGGATCAGGTACTCGGTGCTGGCTAAGCCTATGTCTTGCTGTGAGGTTGAGTTTTTTAGAAAGGTGTTGGGAAGAGGCCAGGAAAGAACAAAAAGCCAAGTCCCCAAATACTATTCTTTGCCAGAAGTACAATGGAAACAGAGTTGGTTTTATGAGATCGGAGGAAACCAAATGAACTCCAGGCATGCTCTCTCAATAAATCAGGGTCTGTGAGCTCTTTTCATGTTCCTGTGTCCCTTCTTGATCATACGCTGAAAGAAGAGAAGAAAATGAGAGAAAAGAAAGGAAATGATTTTTTTCCAGGCACATCTGATCACTTCATACTGCTTTACTAAGAAAACAAAAATCAGCCAGAAGCTGATTTTTTCTGTTATTGTTCAATGAGAATACCAGATGAATTCAGTAACTCAGTCTGATAAATTCTAGGAATGTATCAATAATGAAATTTAGAGTCATATGTTGCTACAATGATCTTTAAACTTAATAAATAGGTTCACATTCCTTATCTTTTTTTCTTGTGTGTTCATATTAGGACATACCTACGTCTTCTCCCTCAATTTATTCATTTATGCAACATCCATTTAGTAAGCACCTATTTTGCTTCAGTCCACTGTTTAGGCACTGAAGACAAAGATATGAGTAAGACTTGGTTTA
>NW_011493656.1:4355-4789 GCF_000754665.1 Bison bison bison | reverse complement strand
GGCCTCGTAGGTGGCAATGTAATGCAAGAGAAAATAAAGATATTCTAAGAAAACATAAGGGTTTATTGCTTGATATAACATTCCAAACAGCTTCAAATATAGATGGGTGCAAGATACACACACACACAAACACACACACACACATGCATACATTTCTTTGTAGGAAATTACCAACCAAGTCTATGCAAGATGTCTCCTGGGCAACTTCAGCTTCACCAGCAGTGGCTCATTATTGTTCTGCTTAAACATATCCATCAACATTTACTGATGTACACGGCCCTCTTTACTTGTCTGTGACATCTCAGAGAGCCATGACCAGTTTTTCCCAGTCTATTTATGATTTTATTTTATCCTGACTTGAAATGCACTATCTCCAAAGAAAAGTGGGATACCCTACATAGCTACCCTAGTTTCATACTCTTTACTCACCCAGT
>NW_011493656.1:2773-3457 GCF_000754665.1 Bison bison bison | reverse complement strand
TTTTTTTAAAAAAAGATGTAGCTTAATTCCAACTGTTAGCAAAGGACTGAGGCTATATCAATACAAGCAGGCTGTAGCACTCAGGTGTCTGAAGTTACCTAATTTTTTTCTTTCTCCATGTATCCAGTCATATGAATCATTTGAGTCATCTTGGCAAGTTTTCAAAATGCTTGTTTTGAATTGATGGGCTTGAACAGTAGTGATATGTTACACAGACACTTCTCCTTGCACTATCTCTACAAAGAGATAGCTCTTTGCACATACATTGTCTTCCTCTTCCCTGAGGACTTGCTTTTCTCTTGGTATTTTTCAAGTGAAATCAAAAGAATGGAAAAGTTCAGGCCTGAACTGAAGGTCAAAATTGACTGATACAATGAAAACTAGCCTCGGGTGTAAATATTAGATGTATACACTGAAAGATTAAAAAATTTCTAGGGCAATAATTTTCTCTTTTAAGTAGCATATATAAGTTTATTTTCTACTTCTGTAATAGAGACACTTAGAAGATGTATTTGTACATCTTGTTTCTAAAATCATATTTTTCAATTGCCATATAAGAGTACCTTAACACTGCTTAGAAATTCTTGTTTTCTTCCAAAGGTAAGACTGTGAAAACCTTGTAATTATGGCTGGGGAAAAATATATACACTCATATATAGGGGGCTTCTCTGGTGGCTCAGAGGG
>NW_011493656.1:0-2502 GCF_000754665.1 Bison bison bison | reverse complement strand
TTATCAGCCTGATGTAGCTCTGCATTGTGCCTCTCATGTTGGAGTGCCTCAATATTTGCAGGTCAATCAACTCAAGGCAAAGCTCATCCCTGTCGCTAAAAAGAAAAAATGACGGTGCAATCCAATATGGATCATCTGGGTAGCAGACCTCAACTGCCAGGCCACCAAGAGTGAAAGTGAACCTATTTTGAATTAATTAAGCTGTCATGACTTTGTGATGATAGATAGAAGTCCACCAAGTGATAACATTTCTGTGACTCCTCATGATAATATTATGAGGTGAGTTATACTATTATCCTCATTTTATAGACTAGAAACTGGAGCCCAGAATACTAAAGTGAGTTGTCCAGGGTCACATGCTGTCTAGTGCCTCTGAGTCAAGTGCACAGCCAGGCCAGACTTACTCCAAAATCTCTTACTCTTAAACCAGTGTCTATTCTGTTCTCCACAAAGGATCCCACTGAATCACTTAGGGATCAGGTAACCGAAAGAGCAGGTTTGACAGAAACATTCTAGCTGCTGCTCTAATGATTCAGTTGTGGTTAATCCTGTAATTTATTTTCAATAAACTTTTCAAATGTCTCTGCTCTTCCCTCTACAAATTCTCTTCCTTTTCTATGGCAGAGGGCATGTGGATCTGCCTCACTGCCTGGGCTATAACTATAAGCAAAAGTCAAGCTTCTGTTCATTTGTACCCATTTCTTCTTGGCACTTTAGATAAAATTGCTTTACTTTCATCTCAGAAGGTAGAGCGACATTACTCGCTTTGTTTCAGCTGCTGGAAAGGATGAAAGCTCTCCCAGCAAAGATGGGCCTTTGAGCTAGTGAAAAGTGAATGATTGATATAGGGTATAAATCTTCGTTCTTCTGAGACTGATCTGTCTTGATGGAGACAGAGAGGAGAAGAAGAAAGGGGAAAAGGGAAGGAAGAAGGGAGGGAGTGGGGCAGAATAGAGAGAAAAAAGCTGTCCTTTGGGCAAAAAGTGGTGAAGTCTCTTTCTGAAATGAAAGTTATTGTATAAAGACAATTCAACATGAAAGATTTCAATACAAGCAGACATTAAATACACCACTCAAACCTTTGTGTTCCCTCTAAAATGTAGAAGTTCTAGAATTCTACTCTAAATAAAATTTTCTGTATTGTAAAACCAGACTCTTAACATTTTAAACTATATTTAAATGGTTCATTAATAAACTAATACAATTATGTAAAGTTTAAAGTAAAATAAAATTTAAAAAAATATACATGAGGGTATTTTAAAATGTATATTCCGATAGTGGTTATAAATCTGTATTAGGAGATTTTGGGGGGGGGGAAATATTGAGAGGGTGATCCAACCAGGTACGCCCTCATGGCTCTTGTAAGTTGCAACGGGCTTTCAGAGACTTAAATATTCACCAAATACTCAGAAGTTGCATTTTATAGTTTATTCCACCTGCTAAAACTGACACTTGGTTGAAAATAACTTGTGCACTCAGGGAAGTACTTCATTTTTCTCCATTCTGTGATTCTCTCTGCTCTAACGGGCAGTTGGAAACAAATAGCGAGAACAGTCCAACAAAAACATGCATCAAGGACCGGAGGGAAGGGGGAGGGTAATTTGAACTCCAAAGAGTGAGATGGTCGGGGACTAAAACAGCTTAAAAAAGAATCCTTCTTGTCAAATTTCCTGCCAATGAGATCAGTAGAAAAGGGACCAGCCCCAACTAATGATGGAGAGTTAGGTCTTTTCAAGCCAATGATTATTAGTTTGTCAGCCCAGCAACCTATACAGGGTACTCCATTTATCATAAACACACACACACACAAAGTATAAATATATAAATTGTCACTACACATATTGGGTTTGTTCATTCATTCATTGAGTGACTACTATATGCCAGGCATTTTAGATAGGACAGTTATTTCAGTGTTTCATCAAGTAGGGGACTTTCCTTGTGAATTTAACTTCTATCTGACCTGCTTAAAACCCTTCAATGGCTTAGCTCTATGTATTGCTTCATGACAAACCATGTCAAAATTATGTCAAAATTTTCTGGCTTTAAAGCAACAACAACTATGTCATATCTCATGATATTGTGAATCAGAAACTCAGACGTGGCTAGGCTGGGGGATTCCTCTGCTCCAAATAAGTGTTGTCAACTAAGGTCATTCAGTGGTGGTCATCAGATAGACTTTGTACATCATAAAGTAGCTTCATTAATACATTTGGTGCCTTGGTATAATAATTAGAAGGTTGAAATCGCCTGGGGGAGCTTCCCTGGTGGCTCAAATGGTAAAGAATCTGCCTGCAATGCAGGAGACCTGGGTTTGATCCCCTGGGATCCGGAAGAGACCCTGGAGAAGGGAATGGCTACCCACTTCAGTATTCTTGCCTGGAAAATTCCATGGACAGAGGAGCCTGATGGGCTACAGTCCATGGGGTCACAAAGATTCGGAAATGACTGAGCAACTAACACTTTCACTATTCATTCACCAAAGCACCTATATGTGGACTCTTT
>NW_011493655.1:16602-16988 GCF_000754665.1 Bison bison bison | reverse complement strand
CTGGTCAACCACTTGTAAAAGAATGAAACTAGAACACTTTCTAACACCATACACAAAAATAATCTCAAAATGGATTAAAGATCTAAACGTAAGACCAGAAACTATAAAACTTCTCATTTCATAAATGAGAGATTTCATAAATGGAATCTCAGATAATTTATTTAATATTTTGTAATAGTGATACCAAGTGTAGCTAATGAAAACCCTGGATACTGTGTAGTGGTCCACCCTGCAGGACAATCCATCCACTAAGACGATGTAACTCAGAGACTGCCTCCCAACAGAGGGCAATCATGAGTTTGTGCACCGTTCTGTACACTGACAGCTACCAGATAGGTTGCCTGTTCAGTCCCATTAGAGTTTTTGGGAAAATTGGAGCTGTTCAC
>NW_011493655.1:12114-13793 GCF_000754665.1 Bison bison bison | reverse complement strand
AAAAGAAAAACGTGGGCTGTAGGGTGCATGGGCTTCAGTAGTTGTGGCACAGGGGCTTAGCCGCTCTGCACATGTGGATTCTTCCCAGGGATTGAACCCGTGTTTCCTGCATTGGCAGATGGATTCTTAACTACTTGGATCACTAGAGAAGGTTTGTTTCTGATACCATTATAAACTTGCTGGTTGTTAGTCTATAGAAATATAGTTGATTTATGTGTGAATTAACTTTGCATGGCCTGGAGTTGATGGCAGTATTTTTTTTTTTTTCTTTTTTAGTTCTGTAGGATTTTGTCCGTATACAGTCATGTTAGCTGTAATAATGACAGTTTTGTATCTTCATTTCCAATATTTATGACTTTTATTTCCTTTTCTTGACTTGTTGTGGCTGGAGTTTCCAGTTAGTATTGAAGAGAATTGGGTTAGATCAGTTAATCTTGTACTCGTGGGGCAAAATCTTTCAATATATTTTTTCATTATAAATAATATTAATTTCAATTTTGTAGGTAGGCATCTGTTGTCAGATTGAAAAAGTTAAACTTAACATTCCTGGAATACAGTTTACTTGGTTGTAATGTAGCATTGCTTTTATGTATTGCTGTATGTAGGTTGTCAAGAAATTTTGTATCTGTTGTTTATGAAGGATATTGGTCTATAATTAGCTTTTTAAAATATTTTGTCAGCATTTTGTATCAGAATCATGTAGCCTCAAGAAAATACATGAGAAACATTTCCATTTTTAATGTCCACTTTAATGTGTCAGCTTGACCAGACTACATTCCTCAGTTATTCAATCAAAAAGTGATCTGTGTGTTGCTCTGTAGGTATTTTGTAGATGTGATTGAAGTCCATTATCAGTTGATTTTAAGTAGGATCAATTATCCTACATAGTCCAGTGGGCACAGTTCAGTCAGTTGTAAGGCTTTAAGAACTAAGCCTTCCCTGAAGTAAAAAGAAATTCTGCTTGCGGAGAACAGCATCAGCTCCTACCCAAGGGTTCCAGTCTGTCCTTTTTAACAGCCAAACCTGAGCATTTTGGACTTGCCCAGTCAAGTTAGATTGTGGAGTATTATCTTTTTTATATAGCTAGATTCAGTTCATTGGTATGTTGTTTAATATCCCAAGACAGTTACATTTGTAATTTTTCCTTCTTTTAATGTCTTTATCTGGTTTTTATATCATGATAATGCTGGACTCATGTACCCTGAAAAAGTTTGGTAAAACTTTTCTGCAAAATATTTTTGTGAAGCCCTCTAGACTTAAAGTCTTTTCTGTGGAAAATTAAAAAATTATGTATTCAGGAAATTCTCTGGTGGTCCAGTGGTCAGGACTTGGTGCTTTCACTGTTGTGTGCCTGGGTTCAATTGCTGGTAGGAAAACTAAGATCCCACAAGCTGCATGGTATGGCCAAAACAATAAAATAAAGTAAAATAAAACAACACAACAACACAAAAGAAGACTGTATACATGGACATCACCAGATGGTCAATACTGAAATCAGATTGATTATATGCTTTGCAGCCAAAGATGAAGAAGTTCTATACAATCAGCAAAACCAAGATGGGGAGCTGACTGTGGCTCAGATCATGAACTCCTTATTGCCAAATTCAGACTTAAATTGAAGAAAGTATGGAAAATCACTAGACCATTCAGGTATGACCTAAATCAAATCCTTTATATAT
>NW_011493655.1:11169-12014 GCF_000754665.1 Bison bison bison | reverse complement strand
ATTCCAGTAGAGCTATTTCAAATCCTAGAAGATGATGCTGTGAAAGTGCTGCACTCAATATGCCAGCAGATTTAGAAAATTCAGCAGTGGCCATAGGAAAAGGTCAGTTGTCATTCCAATCCCAAAGAAAGGCAATGTCAAGGAATGTTCAAACTACCACACAATTGCACTCTTCTCACATGCTACCAAAGTAATGCTCAAAAATCTCCAAGCCAGGCTTCAATAGTATGTGAACTGCGAACTTCCAGATATTCAAGCTGGTTTTAGAAAAGGCAGAGGAACTAGAGATCAAATTGCCAACATCTGTTGGATTGCAGAAATATCAAGAGTTCCAGAAAAGCATCTGCTTTACTGACAACACCAAACAAAGCCTTTTACTGTGTGGATCATGACAAACTGTGGAAAATTCTGAAAGAGATGGGAATACCAGACCACCTTACCTGCCTCCTGAGAAATCTGTATGCTGTTCAAGAAGCAACAGTTAGAACTGGACATGAAACAGCAAACTGCTTCCAAATAGGGAAAGGAGTACATCAAGGTTTTATATTGTCACGCTCCTTATTTAACTTATATGATGAGTATAACATGCGAAATGCTGGACTGGATGAAGCACAAGCTGGAATCATGATTGCCGGGAGGAATATCAATAACCTCAGATATGCAGATGGCACAACCCTTATGGCAGAAAGTGAAGAAGAACTAAAGATCCTCTTGATGAAAGTGAAAGAGGAGAGTGAAAACGTTGGCTTAAAACTCAACATTCAGAAAACTAAGATCATGGCATCTGGTCCCATCACTCCATGGCAAATAGATGGGGAAACAATGCAAACAGTGGCAGATTTTAT
>NW_011493655.1:6415-9891 GCF_000754665.1 Bison bison bison | reverse complement strand
CCAGGCAAGAATAATGGAGTGAGGTGCCATTCTCTTTTTCAGGGGATCTTCCCAAGCTAGGGATCAAACCCTGGTCTTCCTGCATTGCAGGCAGATCCTTCACCATCTGACTCAACAAGGAAGTCCAGGGTTTGTATAGATCTCGACATATAGCTAAGACTCACCGATGTTTTATAATGTCCTGATTTAACAGACCTATGAGTTGGATTATGTCAAAGGAGACAGGGGTGATGAAGGAGGGATTTGAGAATCAGAGCTGATCTCTAAACTCCCTGAGACGTGCAAGTTACTGTATCTGCTTACATGAAGACTTAGCACTGACCCTTGGTTAGTGTTAAGCTTGTGTACTTAGTCGCTCAGCCCTGTCTGACTCTTTACAACCTCATGGACTGTAGCCCTCCAGGCTCCTCTGTCCATGGGGATTCTGCAGGCAAGAATACTGGAGAGGGTTGCCATGCCCTCCTCCAAGGGATCTTCCCAACCCAGGGATTAAAGCCAGGTCTTCCACATTGCAGGCCTGTGTCAGCACAATATTGGGCTAATGGAATTTCTCCTCCAGGTATAAACTGTCATTCTCTGCAAACTGAAGAATTTTTCTGAATTGTGAAAAATCACCATTTTCTCTCAAGTGGAAGATCTCATCTAAGAATTTGTTTTTTATTTGTCCATGTGGATTCATAGACTTTGGATAGAATTTCCCAAATGGTGTGCTCCAAATGGGAAATATATAAAAATACATAAAAGTAACGATTCTCCTTGTTTGGGCAGTATCAGGACTTGGGCCAATATGCTTCTTTCTATATATCCATCCTAGTCTCTGTGCCATACTGTGACAGTGGTGCAGAAGCACTGGCCATGGTGATGTGGTCCATCAGATGGGCCTGGAATCCAACCAGAGTGGGGGAATTGCGTGTAGCTTGAATTGGGCTTTTAGGAATTCCTGGGAATGTAGAAGAAAGAAATGAGATCGGCTTCAAGAAAGGGATTTATTGTGTGTTTGTTGTGCACTAGAAACTTTTGTTTCCTTCTTCAGATGTTAATTTTTTTTTAGATACTATTTTCATCTTCTACAAAATTCTATAAAGGGTTTGAGATAGCTGGCAATAAAAGATTCACAAATGTATATACATATAAAAGTAAAAGTGCTCAGTCATGTCCAACTCTTTCGGACCCCATGGACTGTAGCCTGCCAGGCTCCTCATGGAATTCTCCAGGCAAGAATACTGGAGTGGACTGCCAGTCCCTTCTTCAGGGAATCTTCCAAACCCATGGATAAAACCTGGGTCTCCTGCATTATAGTCAGGTTCTTTATCATCTGAGCCACTAGGGAAACCAATATGCTGTGTGTGTGTGTGTGAGTGTGTGTGTGTGTGTGTGTGTATAATAAAACCTTTAGAGACATCCTTTTTGAATTGCTTTAGAATTTAGGGCCATGAAATCTGAAAGACCAAACCTAACTCCAGAGGTTCTGAGAACATTAGTAATGGGTCTTCAGTGGGTACCTAATGAAAAAGCATTGACACAGCTTCCATGGAGCCCTTCATTTTGATCTTACCTCTGCTTCCCAGGTTACCTGCCGGGCTGAGCTAGTCATAAAAGGCCCTCACCTGGAGTGGTTTAGTCGCTCAGTCTTGTCTGACTCTTTATGACCCCATGGACTCTAGCCTGCCAGGTTCCTCTGTTCATGGGATGTTCCAGGCAAGAATACTGGAGTGGGTTGCAATTTCCTTCTCCAGGGGAACTTCCTGACCCAGGATCAAACCTGGGTCTCCTGCATAGCAGTCAGATTCTTTAATGACTGATCCACCAGGGAAGACACCTGGGGAGAGTCAGATTATTGAAATGGATGAATGTTATCCATCAAATGATGCAAGTCTGCTAAAAGACATTAATTTGGATTTTTTATAATTGACATTATAGTAGTTTTTTTTTTTGTTGTTGTTTTTGACAAACAACGACAAGCCAAGTGACCAAAGGCTAGACATAGAAGGAGCTGGAACATGAACATGAAGGTTGTAAGGCTGTAGCATGGTGGGATTTACACAGTCAAACCAGTGGCTGTAAGAAATTGTTTTCTGTAGGTCTAATTGGAGGGAGGTCAGACAGCCCTATTTTTCTCCACTTATAATTAGAATTTATTCCTTCAGAATTCCATCCTCTTCACTCTGAGTTTTCTTTTGGTACCACGGCAGAGGTGGGGAGAAACAGGAAAAGCACATGGGTCTCCATCCAGATCATGTAGTTTGGTTCCCAAGGGCTCCTGGCCACAGAGTCACAGTTCTGGTTGTTTGTTCCTCCCACCTGCAGCTGTGGCTCTGGGATTCCCTGAATACAAACTGCTCCTCTCTTTCTCTAGGATAAGCAATACCTTCCTGGGAAACTTTAGGACAACCACCTACCCTTCCAACCTCATATTCTTATCTGTAAAGAACAACCAGTATTAACTCAGACAAGCATCTCAACCTTCTCATCCCAGCTCACTTTTGGTCAAAATTTCCATCAACTGTGATTACTGCCTGCAAATCATTCATGCCATTCTTTCTACTTGTTAAACAACACTGTAAAATCAGTCATTAAGTCTTAGAATTGTCTAAAAATATTCAGGTATTCTTCCCTGTGTTTCCCCAACACCCTGTGCCCTGTGCAGATCACCATGGATTTGTATCCACTGGAGATCATAAACTTCAGAGGCCTTGGCCCAGACTGGGTGAATCTGCAAGTCCCTAGCACCCCACCCCACTTTCATAGCAGGCAGACACTAAATGTTGATTGCATTCTTATCGCCTGATATTGTCCACCAGTGTATCATATTTTTCCTGATAAAGGTGGGTGCTTAAATCAGCACCAACCAATGATTTTGTTTTCTATTCTATTTGCTGTCTTTTTAGACCAAGATCATTTCCCAAGAGTAAATCATCTCAAGGGATAATATGATGATTAAGAGAATGTTCTTGGAACTCAGCACAGGGCCTTACATTCAGTACACATGTTGTAACTGGAATCTGGTATTCTTATAATCATTAACCTTTGGAATGGGTATTTTAAATACTTAGTGTAATGATACAAATGTGGCTGTATGCTAGAAATAAGCTTAAATATGTCATAATGGCTTATAACATGGGCTTCCCAGCTTTGTGAGAGGCTTTGCCATCTCCATTAAGTTGCTTTACCTCTCTCTGTGCCTCACTGTCTCCATTTGTAAAATTAGATAATACTGTTACTAGATATGTTACACTGAATTTGTAATTAACCACTGCTTTATCCCTACATGTATAGCTGAGGCATCTGGATTCCTCTACTGTGATACATGCTCACTCATCTCTCTAGTAACACCTGCTGACTCCTGATAGTTTGAGATGCAACTCCTACTCTCTGAACCTCAAATATTCTCATCTGTTAAAAATAGTAATGCCTGTCTCAAAGGGTTACTGAATGTATCACAAGAGCTGATACTTAGAAAGTTCTTATCAGAGTGT
>NW_011493655.1:3831-5609 GCF_000754665.1 Bison bison bison | reverse complement strand
CATCATTTTCTTTTTTCTTCGGCAATATTTCTTAGAGACATCACGAGATGTGAAACGCCTGGAATGTACAAGTGAGTACCGGGGCTCTCAGGTTGGGAGGGCAGTGCAGGCTGGCTTCCATTCATACTGCAATTAACCAGACCCCTGAAATTCTGCAGAGTGTTCTGTGGAATTTCTCATCGTTAACATTAGGTGATTGAAAGTTATGGCCCCTGAGATTAGGTTTGGCCCTTAAGGCAAATGGAGCTGGTGATGGGTCAGCTGCACTTTGCATTTTAGTCCAAGGAGGACGGATGTGAGCACCATGAGGACAGGGACCATTTTGGTCTTGTTTACGACATACTTCCTAACACAGAGTATCCACTCTATTAATACTATTCTTGAAAGTATTTCATCATGTTGGAACTAATGTAAAAAGAAAATAGAGAATTTCTCTTCTCCTAAAGTTACCAAAAATGATAAGGAAAGGAAAAGATTAGGAAAAGTAAAGGAGACCTCAGGAACTATATGTCAGAAATGATATATTTGAAAAATATACCTCCAGCCTCTGCAGTCATGTGACATCAGGCCCAAACCACGTGAAGTCACTCAAAAGATGGACACTGAGGCTGCTGTCAGATTCTAAAAGGGTGGTGTGAGTGTCACATGCCACAGTGCCCGCCAAACAACAGGACCGGTGTCCAGCAGGTAGATATAAAAACATCCATCAGGTTCCTGGAGCAGAAGTCAAGACCATTCAAAGACTCCTCGTCTGCCGGGTCCTGAGGGCACAAGGGTGGTGCATCACCGGGTGCTCTGTGACCCACACAGAGGCTCCTGGCGCAGGTGCAGGGGGAGGCCCAGGACGGGGGAAGCAGCAGACTGTTCCCTCCCCTTACTCGTCTCACCCTGTCCTGGGTCTGGCTCTGGTCCTGGGTGAGGGATGTACTGACTCTATCCCAGCCCTTAGGTTACTGATCTAAGGTGGAGACAAAACACTGGTAGCTCATCAAAATTCAGTGTGGTGAGGACTCTAATGAGGAAATACATTTTAAAATGCTACTGGTTAAAAAATTAGGAACAATAATTACTCACTCATGGAAAAGAATGAAATATTGCCATTTGCAGCAACATGGATGGATCTCAGTTCAGTTCAGTCGCTCAGTTGTGTCTGACTCTTTGCGACCCCATGAATTGCAGCACACCAGGCCTCCTTGTCCATCACCAACTCCCGGAGTTCACTCAGACTCGTGTCCATCGAGTCAGTGATGTCATCCAGCCGTCTCATACTCTGTCGTCCCCTTCTCCTCCTGCCCCCAATCCCTCCCAGCATCAGAGTCTTTTCCAATGAGTCAACTCTTCGCATGAGGTGGCCAAAGTACTGGCGTTTCAACTTTAGCATCATTCCTTCCAAAGAAATTCCAGGGCTGATCTCCTTCAGAATGGATCTAGAGAGTATTATTCTTAGTAAAGAAAGTCAGAGAAAGACGTATATGATATCACTTAAACATGAAATCCAAATATAATACAAATGAATCTATACACAAACTTGAAATAGACTCAGAAGCATGGAAAGCAAACTTGCGGTTACCAAAGGGGACTGAGAGGAGGGGAGAAACAAATTAGAAGTATGGGATTAATAGACACACTACTATTAATATGTCAAATAGATAACAACAAGAATTTAGTGTAAAGCACAGAGAATTTTACTCAGTATCTTGTAATATCCTGAAATGGAATATAATCAGAAAAAAAAAAAAAAACTGAATGAGTATACATACCTGAAACTAGCACATTGT
>NW_011493655.1:2994-3195 GCF_000754665.1 Bison bison bison | reverse complement strand
ATAAACTTTTCTTTTTTTCCAAATGTTTAGATAGAAAATATTGTAGGCTTTGTGTGCTGTCTATGTTACAGCTACTCACCTTTGCCATTGTAGCACAAAGACAGGCAAAGATCAGACATCAGGCAATGACTGTGTTCCAATAAAATTTTATTTTCAGAACGAGATGGTGTGTGTTCTTGCCCCTCAGGTGTGGTTTTCTGA
>NW_011493655.1:0-787 GCF_000754665.1 Bison bison bison | reverse complement strand
TGTGTTTTTTTTTTTTTTTTTCTGTGCAAAAGGTTTTAAGCTTAATTGGGTGCCATTTATTTGTGTTTCATTTATTTTCATTGCTCTAGGAGGTGTGTAAAAAAGTTTGCTGCAATTCATGTCAGAGTTTTCCCTATGTTTTCATCTAAGAGTTTTCTAGTGTCTGGTCTTACATTTATGTCTGTAATCTATTTTGAGTTTATTTTTGTTTATGGTCTTAGGGAGTGTTCTGATTTTATTCTTTTACATGTAGCTGTCCAGTTTTCCCAGCACCAATTATTAAAGAAACTGTTTTTTCTCCATTGTGTATTCTTGCTTCGTCATAGGTGACACAGGTGCATGGGTTTATCACTGGGCTTTCTGTCCTGTTACATTGATCTTCATTTCTGGGTTTGGTGCTAGTAGTCTACTGTTTCAATTACTATAGCTTTGTAGTATAGTCTGAAGACAGGGACCGTGATTCCTTCTAGCTTCATTTTTCTTCTTTTTCTCACAATTACATTGGCTATTCATGGTATTTTGTGTTTCCATACAAAATGTAAACTTTTTTGTTCTAATTCTGTGAAAAATGCCATTGGTAATTTGATAGGGATTGCGCTGAATCTGTCGGAGAAGGCAATGGCACCCCACTCCAGTACTCTTGCCTGGAAAATCCCATGGATGAAGGAGCTGGTAGGCTGCAGTCCATGGGGTTGCTAGGAGTCAGACATGACTGAGGGACTTCACTTTCACTTTTCACTTTCATGCATTGGAGAAGGAAATGGCAACCCATTCCACTGTTCTTGCC
>NW_011493654.1:20411-20806 GCF_000754665.1 Bison bison bison | reverse complement strand
TGTCTTCAAAGTGGGCTCAAATGCACAGATGGGACTTAGAGGGACAAAAGGCAGTGGAAAGCAATCCTGATGGACTCATTAGGTTCTTGCTCTGTGGCTGATTCTGAATTATGAATTACTGGGTGGAGGGACCATTATGCTGACAATATAGAAGAGGTGGCAGGTAGTGACCTCTTGACTGGGAGCATCCCTCATTCTAACCCCTCTTCACTGTGTGTAAATGGGCCTCAAGGGGTATTTCCTGCCATCTTCCAATCCCTGTATGATTAATCCCCACCTCTTTGGGGCCAACCTTAGGGAAATTAAAGGTAAAATCATTCTGCAAAGATCAATAGGTGCCGGGACGTTAGATTTTCCAATGAAGTAACAATAGATGACATACTGGAATCTTTTCA
>NW_011493654.1:19624-20208 GCF_000754665.1 Bison bison bison | reverse complement strand
AGCAGTGCGTGTGTGTGTGTGTGTGTGTGTGTGCGCGTGCGTGTGCATATGCATATGCATGTGTGTGAGACACAGAGAAACAGAAACCAAGAGAGAGGAAAGGAGATACAGCCTCATCTCTGAGGTGGCTTGGGCTTCTCAGTGGGCATAACACATAGGTGGCTATCCCGGATCATGGAGTAGGAGCGCTGGATAGAAAGGTTTTGAACACTGAGGCTTAAGAACCATGACTGCCACTTGCTGGGTGACCTTGGGCAAGTCCCTTTACCTATGCAGCAGTTTCCTGTCTCACTTACTTCACAAGGTGACTCTGAGCATCAAATCAGCTAATATGGAAGAAAGTTATTCTGTCAAGCACTGTACAAATCTAAAGTGTCATTCCTTAACTGACTTCCCTGTAGCTGTCAGAAGAGTAACATAAAGCCCTTTTTGAATAACACTTACTCCCACAATGTTTCGTAATTCTGCCAGTACCCCTTTCTCAGAAAATACACTTAGGGGAGAGTATCACAACCATATCAACATGTCCAGGGTGTTCATCCACATGATACTCTCTCATCTGGATGGGATGGATGCCAGCCACA
>NW_011493654.1:14299-16709 GCF_000754665.1 Bison bison bison | reverse complement strand
CACTGGAGTGGGTTGCCATTTCCTTCTCCAGTGCATGAAAGTGAAAAGTAAAAGTGAAGTTGCTCAGTCCTGCCTGACTCTTAGAGACCGCTCCTCCGTCCATGGGAGTTTCCAGGAAATGTTGCAGGGGATTGCAGAGAGGCTGGGTTTTCTTCTCAATTAGTCACACCTAAGTGAAGCTTAAATGAGAAGCAGTTGCTTATCTTTTTAATAGCTGTCGAAGTGGTTCCACCTTAGGTAAGAGGACATGGAGCAGGGACCAACCGAGGGGAAGCATTTGTCCCTCGGTCTCAGTTGGAGGTGACAAGACTGAGGTCACCTCCAATTGAGGGGGTTTTCACACAAGACGCCCAGAGTGGCTTCATCTGCCTTACCAGTAGAGGGCCCTTCCTCTGGCAAATACAAGCAGAAAAATATTACTGTAGCAATAAGAATGAGGCTGAGGAGAGGTCGGTACAGTTCTTGGCTGCTGGTCCTGCTCTTTGGTCCTCTGGACAGCACAATCCCTTCTTGGCTGAGTGACTCAGAAGGCCTTAGAGCATGAATTTCTAACATGAGGCTGAAGAGTTGCTGGACAAACTTGCTGGCTTGTGTACTTTCTCCAACAAGGGAAGTTTGGTCTGAGCCTGGGTGACATTGTGGGTTCAGAGATATGTCCACAGTGCTGTCTTGTCCTCTGGAGTGAAGATCCTTCTACAGTGTCACTCTCACATGGGAGACTTGAAGGAAGAGGGGCAGAGGCGGGGGCAGCAAGAAGACCCTGGTCCTGATCTTCTCACACGTAGGCCAGGCCCCCATCTTGCTGACGGGAAGGCTTGGCCCAGTCCCAAGAGAAGATAATACACCGGCCATGACTGTCCCCTCCCACAGTTGATGAAAACCCACTGTGGAGCACAGCCTTGGGTGGGCAAGAGGGTCATTAGAAGGGAATTCATGTCCAGGCCTTTCTACACTCGCATCCTCTGATTGAAACCTTGTCCCTGCACTTCACCCTGCTTTCTTCTTCTTTGGAAACCATGATGTTCCAGGCTATCTCTACCTCTAGGAACCGAGTGGCTAATAAAATCTGTTATCAGAAGGAATGCTGTAGACACAGAACCTCAAAATTTCTAGGCTATCTCCTCTGCTGCCATGCTTCCTGCTGCTGCTGCTAAGTCGCTTCAGTTGTGCCCGACTCTGTGCGACCCCATAGACGGCAGCCCACCAGGCTCCCCTGTCCCTGGGATTCTCCAGGCAAGAACACTGGAGTGGGTTGCCATTTCCTTCTCCAATGCGTGAAAGTGAAAAGTGAAAGTGAAGTCGCTCAGCCGTGCTTCCTACTGTCCTCTAAATGACACCTCCCACAGCCCCAGCCCAGAACTTTCTCCTAAGTGTCAGCCTTACAATCCAAGTGCCTTCAACCCTTCAGATGGCTTCCACCTGAGGTCAGCCTTACCCTTGCCAAGAACTCAAAGGCCTGTCCCCTCCTGTTCTACCTGTTCACAGGGGGTCATCTCTCCCAGCTCAGGGGTTGAATGAACCCCTTCAGGCTACTAATGTCATGCCTTTGGTCCTGACCTGCCTCCTAGAGTGTGTCCCCTCTGCTCACATTTCCAAATGGTGGGCCCAGGGGTCAAATCCAAGGTATCCATATGGAGCCCTTGATCTTAACCCTGCACAACGGGACCCACTTTCAGTGTTGCCCATTCCACTTGGGACAGCCCTACCCAGTCTGCTTCCCGAGCCACCAACCAGGCCTGACCCCTCACTGCCCTCAATCCCACATCCTGTCCCCCCAACCCATCAACCTTATTTCTTAAATAGCTCTTAATCTACTTCTATCTCTACTGCCAGGATCCTAGTCTGAACTCCTGTCGTCTGTCTTCTGGAAGTTACAACAGCCTCCTAGACTCCCTGCCTCCACGCCTGCTCCCTCTCATCCATTCATCCTTCTCATCCATTATTCAGCAGCCAGAGAGAATTCTTAAATACAATCCTGATGTCCACCACTCCCCTCCTTTTTTAAAAAAAAATATTTATTTATTTGGCTATGCCTGGTCTTAGTTGTAGCATACAGGATCTTTAGTTTTGGCATTTGAACTCTTAGTTCCGGCATGTGGGATCTAGTTCCCTGACCAGGGATTGAACCCAGCCCCCTGTATTGGGAGTGCCAAGTCTTAGCCACTGGACCACCAGGGAAGTCTCACGCCCCTCTCCTTCTTAATAACCTGAGAATAAAGACCAAAAATAATGAACTGATTTTTTTATCCTGCCAATACCTGTCCCAGTGTAAGTGCCAACCCTTAGCTCCTCTGAGCAAAGCTACAAATGCTTTCCTGCCTTAGGAGATGGGAGTGTAATTTTCTCTGCTTGTGACCCCATTTCCCTCCCCACTGTCCCCTGCACTGAGGCTCACAGCACTTACAAGTTT
>NW_011493654.1:11286-12297 GCF_000754665.1 Bison bison bison | reverse complement strand
TCCCAACCCAGGGATCGAACCCAGGTCTCCCACATTGCAGGAGGATTCTTTACCAGCTGAGCCACAAGGGAAGCTCAAGAATCCCGGAGCAGGTAGCCTATCTCTTCTCCAGAGGATCTTCCTGACCCAGGAATCAAACCAGGGTCTCCTGCATTGCAGGTGGATTCTTTACCAACTGAGCTGTCAGGGAAGCCTGTACTTCAATAAAATTATTAATAATAATAAAGCCCCCTCCTTCCATACCACACTCCTCTGAGTAACCCCAAGAGGCAATTCAGCAACTCTCAGGAAAACCATTTAAATATATAGCTGCTTTTCATTCTTCATTCCTGGAGTTCCACTGAGTTATCCATCACATTTTCCCTGCTAATGTAACTCCACTTAAAGTCCAATAATTTTGGTCACTAAACTTATCTTCTGTGCATCTCTGATGGTAATTGTGTGTGTTTGTGCATGCATGCTCAGTCGTGTCCATCTCTTTTCGACATCATGGGCTGTAGCCCTCCAGGCTCCTCTGTCCATGCAATTTTCCAGGCAAGAATACTGGAATGGGTTGCCATTTCTTGAAATCCCACATGAAACCTTTAACACAACTTCGATCTGATTCACATTTCTTGTTACTATGAGTTTAAAGATGTGTATTTTTTGAAAGATTTTTTTTAATGTGGACCATTTTCAAAGTCTTTATTGAATTCATTACAATATTGCTTCTGTTTTATGTTTTCTTTTTTTGGTCACAAGGCACGTGGGATCTTAGCTCCCCAACCAAGGATTGAACCTGCACCCCCTGCATTGGAAAGTGAAGTCTTAACCACTGGACCACCAGGGAAGTCCCAAAGATTTGGTTTTTTATCCATCCACCCACCCATCCAACAGTGAGTGGTATGATAGGTTCTGTGCTTTGCATGCAATGGATATGAGCCAGTCTCTGCTGTCAAGTAGCTTACAGAATTTTGCATCAGATCAGTTGCTCAGTCGTGTCCGACTCTTTGCGACCCCATGAATCGCAGC
>NW_011493654.1:9585-10675 GCF_000754665.1 Bison bison bison | reverse complement strand
AAGACCATGCAAGTAATTTGTTCATCATCAAAGTTTCCCTCTATGTTTAGCATCTAAGGGTAATTTTGGCCCGCATCAGTCTTTACTACGATGGCTGCAAAACGGGGATTTTCCAACTCTAGAGTTCCTTTCTTGTTTACCAGTCAATACTCATGGTACTATAAACAAGAACCTTCCCTTTCTCCCCACTTGTTTATTGGTATAGACTCATAGATTTCTACTTTTTCCAGTGTTTTCTAATTCATTACTGTATTTTGGTGCTCAAATTTTCCCTGGTTTGGCCAGGAAGAGCCTCTTCAAGTTCACACCTGGGTCTTTCTCACATGCGCCTCTCATATTTCTGAGCATCACTTCTGGCAGAACAAGATGTTCCAGGCTCATCTTGTACCTTTCCTGCCTTAGACGCAGAATCAGCCATTTCTCCAAGAAGCCCTTCTCCCTTTCAGTGCAGAGTACAGTGTTTAGAAACCAAGTTGTGGGCACTAGGTGTGTCCGCTGTATTAAGATGTCACTTCTCCTAGGAAATGTATGCATTTAGATGTACATGTATACACACATACCTACTAAAGCTGTCAGCCTTAGCAAATAAAAATTCAGGATACCCAGTCATATTTGGATTTCAGGTAAACATTGAAAAAGTTAGTATAAGTATATTCCATTCAAAATTTGGGACCTGATATATACCAAAACGTTATTTGATGTACAGCTGAAATTCCAATTTAACTGGGCATCTTGTATTTTATCTGGCAATCCTAATACATATAAACATACATACTACATGTACATAAATGGACACATACACATGCAGAGATATATATGCACATGTGTTTTGGAAATCATGAGTTCATACAGATACTTGGCCTGAGTCTAAATGGAAAAAGAAAGAAGTTATTTGATGTACAGGGATGGGAAAGGGATTCTAGACAGGACAAATGGCATATTTGGGACTTAAGAGAAATTCAAGGAGATCAAACTTAACTGAGTGTGGTAGTAGCAAGACACCACATTTTTAAACAGGTCAGTGATATAGTCAGATCTTTTAGATAATCATTCCATTGGCACTAAAGAGGCCAGACTACAAGAGGCAAAG
>NW_011493654.1:6587-7235 GCF_000754665.1 Bison bison bison | reverse complement strand
GCACAGAGTCAGACACGACTGAAGTGACAGCAGCAGCAGCAGCAACCAATAATACCCAGTGCAGCTCTCTTGTTTGGGAGTAAATATTTTCACCCTGACTGCTGAAACTGGCATTCCAACTGTGGTCAAAATGGAGCAAAATTGGCAAAATCCTGCTAAATATACAGAGAGATGGAAACAAGACTGAAGATCAAGGGATAAGTTTGAAGAGGAAAGTGAATATCTCTATCTCTAATATTGAAGAAAAACGGCAAGAAGAGGTACAGACAGTTTATAGTTTGGGGCCAGGAGGAGAGGGGTGGTGAAGTTAAGGGAGGTTCTCCCTCAAGAGACATATTATCTCTGTAAAGTGGGGAACAAATATCATCTGCCCTGAGTGAAAAAGATAGAAGCTAGTTCAGGGGCCTGATGAGCATGGATAACTGATGAGGGAAACAGGAAAGGAAGCTGACACAGCATGAGAATTCTTTCCACACACCAGCTAGCAAAAAAAAAAGAAAGAAAGAAAGAAAAGAAAAAGAAGAAGAAACACAGGACTTATTTTATAAAGCATTGTTATTCTTATTTATTGAAAATGTCCATTTTAAAAGTCTTCAAAATAAAAACAAGTTAGAAAATTTGAGCTTGTGTAAGAAGGGACACGACAGA
>NW_011493654.1:4236-5952 GCF_000754665.1 Bison bison bison | reverse complement strand
CTGTCCATTGGTCCTTGACCTCTCTTTCCAGCGATCTCCCCCATCTGGCCAAATTGCCTCTCTTTGGGAGAGACAGGGGCAGGTTGCAACTTTCAACTGTGCTGGATTTGGATGTGTGCTGCCCTGCCATGACCATCTTCTACACCTGGTTTATCACAGTTCTAATTTCTCAGATATTAGAAACCCTCAGCAAGGGTTTGATTCGATGGACAACTTGAGTAAACCAGTTCCAAATAATCAGCTTTGCTAGGAACCAACACACAGCTACTAGAGGGGCCCTTTCCTTCCAGCTGTACAAACTGGCCCAACAGCACATATCTGCAAATCATGCTTAGAGTCCTACTCAAAGAGGCTGATGACTATTACAGCATCTCACAGCATATATGGGAGGACAATCAAGGGAATTAAAGCTGTCTGCCAGGGCGCCACATCACCTCAGTGTAGACTGAAGGATGAGAAGATGCAACTTGAATATGTGACGTAGATAAAAGGAACTGCTCACAGTCTATATTTTTAAAAAGCAAAAGCACACACAAACCAATTTACACACTGATTGGGATGGTTGGCTTAAAGCACTGGGGAAATAGAAAACTTCTACACAAAGCAGAAGGCCAGGGACAAAACCTAGCATGCACTGGCAAGAGATGGGCAAGTCGGCTACTGAGGGGAAGATGCTCCAGTGCAGGTTGCTAATGGATTTGGTGTTGGCGTGGGTGACCAGAGCTTCTGCCCCACAGAATGGAAAAATAAACCAACACGAAAGGAGAAAGGGTGCTACAGTTTTCTTGGTCTTATAGACAAGACAGGGCAGTCATTTTAAAAAGCAGGTATTGAGGGTGGCACAAGCTGTGTCTGGGAAGGGCAGCTGGATCACTGGGCAAACATATTTGCCTTTCACCTTCCCCAGTCAGAGTTCCAGAAATGTTGCCTTCAGTAAATTAGGTACTGAGGGGCTGCCAGGTAGAGGAAAGCATTAGGGGGAAAGTCAAGTTCACATTTTAATAAGCCATGGCCAGCCACTTGGGGAGAGCAGCCAGCCCAACAAGAGTGACCCAAGGATAATGGCTGGTAAAGAGGCACTACGAGTTGAAGGCCATCTGAAGACCCTGTGAGTCATCTGCCTACAATAGCTTCCCTTTGCTTACTGATGGAAAAGACTCTGGGGAGACTTCTCCCACTCCCTCTTGCTTTTTTACTCCTGTCAAAAAAATCAATAACCAAACAATCACAAACACTCATCCAAACACACACACACATACACACACAGAGAGACTAAGATATGAAATAAAAACCAGAGAAGTGAGCAAACTGAGTCAGATCACTCAGCTGGACATTTCCCGACACCCTACAGGCACCCTCTGCCAGCCGCACAGTGATGGTTATGGGAGAACGGAGGTCTTGCTACTGGACTCGGCCCGAATACACTCATCAGTTTGCTTCAACAGCCTCCGGACCAGCTTCTCTAGGTCCCTTCTTGATTTCAACTCTTCCTCCAGGCATTGCTTCATTCTTTTATTCTCCTATGATGGGAAAAGGCTGATTGGTTACCAAACAAACAGTCCCTGCCACAGGGCTCCTCATGCTCAACCTCTTGGCAGCCTTCACCACTGAAGACACTCTCCCTCCTCAAACTCCTCTCCCTCAGCAGCTTCTGGATTATTCTACTTCTCGCTGACCAACCCCTGAAATATCAAGACAAGCATTCTCTAGTGCTCT
>NW_011493654.1:0-770 GCF_000754665.1 Bison bison bison | reverse complement strand
ATTCCTCCCTGCCCATCTCTGGGGAATGGCACACCACATTCTGTGTGTTTTGTATTTTAGTAAAAATCATGCAGAACATAGCACTACATGGGGATGCAACATGCTTAAAAAGTCTTCAGAAGCATCATTCACCCCCATTGGTTCTCCATCTTACAGGATGAGGCAGAGTCAGTGGAGACCATTTTGATCAAGGGTAGAGTGAGGGTGGGGAGATGATCACGACAGCTGCAAAGATGCAGGCGTCCTGACCACTGTCTGCTCACCATCTCCCGGCTCTGGGATGGAGAAGGTGACAGAGCAGCCATGGGACCTGACCAGACAGCTCTCCTGCACCTCCAACCTCCGCCTCCCTTCTGGATCCTTCCTCTGAGAGCTAGATCCCTTAATCTCTGTCTCCTTGAGACACTGGCTTCCTCTCTTCTAAGCCAATTCCCTTCAATTCCTGAACACTCACTGCCTTCACTCAATCTCCATGCTTTTCTCAAAGAGGATGTGTCTCTGTCTTCTGCAGGCCCCAGGACTTCGTAGATGCTTAATAAGTGGGTAGCAGGCTGGCTGACTGACCAACCAACTGGATGCAGCAAGAAACAGTAGGGATCAGTTTTAGGGGAGCAGGACTTTTGGCTGGAGAGGGATGTATGGTGTTGGTCGCCATGACACCATGATGCTAAATGGCTTACTGCGTGCGAAGCACTGTGCTAGACACTTTCCACACGTAAAAGGGAGGCCAGGGAGGAGGGGGGACAATATGACTCTTGAGAATGCCTGCC
>NW_011493653.1:14722-15247 GCF_000754665.1 Bison bison bison | reverse complement strand
AATTATATTCAAAATATTTTGCACAGCAAGTAAAACCATAGACAAAACAAAAAGACAATCCACAGAATGGAAGAAAATATTTGCCAACAATGCAACAAGCAAGGGCTTAATATTTAAAACACATAAACAACTCACACAACTAAACAACAAAAAAAATAACTCAGTAAAAAAAATGAGCAGAATATCTAAATAGACATTTATACAAAGAAGGCATACATATGGCCAGCAAGCATATGAAAAGATGCTCAACATCGTTAATTATTAGAGAAATGCAAATCAAAATTACAATGAGATATCACCTTATACCACTCAGAATGATCATCATCAAAAAATTTGCAAACAATAAATGTTGGAGAGGGTGTAGAGAAAAGGGGACCCTTCTACATGGATGGTAGGAATGTAAACTGGTATAGCCACTACAGAGAATAGTATGGAGGTTCCCTTAAAAAAAAACAAACAGAAAACTAAAAACAGAGCTACCATATAATCCAACAATCCCACTCCTGGGCATATAGCCAGACAAAA
>NW_011493653.1:13474-14412 GCF_000754665.1 Bison bison bison | reverse complement strand
ATAACACAATGGAATATTACTCAGCCATTAAAAAGAATGAAATAATGCCATTTGCAGCAACATGGCTAAACCTGTAAATTATCATACTAAGTGAAGTAAGACAGAAAAGAGAAATATTGTATGATATTGCTTATATGCAGAATTTTTTAAAAAATGATATAAAAATAAAGTCCTACCAGTCTCTGGGGCAGAGCTGTGTTCTTCTATCTCTCACAAGCACCCTATGCTAATAAACTGACTCTTTGCCTGCCACTTTGCCTTATGCTGAATTCTTTATGTGATGAGACAAAAATAACCTGAGTTCATTAAGTCCTGACACCAGGTGAGCAGTTTCAATTTAAACACAGCCCCTTACTAAGTTAGGGATCCTGGGTTCAAGTTCCAGTCTGAGAAGCAGGTCCCAGCCCATAAGTTTGAGTTCCAATCTGAGTTGTGGCTTGATTGAGTCCCACCTGAGAAATGTGGTTTCAATTTAAGGTATGCAAATAGGCCTCTTTCTGGGAAAGACTAGGGGATGGGCAAGACTGTCTGTTTCCTCTGCAGAGCCCTATGGGGATAGCTGATTAAGAATTGTTTCTTTGTTTGCCAAAGTCCTATGGGACTGGTGAATGCAAGCCCCACTGGCTAACAGATCCAAGTGACCTAGGGGTCCATCCCGTGGCAGCAGGTGCAAAAGCTGGGGTGACAGATGTGCGCATGCTCCCCCCAGGAAGAAATTGGAGACTTGGGGTAGGATTAAGGGAGAAGGCAGAGGTGAAATTCGCTGGCTTTCCTGGTTTCTTAGGAGAATCAAAGTTAGCCCCTAGATGCATATTACATAGAAGCCTAAGTCTCAGGCAGTAGCTTTTAAGGTATATAAGTATGCCAAAGGGAGACTGGGAGGCAGGCTTTTTTTGCCTGTTTCTTTTACTCCAAGCCTTGGTGGCTCAGATGGTAAA